>NC_090941.1:608432560-608750072 GCF_040938575.1 Ambystoma mexicanum
CAAGATCAGTATGTCCAGATGGGTTCAGACCAAAGCCTTGCCCTCTCTACCATATCAAATGCCAAACTCAGGTCAACGGTTGCCATGTACAAAGGGTCGGTCCGTCTCCTTTAAACTTGCCTGGTCAATCAGGCACTGAATCAACACACCATTTGGATCCATACCAGTTACCCTCCTGAACCCCGTCTGGAATTTAGAAATTCTCCCAGACGAGGAGATCCAGTCCTCAAAGCTTCCTAGGAAATATTTAGCAAACACTTTACATCCAGAAGGGCAATCGGTCGATAAATCAATGGGTCCAGATGGTTCCCTTTCTTGTAAATTGGTACAATGATAAAGGTGTTCCATGAAGCTAGAAAAATATTGGCTCCTAAAATACTCTGAAATAAAGTGTGTAGAATCCCCACCCATACTTCAAGGTCCTGCTTCATTACTAGGTTACATAAAACGTTTTGACCTGGGGCACTGGAGTTAGAACCAAACTTTATGATAATGCACAGGTTATCCAGTGATATGTCAACTTCCCATTGTTCGTTGCAAGTGAAGGTGAAACTTTCTGAGTTCACCTTTTTATAAAGTTTTTCGAAATGGCTGTTCCATATTTCTTCAGGAACAAGGTTGGCCATTTCCTTTCTCGTGGGACTTGTTCACGAGACACCAGAAATTCCTACATGAGTTCTTCAAGACTACTTCCTGCATCAATTCCCCATCTCTTTGCAGTAACAGATGTCTATGAGCTATGACACAGTTTTTATAAGACTTCTCTTTTTTAATTAAGTTTTTTTCTTGATTCACAAGCTAGCATTTTGACACTTGTCTAATGAGTTTACAAAGCTTGAGCATGTGGGTAACTGAGTGATTCAGGGGTGCTAACCCTTTAGATCTTGCATAAGGGGTATACTCACTCGCATGGGCGGCTCCCCCCCCAAAAATCTGATGACCCCTGACCCACTGCACGAGTCACACTTGGTGTCCACCCACGTTTGCTGCAGCGACTCTGGATCTGTGACAATCCCATGCGCACCCCACGGAGCCATTTTGGCATTAGCACAAATGCAGCTACAATTGGCTCCCTCCAGTACTCGCATCCCTGGTTTGCCAGCTGCAATACTGTGATTTACACTTGGAGGAGATACTACACTTTGTGCAGCGTCGTCCTGCTTGGTGGGCCTAATGAAGGGTGTATCCATTGTCTTAAAGCCTCCCCTCCCCCCGGAACGATGTTGGGGACAGCCAATTGCCCACTCCTCCCAACTGGGGTATTTTTTCATCATGGGGCTAGGCTGACGTGTACCCGGGAAAGTTTCCGAACATGATCTTGTGTCCATTTGTACCCCCTCCCGACCATAACACATGTACAAATATTTGGGTACTTTCGTCTCGTCTAGGCCTCTGCCCTGTTCCAGCTGCAGATCTGTTTTGTTTGTAGCTTATGTTGTTCCTGTGGGCCTTTGACCATACCACACTCTACTCCTCTTACTACCTTCACAGGCCCGAACTTATCAACCATCCCCTTACCCGTGTCCTCCCCAAGGTCCTGGTCTGGGTACTACTATCGTTTTTAGTCATTCTACAGTCCTCCTCCGAGTCTAAGGCCACTTTTGTGCTGCCTGCTTATTTTTGCTTATTTTTCAGGAACTTTTTAGGTATAGGCAGGGTTGCAATCAGTTCCACCTACTGAAACGCTTTTTCCGTAGTGTGCACGGAGTTCAGGAATTTCCGGGAACCAGATTGAATGTTCTTAGATTCTCTTTTTTGTTCTAGTCCCAGCCTTTTCCCGACTCTTATTTTTGCCAGCTTCAATTTAACTGTTCCCAAAGGTCCCTGCAAGTTGTCCACGTCCGGCATTGAGGCTTTGATGTCTGCCTTCTGTTATGTGCCGTATCCTCCATGGACTGAACTTCAATGGCCCCTTCCATTGGCCAAAGTATCCTTGGGGTACTATGTACTATGTTTTAAAACAGGGTTACTCTCAGTCATATTTGGCTGCTTAATGTGGTCTTTATGACAATTGGGCGGTCTGAAAAGGAGGTAGTCTGTGACCCCAAATGTTCCAGTTTCAGCTTTATTTCGCTTAAGCAAATGGTGTGGCCTCTTATTGTTACAATGTCTGTGAAAATACACTTTGTGAATCTGATTTTCTTTTTGATAATGTACTGGCACATCTAAGAGCCCTTCCAGTTGTTGTAGTTGTTTCTGTGCTGTTTAACACAAGGGTTTAAGGCATCTCCCTGTGCTGATACACTATATGTTGGAACCCCATTGGGCAAGACACCTTTCCTTTTTCCAAATTACTTTACAATAATGTGCCTAAACTTTAAAAAATATTTTCTTTCTATTGCTCAGCATGCCCTTATTCCCTTTCAAAAATGCCCTATATATTACTAATAAAAATGCCTACAATGTTTAAAAGGGGTTAAAAAATCGGGGGGCTTTGATGTGTGTGATATAATGTCTATGATCAGGTCCTTAAAAAAGAAAGTATCTGGCATAGCTCCAAAACATTCAAAATAACTACTAAAACCTTAAAATGGGAAGTGGTTTTGTGTCATTTTGAAAAAGGGATCTAATGGGACCAATCCAATTCATATATGGGTAATTAATGGGGACAAATTCTAGTGTGAAAATGTGCTCCAAATATGGTTAATCGTGCATGAATTTTACCCAAAACAAAAAGTATTAAAAAAATACAGACCCTCACCAAATCAAAAACAAGTGTTTACACACCCCACAATCCTGTATATCCCATTCAAATGCTCTCTTAACACATCACTTCAACATAACATATTACAAAATATCAAATTCCTTTTTTGTTCTTCAAAACCTATCCATTCTCGAATTTCTTCAGTTTGTGTTGTTAAATCAAACTAAAACGGACATCCTCTACTCAAAAACATGATATATCTCATAAAAATCCTTAAAAATGAAAGTCAGTTTGATGAGTCTTGGCTCTTAAATATGTTTACAGTGAGAGTGGACTGAGCCCCTGCTTCACTTAAAGCTCTGTATTAAAAATATATATATTTTCAAACTATATGGCAACAATCACTTTAATATTTTCTCTGCTGGCAATATCAGTCCAAAATCACTTTGCTATTATATACAACATAATGCTTCATTCTAAAAAAAAAAACTAAAAATTCCAAGCCTTAAATGCCTATCTTTATTCGCAAACATGAGTGTTACCATTACCCAGTCAAAAAAGAAACCAGCTCTTCCTTCTGTATCATACTTTCAAAACAGCTCAATCCAGCTTCCTAAAAATCCAAATATATTTAATAATGTCTCCTAGTTTTCTCCAAAATATTCAATTATAATGTATCCCAACTTTACTAGCATCTCTAACAGAACCCCAACCCTACTCTATTACACTCATAATACATACTAATGCAATCAATGTGAGAAACTGGCAGACCAAAACCTTAACCAACTGAGCTTCCCTGGGTTCTGTGTCCTGCTCTTTTCTGAGCCCCCCCTTTGTGCCTTCTACTGAAGACTGTTAGTAGTTATCATATTCTGCCGTGCAACTCTCGCTTAGTGAAGCAAAGAATGTTTATCTCTACTTGACAAGGTCATAAATTGTGGCGTACTTTAACTAAAATGTTCGCATAGCAAACCTTACTGTATATCCTTTAAAAACTCCTTCATTTTTTTGCTTAAATACATTATAAAATATACACATTCTTTTAGGCCTAAATAAACTGGACTTTAAAAAACTTCAACTTTTTTTTCTTTCTCAGAGCAATCAAAGGGGTGCTTTGTTTCTCTTTCTCGCAAGCAATGCCATTTTCAGGCTGTGTTACTAGAGCTGTTTTCACTGTTTGAAATGTGTTGGCAGCCCAAGGAATGGTCTCTCTGTTTGGCACAGTCATGAATTGAGTGTACTTTATCTAAAATGCTTGCAATAGCAAAACCACGGTGTCTTTTAAAAACGCAGACCACAGCTTAACATGGGACAACCTAATACTTTTAAAACTGAAATGAAATCCTTGTGTTTCTGTGCTTGACGCAAAGTGAAAATGACACATCACAAAATATACTTCGAATGGATTGTGTCCTCCCACGCATTCGTCATCTATGATATTCGTATCTCGCCCGATCTGTTGCTTTGGAAAAAGAATTCTCGCCAAATGGATCTGTGCACGAGTTTGTGACGTTGATGTCCCTCGAGGGTCTCCCTAGCGTGTCGACGTCACCAGTCGTAGAAATAGCTCGTGCTGCGCCCGTTGGCTTCAGTTCCGTTTTTCCGATAGCTTTGCAATCGAGTTAACGGCGCGCTTCAATTTTCCTCACGGAAAATGTCATTTTCTTCGACCCCTTCCACTCCTAAGACGGGATTTAAAAAGTGTGTCGACTGTGGTTCCAAAATGTCGATCACTGACCCTCACTGTGTCTGCCTTTGGTGCCTGGGTTCGGACCATCAGACCGGCGACTGTGGCTCCTGCCAGTCGATGACAGAGAAAGCTCTTTGTGAACAAAAAGGTAAACTAGCGGTGGGGTGGGAAGCTTCGAGGGCCTCTTCGAAGGCTGCTTCTAAGAAGAATAGAAAGTCTGGCGAGTCGAGAGACTCAGAGAGGCCTAAACGCTCAAAGAGATCTCGATCTAGGAGTAGATCGAGACCTTCTTCTTCTAAGAAGACGAAGAGGAGATATAGATCTCCTTCCTCTTTGTCAGACATATCTACCGAGATGGTAAGATGCCCGAATAAGTCAGATTCCCTGAGGAAATGGGAAGAGTTTAGAGAGCAAATGATGAAGGTCTTTGAGAATGCGGCCCGACCCCCTCAAAGAAGCCTCGTAAGAGCCAGACCCCGGTCGATCCCTTGGACGACGCAGGAGAGTCAGAAACTACTAAGGCCAAGTCCAGTAGTAAGGCAGAAACTCGCCCATCTCTAACCGACCTTCAAAACGTCGAAGGTTCCTCGAGATTCGAGTGTTTCCCCGGTATTGGCTAGAAAGCATAAACCGTCAAAGCACTCGACGAGTTCATCGGCGCAGACTACCTCGACGCCGAAGGAGATATTGGCTCCATTATCGAAGTTGTCATCTACGATTTAGAAGAATCCTTCTATTCCCTCGAGGCAAATTCCTGAACAGGAAAAAAGATATACACCTTTACTCAAATCAGACTTTAAAGTCCATGTCCTCTATTTTTGAGGAGCAAAGTGCCTCAGAGGAAGACATTTCTCCATTTGGAGTAACATTTGGTACAAGAGATGTGCCAGAAGAGTTGATTGACCCTGAGTCAAGAATGAGAGACCTGTGTGACAACCTTCACGCCAGTGGCATTGACCCATCACCAGAGTTAGATTTGGTTGGGGTAGATCTTTACCAAGCTTTGAACAAGATATGACCGATATCCTGGACCACGGCCCCCAAAAAGACCCAGTTGTTCCTTTTCATAGGGCTCTTCAAAGAACAGTGGCTGCAAATTGGGAGGCTCTTGAGTCTGTTCCAGCAGTCAATAAAGACTTTCCCAAGAAATATAGGCCATCAAGCTGTGACCCTGATTATCTGAGTAAACACCCTACGCCGGAAAGTCTAGTGGTCCAAGCTGCTACTTCCACAAGGCAGTCAGCTTACCCATCTATCCCCCCCGGATAGAGAGGATAAAAAGGAGAATGCTTGGACCGGAAAGGTATTTACCTCGGGCAGTATGGCCCTTAAGTAAGCAAATGTTACCTGTACCCTGGCCAGGTTCACCCATACCCTGTGGGATTGTGTAAAGACGGCGGCTGAACAAATTCCAGAAAGCGAAGAAAGGGAAGGCTTTCTGAATATTGTGAAAGATGGTAAGGAGGCAATGGGGGAATGTCTCCAATCTGGACTGGATACTGTTGATAGCATGAGCAGATCCATGGCTGCAAGCACAGTACTGCGCAGATATGCGTGGTTGAGGAAGTCAGGGTTTGCACCGGATGTGCAGGCCAGGCTACTCAACATGCCTTTCTACGGCTCAAGGCTGTTCGGCAGTAAAACTGATCAGAGCTTCGAAAAACTGCAGACCTCCAAGGCGGCAGCTAAGTCACTTAGCACCTCTATTCAACAGCCTCAAAAACCTTATTTGGGCTCATCTTCCGGGAGAGGTTGTTCTTTTCGATACTACTCCTCATTTGGTAGAGGAAGAGGACAGTCCGCACAGAAAGGTCAAATAAATTTCCCTTGTGGTGGACGTGGAAGAGGTGCGAAATCAGCCTCAGCAGCAGCATTTTTGCCCTCAGTCGCTCCTGCCGCCGCCTCCAAATCTCTGAGACCTTAGCACACAAGGCCCCAGTGGGAGGCAGAATCTCACAGGATCTGAACGAATGGCGGGGCATTACTTCAGATGCTTGGGCACTGGAAACAGTAGCTCAAGGTTACTACCTTCCCTTCCTAAAAAGGCCTCAGTACCATCCACCGAGAACCAATTCTGTCAAAATTCCAGATCCACTTGTGCAGGAAATTTTAACCCTGCTAGAGAAAAGTGCAATAGAACTGTAGCGGAGAGGAACAAGGGTTGGTACTCCCCTTACTTTCTCATTCCAAAGAAGGACAGAGGATTGAGACCCATCTTGGACTTAAGAAACTTGAACAAGTTCCTCAGGAAGGACAAGTTCAAGATGGTAACCCTTTTTCAGATCCTTCAGGCTCTTCAACTCCAAGACTGGTTGGTATCATTGGACCTTCAGGATGCTTACTTTTATGTGCAAATCCATCTCAAGCACAGAAAGTACCGGAGGTTCGCAGTTGGTGGCTCTCACCATCAGTTTCGAGTTCTGCCATTCGGGCTGACCTACACCCGAGGGTTTTCACCAAACTGATGGCAGTGGTGGAAGCGAGTCTCAGCAGAGGGGGGATTCACGTCTATCCCTACCTGGACGATTGGTTGATCAGGGCTCGTTCCCTCGAACAAGCTCAGGAACATCTCTCAATCACCTGCCACTCCTTTCACAGACTGGGCTTCTCCCTCAATTACAAGAAGTCCCATATGGTACCATTCCAAAGACTCCAATTTATCGGAGCAATCCTGGCTACTTCATCGGGGAAAGCCTTGCCTCCCGAGATGAGAGCTCACCACATTTTGCAGATGGTAATAAAGTTCTGGAATGCCCAGCATCTGCCGGCCTTCGATTTCCTGAGGTTGCTCGGCCTCATGGCATCCTGCATTGTTCTGGTGCCAGAGGCCCGATTGAGAATGAGATCCCTCAGGACTCAGTGGTCCCAATTCTCTGGGAATATGTCAGATCTTCTGAAAGTTCCAAGCACAGTTGCCCAGGACCTTCTGTGTTGGGCTTGCAACAACAATATTCTCAAAGGAGAATCATTTTGGCAACCATCGCCGGAAATAACAGTAGTGACGGACGCCTCACTCACGGGGTGGGGAGCCCATATCAACGATCTGACCATCAGAGTCCAAACTACTCATCCACCTTTTGGAGCTGAGGGTGCGATGAAGGCCTTTCTGCCCTATATACGGGGAAGGAATGTCCTGCCAATGACGGACAACACAGTGGCCATGTACTACCTCAACAAGAGAGGAGGCTTAGGTTCACTACCATTGTGCAGAGAGGCAATGCAGCTCTGGTTCTGGGCAATACAAGAAGGAATCTCTCTGTCGGCAGTTCACCTAGCCGGAGAGCAGAACATAGCTGTGGATGCTCTGAGCAGGCAGAGCACAGTATTCCAAGAGCTTCAAGAGATCTTCACCCTTTGGGGAACCCCTCAGGTGGATCTGTTCGCGACATCGGTCAACCGAAAGTGCGATCAGTACTACTCAAGGGAATTTCCACCAAGAGGAGCTCTAGGAGATGCGTTCGTAGTGGACTGGGAATTTCCATTTCTGTACGTGTTTCCCCCAGTTCCCGTGATTCCTCACGTAATCAGGAGGTTGAGAAAGTTCAGGAAAGCCACGATCCTAATTGCCCCGGATTGGGCCAGGAGGACGTGGTACCCGGACCTTCTGGACATGTCCATCTGCCCTCCAATACGTCTTCCCCAAAGAGAGGATCTTCTCTCGCAAGAGGAAGGTTGGGTTCTCCATCCAGTGGTCAAGACGCTCAACCTTCACGCATGGTTTTTGAGAGGTTGGGACCTCCAGGATGAAGTAATGGAGATTTCGTGTTCGGCCAGAAGGCCAGCAACTAAATCTCTGTACCGGTGTTAGAATAAATTCAGTAACTGGTGTAAAGATAAGAATGTGCACCCTTTTCAATGTGGCACTCCTATAGTGCTATCTTTTCTATTACATATGGCCAATCTGGGGCTCCAGATTGGGACAATAAAGGGATATTTGGCAGCGCTTTCCATATTCAAGCGCTCCTCAGAAGAGGTTTCCTATTTTAAGATTCCTTTGATTATTCTGTTTTTGAAGGGGCTCACTAATGTGTACCCCCCAATACCTTTTCATGTCCCTACTTGGGATTTCAATCTTGTGTTGAAATTCCTAACTTGTATACCTTTTGAGCCTCTACATTCCTGTCCTTTAAGGCTTTTAACACTCAAAACTGTCCTTCTTGTGGCCTTAACATCAGCCCACAGGCTTAGTGAATTGCAGGCTCTCTCATGCAAACTTTCGTATACTACTTTTTACAAGGATAAGGTAGTACTTGGACTTAAACCTACTTTCTTGCCGAAAGTAGTTTGACTTTCATTTGTCACAAAGAATTACACTTCCAACCTTCTCTCCTCCTTCTCATTTGGGCAAAGAAGACGAAAGGTTACACAGACCTGACCCAAAAAGCGCTCTGAGTTTTTATATATCAAGAATGACAAAACTGCGTCAGGATGACCAACTTTTTGTGGGTTACATCAGCCATAAACTGGGATTAGCGGTGACAAAACAAACCATATCCCTCTGGATTACTTTGGCTATAGTAGAGTGCTACAGGTTAGCTGGGAAAGACCCACCGGAAGGGCTTCATGCCCATTCCACAAGGGGTATGGCTACTTCTGCGGCTATGAAGAGTGGAGTCTCTGTAATTGATATTTGTTCAGCTGGACATGGGCATCAATGCACACCTTTGTTAAGCATTACTGCTTAGATGCCGCTTCTTCCCAGGAAGGTCTGTTTGCAAAAGCTGTACTTCATTCCGTATATGATAAAAAATAATTAGTATTCTCACCTCAAAATGACTACTGCTATGGGAGTCTATCATAGATGAGGAATATGTGGGAGGACACAATCCATTCGAAGACCAAGTTACTTACCAACTGTAACGTTCTTTAACTGGATGTTCCTCCCACGTATTCCTCATCGCCCCTCCCATCCTACCCCGCAGTACAGTTTACGTTATTTACACTTCTCGTTCATGAAGAGCTTGCAGTCTGAGGCACGCCTGGGTGTTCCTCGAATAATACCATGAAAAAACGGAGCTGAAGCCAACGGGCACGGCACAAGCTGTTTATATGACTGGCGACGTCGACACGCTACAGAGACCGTCGAGGGACATCAACGCTACAACCTCGTGCACAGCGCCCTCTGCCGAGAATTATTTTTCCGAAGCAGCGAAGCTGGTGAGATACGAATATCATAGATGAGGAATACGTGGGAGGAACATCCAGCCGAAAAAAACGTTACAGTTGGTAAGTAACTTGTTCATCTTCACTCATCAAAAATGCGGCTCTGTTTCTATGACAATTGTGACATAAACTGCATTGCTTTGTTGAAAAGTAAAATAAGGATCCCATGGCAAATGCAAAAGAAATAGTTTCCTTGAATTCCAAAAAACAATAACCCAAAACACATACCACATACGATGAGTTGGTCTTCATGGACACACAATAAAACATTTAACACAACAAATAATCAAAAACCTTTTTTCATTAACAGCTAATTCCTCTATTCACCATTTATATGCGGTAAAATTAAATCCAGCTTCATTCACCACATACAATTAACACCAAATAAAATATCTTTACTATCACAGCTTAAACCCCCCAACAAAAAAATGCACTTTACGGCCGTCTTCTCCCATTCTCTTATACTGGAGGTAACTCATCTCGGCTTGACTCCATTTTCAGTGTTACAACTCACTCTTCATCTTGGCTGTTGCCTTAGGAATCTCTAAAAATGGCCCAACTTGAAGTGTAGTCTGTGCCCTTGAGTTCTCTTAGAACTCTAAACTGAGGAATCCTTCTTTCTCTTTACCCAAATCATGTTACTTATAAATTATATACATTGCAATCTTCCCTCCCCTTATCTCTGTTCCTTGCACATATACGTTTCCATAATTATGAGGCTGACTTCCTTACTGCTCTGCCTGGCACAGGGAGGTGCTCTGAAACATGGCATGGGGTCAACTACAGTTTATCCTTACCCATCTGTCTCCTGCAAATTCCCTGTGCCCTCTAGTGCGGCATGTCAGGGGAATATGGGTTCTTGCTGTCTTTGAAGTCTTAAGATGTAATCCATGTTACATTTACCTCCATATCTGTGCCCACTCTTTTATTTGTTATAAACAGAAAAGTTGTATCTCCTT
This sequence comes from Ambystoma mexicanum, assembly GCF_040938575.1. Classification (NCBI taxonomy): domain Eukaryota; kingdom Metazoa; phylum Chordata; class Amphibia; order Caudata; family Ambystomatidae; genus Ambystoma; species Ambystoma mexicanum. Next base: position 608,443,017 of record NC_090941.1, read on the forward strand.
TCTTGACCCTAGTGCTTCAGCAATGCATCAGTAGGTACTGCCTCTGGCCTCCAAGATAGGTCGAAATGCTAAACACTGTGTCTGGCAAAATCCTCTCCTTTTTATAAAGCCCTGGAATACATCCGAATCCAGCCGCCTGTCACTGTGGTCCCATAAATCGCCCTGAGCAGAATCAAAGCAGTAATGTCAAGTGTCCTTAGTCAAACTGACCGTCAGCTTCTCTCTGGTTACCCCTAACATAATTGCTACATCTAACAGCAGCATTATTTCTTATCCTAAGCAGAATGCAACATTGTACTTTGTTTCTGACCATGCAATTGCGTGTAGATAGGTCTGCTAACAATGATGCTCTTTGATCAGTGTCTCAATTTCCTATGCAAATTCAGTTTTCAGCACAAATCAAATAATAGTTCTTCACGTTTGCCATGGCACCATCTCCCACAGCAAACCTGTAAAAGATCTTAAAGAGGGTGTACGAACACAAATTAAACTCTGTGTCCCAGTTATCATGCTGGTTATAAACATTAAGGATTATACATAAAAATGTGTAGCCTTGGAGGCCCCTTGTTTAGTGTGAAGCATGTGTCCATTAAGAAATTTGTTTTGATGGTTGAGGTATTTTGATTTGTTTGGCTAAAGGCAGGGAACACTAAAAAATCTAATAAAGCAAATAAATATAATTTGAATTAACACTGAGGAGGCCAAGAACTTATATCTGTACTTTAAGATGAGAAGCTATAGTATAATTGAAATAAAGCAAACAGGCAAAACTTTGTTGGGAAATTAATTTACGTGGGTAATAGGGGCATTGATTCAAACAGCATCCTACTTAAGTGACAAGCCTGGTGGTAGTGTGGGCTCAGTACCTTTATCCAGCGGCAACATAATCATAGAGGCAAACAACAAAATGCGATCAAGTGTGGTGACTCCAAAACTGCAATACTTTATTTAATCATAAAGTGAAAGTGGCAAACTCCATCCACAAGCAGGACCTGGATCTGCCAAAGAGAGATTATCCCCTCCAGTCAGTGTGGGGCTAGCAACACTTCAGCCAACAATTGGGTGGGGGGTGAGGGAGGGACATGCGTCTGGTACAGGAAGCAATCTCCTATCATATCATATTGTCCATTTGTGCCAGAGAAAAGTACATTTTTATTAGACTCTAACCAAAGACAATTGGCCACTCCTTGTGCAAACTGAATAGCATGTAGAATCAGATTGTTGACCTTGCGTGATGGTGGAGCTTCGACTGCTCTCTTTTGATCAGTGAAAAAACAGAGATTAGTGTTCACAAACATTAGCAGCCATACCTGTGCGAGTGACTTGATCATCTTGCTTAATCCACAAGGTGTAGTATGGGCCTACAATACTATGGTATGAGTTTCCAATACAAGTGGTAATTTACTGCTTGGTGGTGGTAAACCGGAAAGGGAAGAATTGCCAGAATTAGAGATGCAATACCTCGATCTGCAGTTATTCAATTTCGAAATTCACAAATAGTAGATATGCATTGATGAATACAATTTTGTTTACTTTGGAGAGAGATTTTGAGAGGAGTAGGTTGGGGAAGATGTGTTGATTGTGTGCATAGAGGAGCAGCCCAGATTCCCATAGATATTCTCAAGTGCCTATCTTTTTATTTTATTTTTTTATGGTTCAATGACTTTAATAAAGGTTTGCAGTCTTGTGTGTAATCAGTATGGTTAAAATGAATGCAGTTTTATTGCTGAGATGTGAGCAGAAACAATGCCATCCATATGAAAGTGATCTTCAGCAAATATGGCAATAGTTGTTGTTATTTTCAGCTTGAGGTCCCATCAGATTCAAATGCCGTACTTTGTGATTACTCAGTCTTTTCGGGTTCTACAGGTCCACGCCTAAGCCTTTTTATAGCGGGAATGAGATGATCAAATAGTCCCACAGATAGAATCATTCCTGCAATAGGTCCTACCCAATATACAACCACGTTGTCTGTGAAGCTGCTTCCTTGGCAGAAAAAGTTTAGTGAGAAAGCCAAAGCTGGATTGAACATGGGCCCAGTTAGTTGCCCAGCTACTCCCACCAGTATGGCAACGATCACACCAATGATGTGCACTCGATAGCGAGCATCTGTCTGCTGTACCAAGTTCAGGGCAGAGTGGTAGACAAAGGCACAGGCCCGCTCCATGGCTAAGCCCTCCTCGATGCTGGTGTGTAGGCGGCTGGTGCAATCTGACCCAGCCACGGCGTGCAGCTTGGTGAGCCTCATCGTGTGGAACTGCATGCTGGCCACCCAGGCCAGATAGCCGCCTAACAGCTGGAAGCTGATCTTCTCTAAAACCCTGCTTATGCCGGTCTGGCTAGTCAGCAAATGCTGTTTGGCTGTGGTGGGATTGCAAAGGGCCCAGGTGACAGACCAGTAGTGCGTCACAATCATTGCATAGATTAGGGGTAATATGACAGGCAACCCCGGCTTGCCCGCATCAGAAAGAACCCACAATTCGAGCATCTGTAAACAGTTCACATGTGAAGATGACCTCCATAGCCAGGCAGTGGTGCCTTTGGGGGATGACATCGCGCAGGCAGCGCCTCAATCCTTCGCCCAATAGCACTATAATAAACATGATGAGCACGGTCGTAGAGACATCCTCGACTACCAGTGGAACGTCCATGGAGGCAGCTGCGGCCGCGCCTTACCGCCTGGACGCGCGGTAAGCCCCGGGAGTTGGACTAGGATACACGGTGCCTATCTTGAATCTGAAATAAATGTAGAGGAAAACAATGTGAAGCATGTTTTCCTTAAGTATGTATAGCCTGACATTGTTGAGATTGACGAAGCACCACATATCCATATGTTCATGTAACATGCACCATTTATGATACTCGTAATCTTTGAACCCGTATGAAACCTTATGTGATACCTTCTTTCTTTGATCTTATTTTCATTCAGCAGGATGCAGACGCTGCAAGTGAAGCAATAGATCTGAGTTACACAGTTCACATTGTGCCAGAGCCTCCCAGAGAAGAGAAGGAAGTACTACCAGAGTGGAGTGAGAAAGTAGCCCATGGAATTTTATCAGGTCACACAACTTTCCTTTGTACTCATCAGTAGTTTAATATGAGCTTATGGAGTTGCCACAAATTCAAAATATACCTAATCATGTTAATTTTGTTTCTTAAAAAGACTGCCCATTGCAGATAAGCACAAGATCTTTACTGACTGAAACATTGCATTAAGGACATGAAACAGTAATTGATAAGGTGTTTAGTGGTGTCTTGGGGAATTTTGAAAGTGGTGGAGGATAAAAATATTTCCTAGAATTGACTTGAAACGGAACACGTCCAGTTAGTTTGGCAGTTGGAAGGGAGGGGTAGATTTTCTTGCCCCCAATCAAGAACCATATGTAAACCGGAATTGACAATGCCAATAGTTTGGGCGTTTACTACTGTTATTTGCATTTACAGGCACCAGGGTGCAAGGAGGAGAGTGCAAAGGAGCATGCGATAAGGGTGCGATAGAATGAGAAGGGGAATAGAGCAAGGGAGGAAGCCATTGATAGAGGATGCCATAGATGATGAGCAAGAAAGAGTTAGAGGGTAAGAAATAAGAGTATAAAGGGCGTAGGGTGGGTGGGGCTAGAGGGGGGTCGGGTGTGTGGTGGGGTAAATAGAGGGGGTAGGGTTGAGTAGAGAGAGAGGGGTAAGGTGGGTGGGGTAGAGAGAGTGATAGTGGAGTGGGTGGGGGTAGAGAGTGGGGCTTTGGTGGGTGGGGGTAGAGAGTGGGGGTAATGAGTGGGTGGGTGTAGAGAGAGTGGGGTATATAGAGACAGTGGGGGGTGGAGAGACTGGGAGTAGAGAGACTGGGGTAGAGAGACAAGGGGTTTCATGGCAGTAGAGAGTAAGGGTAAAGAGGGTGGGTAGAGTGGCTGGATTGGGGGCACCAAGAGTGGGGGTAGGGTGGATGTGTGTTGGTAGAGATTGGGTAGGGTTGGTGGGTGGGGGTATAGAGAATGGGGTAGGGTGTGTGGGGGTAGAGATAGTGGGGTAGGGTTGGTGGGGGTAGAGAAAGTGGGGGTAAGGTGTGTGGATAGGAGTAGAGAGAGTGGAGTTGGGTGGGTAGGGATAGAGAGTGGGGGTGTAGGGTGAATGGGTGGGGTAGACAGTGGGGGTGTAGGGTGGCTGGGGGTATACAGAGTGTGGTTGGGGTAGAGCGAGTGGGGGTTGGTGGGAGTAGAGAGGGGGTAAAGAGAGTGGGGTGGGGTAGGGTAGTTGGATTGGGGGCACAGAGAGTGGGGGTAGGGTGGATGGGTTTTGGTAGAGATTGGGCTAGGGTTGGTGGGTGGGGGTACAGAGAATGGGGTAGGGTGTGTGCGGGGAGAAAGAGTGTGGGTAGTGCCGATGGGGGTAAAGATAGTGGAGGGTGGGTGAGGGTAGAGAGAGTTGGGGTAAGGTGTGTGAAATGATATATATGATATGGCATTTATAACGCGCCTATACACAAGTGTTTCAAGGCACGACGAGGCAAGGGAGGGGAAACGGAGGGATGACAAGAACAACAATCTTACTAGGCCTGGTGACATTGAGATCGTGCAAGGAAGAGGGGACGGGAGAAGTGCCGCGGGGAGAGGGGGGGGAATGGGCAAATGCCAGACACAGGATCACAGTGCAGACAATAGGTGTCAATAAGTGCAGGTAAGAGGACTGTAGGGTTGCAGATACAGACCACAAGCGCAGGGGATGCCAGGAGGCAGTGCAGGAGTGCAACTGGGTGGGCAGGGACCTGGGCCCGAGTTCAGAGGGTATCCAGGTGACCAGTGCAGTGTCCGACAAGAGGTCAGCAGGGGAGAGGAAGAGAGAAAGCAGAAGCAAAGAGGAAGGTCTTGAGGTACTTCCGGAACCGGAGATGGTTTTGCTCAAGTTTTAGAGAGGTAGGGAGGCTGTTCCAGAGAGAGGCGCCAGCCGAAGAAAGAGATCTGCCCCCAATTCGTTGCTTGGAGAAGCAACTGACTCTCTAGGAGTAGGAGGTGGAGGAGTGAAGAGCTTGAGTTGGAAGATATTTCTGAAGAGAGAGTTGGAGGTATTGCGGTCCCAGACCCTAGAAGGCCTTGTGGACAATGCCGAGGGTCTTGAACTTGATCCTTGCTGCCACTGGGAGCCAATGGAGAGATTTCATAGCTGCAGAGATACAATCCCTGGGTTTGAGGCCAAGGACAAGTCTAGCCGTCCTGTTCTGGATGAGTTGTAGAGGACAGAGTGCAGAGGCAGGCAGATTTAGAAAGAGGCTGTTGCAGTAGTCCAGCCTAGAGAAAACCAGAGCTCTGGAGACAGTGAGCTTCTGGGGGAAGGTGAGGAAGGGAAGAATACCTCTGAGGAAGTGCAGCTGGTAGTTTGACTTCTTAGAGATGTGAGGAGAGAAGGAGGGTATGGAGTCAAAGATGACCCTGAGGTTCTTAGCCTTACAGGTGGGAGCAGGAAGAGGGCCCAGAGAGGGCGTGCAGAGAGTGCCAGGAAAGGAAGGTGCAGATGTGACGAGGATCTCTGTTTTACTGGCATTAAGGCAGAGATCATTAGCGGCACACCACTCCTGGATTGTAGACAGACAATCCAGAATGAGAGAGGGAGAGGAGCTGGCTGAGGGGAGCCTGAAAGTGAGCAGAGTGTCATCCGCGTAGCACTGAAAGTTGGAGCAGAAATGTGGTGGGTGAGAGATGCCAGGTATTGGTTGAACAGCCAGGGAAAAAGGGTAGATCCCTGTGGAACAGCACAGCTAGAGAGTGAGATAGAGGAGAGGAAGGACCCAAGTTGGACCTTGGAGGGTCGGTCAGAGAGGAACGAGGTCAGGCAGACCAGGGCCAGATCAGTTATATCGAGGTTATCAAGGAGCCGGTTAAGATGGATGGCATGGTTGACCGTGCCGAAAGCAGAGGAGAGATCGAGTAAGATGAGGACAGAGGGGTGAATGGTATCGAGGTTAGAGAACAGGTCTTCACTGATGTTCAGGAGAGCAGTTTCCGTGCTTCTGGCTGCTCTGAAGCCAGACCGATGGTAATGGAGACAACCAACAGATTCAGTGTGAATATTAAGCTGAGAGATGGCCAGCTTTTCCAAGAGTTTGCCAGGAAAGGAGTAATGGAGATCGAGCGATAGGAGGCTCGACAGGAGGGGTCGGCTGAGGGTTTCTTAAGAAGAGGGTACACAAGAGAGTGCTTCCAGGGGAAGGAAAGGTTCCAGTGGCGAAAGAGTGATTGCAAAAATCGGCCAACACCTGTGAAACACCTGTGTATAGGCGTGTTCTAAATGCCATATCATATATCGTAAGCCTGGAGCGAGGGTGTCAATGTAGTCCTTCATGGTTTTGGATGAACAGGGAAGAACCTGTTTTGACTAAACTTTCATAAATCGGACTTGTCTAGAAACCTTGTTTGGAGTGAACCGAGGAAAGGCAGAGAAGGTAGGAGGAGAGGTGGCCGCGGGTAGGCCAGAGGTAGAGGAAAAAGTATAGGGTGAAGGAGGCCAGCTCCTTGCAGATTTTAAAGAATTCTGCCAAGTTGTTCGATGCCGCAGAGACACAGGCTTGGATGTGAGCTCTCTTCATGAGTACAGAGAGTCGGTATTGCCTTTGGAGCAGGCGGTAGGCCAGTTTCTCAGAGGATGTACAGGATGCCAGCCATTTCCTCTCAGCCCCCCTACACTTGCGTTTAAGGGTAACGAGATCTGAGTCGACCCAAGAGTTGCACTTGGCTTTGGGCTTCAAGCAGATCCTCATGACAGGGGCAAGAACATCAAGAGTGTCAGAGATAAAAGAATGGAGGTTGGAAAGGGCTGTGTCAGAATGTGTGTCAACCAGATGTGCAGGAGGGGGGAAGAGAAAGTGGCAGCGACACACGCTTTGTATCGGATGACCGAGAAGGTGGGTGGCACTGTGGGGGTAGGCTCGGCCTGGGGGGAGGGGGGAGAGAAGAGAGAGAGAGAGACAGACAGACAGACAGACAGACAAGGCATTTAAAGCATTCAAAGGGGGAGTAGGCTGGCATAGGAATGATAGAGGCAGGAATCCACTCTGGGAAGATCAAGGCTACGCCACCACCGGAACGGTTGGATCTGGGCGCGGAGAGAATCTTGTAGCCATCAGGGAGGAGAGTGTCAAAACTTGTGACAGAGATGGCCATGAACCATGTCTCGGTGAGACCGAGAACATCAAGTTCTTCCAGCCGGCAGCAAATGTCAGAGGAGTGTTTGAAAGCTGAGCGAGAGTTGAGAGTGACAATGTGGAGAAGGTTTCCACCCTTGAAAGACTTCCGTGGAGGGTTACAAGTCAGAGGTACTCCCAGGGAGGGCAGAGGAGGAAGGGAGAGAGGGCAAGTAGCCAAGGAGGAGTAAGAGGGCGCCAGACAAGTGGCAGAGGAAGGAGGCAAGGGCGCCAGAGAAGGGACAGCAGAAGAGGAAAGGAAGTTGATAAGGAAGCATCTATCAAAGAAGAGGAGGTTGGCCTGAGGGCCTTGCACCAAGAACATTAATGATCTTGGAGGAATGGAAGGGGGCCAAGAAGGCCTCCCACCGTGTGCCACCATTAATGGTAGAGGAAGAAAAAGGAGAGAGAGCACAGAGACCATATGCGGAGTCCATAGGTCTGGCGAAGGAACGACAAAGAGGATGTCAGTGAGGGTCTGTCTGGAGGAAGCGCTGGTATAGGTATCAGTGATCGGGAGGCCTGGGTTGGAGACCAGGATATTCTTTTTAACTTCTTTCTACCAGACTTAGTGAGAAGGACAGGATAGTCAATAGAGAGAGGATAGGAGTATGGAGAGTGGGGGTAGGGTGGCTGTGTGGGGATAGAGTGGGGGAGTGTGGGTGGGGTAGAAAGTGGGTGTAGGGTGGCTTGGGGCATAGAGAGTGTGGTTAGGGTGGGTAGGGGTAGGGTGGGTTTGTAGGGATAGAGTGGGGGTCAGGTGGGTGGGGATGGAGCGACGGTAGGGTAGGGATGGATAGCGAGAGTGGGGGTTGGGTGAGTGGGGGTGTGTGTTTGGTAGGGTGGGGGAGTGTAGGTGGGGTGGAGAGAGTGGGTGTACGGTGAGTGGGGGCAGAGAGAATGTGGATGGGGGTTGGTGTTGAGAGAGTGGGGGTAGGTTGGGTGGGTGAAGGTAGAGCGAGAGGGGGTGGAGAGAAGTGGGTAGGGTGGGGGGAGCGCGAATGGGGCTTTGGTGGATGAGTGTAGGGAAATTGTGGGCTGGGGTGACTGCGTTGTGGTAGTTGGTTGGAGGCAGGAAACGTGAACAACAAAGCAGGGAGGGCTTATGAAATGTAATCCAAAATAGCCCAAACATAAATTGCCAAAACCAAAAATGTGACCATCGGTTTCAAATATAGTTATCAATATACAGCAGTTTAGCAACAGAATTTAAAAAATACCATGTTCACATATAGACCAGAGGTGACCCTCCTCTTTGTATTCAAGATTAGAGAAACAGGGTAAGTAACAACCAGCACACATCCGAGAAGATTTCTCTCTAGTAAAAGGCAATTCAAGCAAATACCTAGTGCCTAATATAACCTGAGGATGAGCACAAACTATTTATTCATGAGATGTTCACTAAGAGCAAACCGATTTACAGCACTAGGGGCAATTTAATAATAAATAGAGAGCGGGTATCTCGCAGAAAAAAGATAAGTTGTTTCTAGGTGGGCTGATTTGGTTTGTCGAGTGCAAACCTCCGGCTAGTATCTGGGGCACATTCAAGGACAAACAACAATACACAAAAAGTATGGGTTATAGGCACGGGATCGTCACGTGTTTAACCCAGGCTGTATGTGAGGCAACTAAAAGCAGCCACGTTTAAAGACCAATACACGTTTTGAGTTTGATGGAAGTTTTAAACTACAGTTTAATGGCAACGGTACTCGGGCCAATTGATGATGCGCTCCTTCACTATCAGAAAGAAAGCTGCAGAATCTTCAAGTTAGAAAACAAGCATTGGCAATGGCAACTGTTTGAGATTTTGTATAGGCATGGGAAAGGGTATTTGCCAGGCACAGCTGTAGTGGTATTAACTGCCCATTGATGGTAGCAGGTGCAAAATGGTGCTAGTACCTGGGCATCTAATAGCATTGCCTGGGAAATGCCTAATGCCTATTCACAAGCCAAAACTGTTTACTTTGCCAATGCTTGTTTTTAACAGGACTTAAGTGAAGGACACTAGAGTGCTTATATATCAAGTGGATGAAAGCAGATCTGGTTTAGGCATGTTTATTCCACCAGTAGCAGGTTTACAACTCCAATGTAGCCATTAACTCTCAGAGTGAAACTGACACAAATGCATTGTAGCGTGCTGAAAGGCTTGGTACTTAGCCCAATCCACATTATTTGTTATGGGTGTCTGGGTGGAGTGAATGTCCTGTGAGCCTGATTGGCTGCCTGCCTGCATGAATGCCCTTCTGCGTGATTGGTTGACTGAGCCTGGCTCAGCCCGAGTGAATTGGAACCAATGTGTATAGCAGGGGACCTCTCACTCACCAATTTTTTCAGAAGCTGAAGTCGAAGCTGAAGCAAGAAGAAGCTGTTCCTGGAAGGCGCGCTGGGGGAGAAGTCTGCTGCTGCATTTTCATGTGTAGTCCAAAAGCTGCTGTGTTCTTCCAAGGACTGATCCAAAAAGGGCCTGCAAAGGAGACCTCACCCCGAGCTACCAGGGAACATTGTGCAACCTGCTACTCTTCATAAGAAGTAAATTGTAATCCAGTCCTGGGTGCCTGCTGTCCGGAGATGGGGTCTCAGTGAGTCCTGAAGAGGAGTGCCCGCACATCTCGAGTTGAAGTCCATTGGTGTCACCCAGGATCTGTAGGTGCATTTTGTGGTCCCTGGAAGCCGTTGTTGTCTACCGCCCAGAAGAGGGGGTACCCTGGCATAGTGCTGCAGGACACTCAGAGCTGCGAAAAGTTTAAAACTACCCAAGAACATTTCAAAGGACATCCTTGCCATCATCACTAATCACTTTTTCCTGTCGGAGAGAGTCCAGAGTCGCTGAGTGCAGAAGGTCTGTCGGTGGGTTTCCCGCCACCAGAAGCTAACAAAGATGTCCCAAGGGTTCAGACTTGGTGAGTTCCGAGGTCCACTCCATTGGTCGAGTCCAGGTGACCAGAAGCTGTCCAGAGGACTGTGCTGCGGCTGCAGCACAGACAAACCAAAAGTTGGAAAACTTCGATATTCCGGAACCTGACACCAAACGTGACCTATGCGCCCGTCGGCACCAGAAGTTGTTAGGCAGAATCATATGCCTTACCCTTTGGGAACACCACCCACAATTAAGACTACAATTGACAGTACAAATTCACCTTTGGTACAAGCCAGTACTACACAGTAAAGTGGTAGCGATGGCTGAGCAGCCAGACTTAAATCAAGAGTAAAGTGAGCAGTACCAATAGTTACACAAAGGACAGCAATTACTATGGTTCAAACAAACACTGACTCAAGGTTTCTGAGTAAAAGAATATACATTTATTTACACATCAGTTATAAAACATTTCACTATTATCAAGCAGTTGAAACATCACAATCTTAATACACTACACCACACCCGATAGATTCTGGACAAGTTAAGGTCAAAATGAAGTGTGAGCAAAATGGCACGCAAGTAATTTAAAAGGGAGGGAAAGACAAAGTTAGACAAAAGTTGAGCAGCACCAACAAGTAAGTCAGCAGGGCAATCTAGAAAAAGTAACTACAGTGAGAAAATCAAATCAAGAGGCCAAAGTCAATGGACCAGAGTCTATGCAGAGGATCACACAGTTCAGAGTAGTTCGCGGTTAAGTCAAAGTTGGTCGGACGAAAAGTTACTTTAAAGAATAGAGATGGACAAGCCCTCAGATTGGCAAAAGCTTTCAAGCACTTTTTCTGCGGTCGGACGGAACGAACAACCGGATTTGAACAGTACCTTAAATGGAGAAGAAGGCTGTAGCTGAGGCGGATGTTCCTGGCAGGTCCTGCAGGCTCACGGTTCCTGATGCGACTGTCGGACTTACACGAAGTAGGAAGACTGGAGGGTCCTGCACTGCCCAGCGTAGAAACCAGCAGCAGAGCAAAGCAACGAATAAAAGGTGCTCTCCTTAAAACCGAAGCAGGGTCCGATCCTCCTGGCTATCCGGTTCACTGAATCTGTGCACAGCAAATTCGACCAGAGGAGGGAGCCCTGATTGCAGTTTGGCGAACTGGTTGTTCCTACCAGCTCAAGGGGAGAAGATTCCTTGCAGATCTTTCCTGTCGTCGAAGTTTGAAGATATCGGACCCGCAGCAGGGCTTCACCGGGAGGTTCAGTCATGGTAGAGGTCCTCTTCTGTCAGCTTCTCTTCGGTTCTCTCGATCCAGTGGCGACTCTGCCTTCTCAGTCACAGCAACCTGCTTTTTATGCAGTTTTCCCCCATTCACACAGCCTGGCTGTCAATCACACAGTAGGGTGGCTCTCCAGCCGGGACAGTCACCACAGCCAACCATACCAGAGTGCGACATTGGTCTCCAAGGAGACCCTGTGCAGGGAGTCTCAAACCCTTCCCTCACATCCTGTCCCCCTCAGACATTCAGGCGCCTAAGGAGGGCTTCTGTGCAGAAGCCCGCCAAAGGACGGTGAACAAAGGAACCAAACCTGGTTTGGCACGCAGAGTAAAACACGAGAAAGACCGTATAAAAGTAAATATGGTCCAGCGGGTTTAAATTTCGAGGCTACTAAGATAGCCTAAAACAGTACCAAGGCTATAGAAAAATAGGGTAGTTACCACTGCCACCAGCCAAATCTTAATGAAAGGGGAACAAAATAATGTTCCATGAGAAACAGACAAAAAGGGATAACTATTAACCCTTTCCAGAACTCTATGTAAGATAGTTTGTACTGGGTCTTTGAATTTAAAAAGACTAGTAAAGTCAATGACAACGTTACATGTTCTAGGAGACAGTAGTTAGTCCCAGAAAATGGAGTCAGATTTGGGAAGTCTAAAAAAGACAACCCTGCGTCACTGCACTAAAGGTGCTGTGTAACACACAGTTAAAAGATGATGCCTGTGGAGTAGGTGAAGCTCCACAGTCTATGAACACAAACATGTTAAACACACACAGCAAAACACATGTAAGAGTGGGAAAAAAGGCTCACACTCTTACCAAGTGAAAAGAAAAATACTAGAAATCCAGCAAAGCTGCTGAGGGACTCAGTGGGTAAGGGAAATTAGCAATTTTGGAGAATTCTCCCTAGCACTCGCCCCCTCCACCCCCGCCCCAGACTAAGGGACAGGAGGATTTCATTTCCACTCCTGGATGAATCTCTTCACTCTAGTCGGTTATAAACATCCTAAAGAGACCATCAGCATTTTGGTGGTGACATCCTGACCTGTGCTCAATGGTGAAATCAAACCCTTGCAGGCAGATTGACCATTTTAGAAGTTTTGGGTTCTCTCATTTCATTTGCATTAACCATCTCAAGGGTTGGTGGTCTGTTTGAATCACAAAAGTAGATCCATACAAGTATGGTCTAAACTTCAAAGATCGCACAATGGCAAAACATTCACGCTCTATGGTTGCCCTTCTTGTCTCTGGTTCCTTCAGTTACTACTGATGAAGCAAATGGGGTGCTCCCTACCTTTTTCATCCAGTTGACGAAGGACTGCACCTATACCTGTATTGGATGCATCTGTCTGCACAATGAAGCTGTAATACCGAAAATGTAATCACATAGCCCGAATGATATGAATAGTATGTTGGCCAGAAGCAAATCGCATCATGTGACAAACATTGCAAACCGTGAAACCTGAATGTGACCATTGGGAGTCTATTTTGTAAATGCCGGCCATTTTCTTTTTTGTAACGCTTTCCAAATATATTCTATGCTTCAGATCCACACACGGTACGCGGCCACAGCTAGAACTCTGAATGCTAATGTAGATAGGAATGTGGAACCATGCAGAAATGCATTGTTTCCCTCTCACTGAGGCCTTGAAGCTGTGCAAGAACCGCGCCTAATCAGTAGCCCAGGTGCCGGTTTGTCTTGCAAGTGCTGTTGTAAAAGGCAGTTAAACATTAATTATATGCAACTAACGGTGCTCCTTCACAAAGGATGGTATTTTCTCTGCCTCAGAACTGTCTGACCCTTAGCTCATGAGCCGCAGCTAACAGATAACGTTGGATGGAATGTCTCTTCCATAAGAACAAGATATCCTCCCTGTGCCAGTGCCCTGTGTTCCCCATAACAGAAAACTGTCTCGGCTGCCTTTGCTAGAATACTAATGTTCAGACTAAATGAAGACTTGTCATAACTGTCAATTACCGAACCCTAGCCTGTATGTCATGTTTGTTTTATTTGTTTGTTTTAATATTTATAATGCGCGCCAGACCTGAGGGTATCGGGGTGCAAAAGGCATAAAGTGGGTTGTTCAGCTTTGGTTACATTGCAGTAAAGTACCATACATTATATACACGTTAAGGCAAGGAAACATCAAGAAACAATTATATACAGTATGTACAGACAAGACAAGTGGTGTTATCTGAGTGTGGTAAAGTGTCAAATGTCGTTTTCCTTAATCCAATAGAAGAGGTTGGATCTAAAGTGAAGATAGGGAAGGTCTTCTCTTAAGGTAGGTGGGAACGAGTTCCAGTATTAGGCAGCTTTGACCAGGAAAATGCTTCCACCAGTCTTCATGCGTTTAAATCTAGGCACTAGCAGGAGGTTGGCGTTGGCTGTACTCGAGGGACGGTTGGAAGATTGTCTCGAGAATCTGGCAATTAAGTATTGTGGGGCGGCATGGTGTAGGCATTTGTGTCAGGGAGGGTGTTTTGAGCAGAATCTTGTCTTTTATGGAGAGCCAGTTGTTAGATCTTCTGAAGTCAGATATGTGGGCTTTCTTGGGGATACTTAGGGCTGCTCTCAGGGCATTGTTTTGTAGAGTCTGGATCTTGTTGGTAGTGTATTTGTTACTCCCTACATATAAGGCATTGCAGTAATCCAGTTTGGATAAGACAAGGGCTCTTGCTAGGGTAATGCAGTTATTGAAGGAAAGGAAGGGCTTGGCCGCTCTGATTAGCTTGCAGGTGTAAACCGTAGCTGAGGCTATGCAATTGACCTGTTTTTTAAAAAAGTTTAGAGTACAATCTAGATAGAATCCAAGGCTTTTGACTTCCTTGGCTACTGTGATGTTGTTATTGTCTATATTGAAATTCGAGTAGAGATGGCCTAGTTTGAGGAGGTTAGCAGGGGTGCCGAGAATGAGGAGTTCCGTTTTGTCATCATTCAGGCATAGACCATGAGATGCCATCCATGCCTGGATGATGAGGTACACTCTATTCACAAAGGCCAAATCCTTGTTGTAGTCTCCCGTCAACAGGATGAGGATCTGTGTATCATCCGCATAGTTAGTGTAGGTGATACCCAGGACATTTAGATCATCAAAAAGGAGCTTTGTAAAAATGATGTACAGAGTAGGCGAGATGCAGGAGCCCTGGGGCACATCGCAGGTGATGGGTATGGGGTCAGCGGCTGCTAAGGGTGAGAAATCCTGCACTGTTCTATTGACAAGGAAGGATTGGATCCATCCTATGGCTTCTTGTGAGAAGTGAACGGCAGAGTCCAGATGGTTGCAAAGAGTCTTATGGTCGACCAGGTCGAACACCGCTGAGAGATTGAGTAGCAGTAGTAGTGCTATCTTGCCATTGTCTCTCAGGGCGTCAATCTGAGCTTTAAGGTCGATAAGCGCAGTTTCCGTTCCATGTTGTGGTCTAAAACCTGACTGACGTACTCCCAGGAGATGATTGCATTCCACTATTGGATTTGGAGGTACGCCACCTTATCTAGGATTTTAAGCAAGAACGGAACTGTGGTGATGGAGCAATAGTTTGTGGGTATAGCCGGGTCAAGTGTTTGTTTTTTAAGAATTGAGAGGACCCATGACTGTTTAAGGTTGTTGGGGGATGGTGCCAGTGGAAAAGGAGGCATTTATAAGTTTGGCTATGAATGGGGAGAGGTCGCGTGCAGCATCTTTTATAATTTGTGCTGGGCAAGGGTCGCCGTGGGAGTTGGACGGTTTGAGGGTAAGGATGACTTTTTCAACTTCTAGGGTGGATACTTTCTTGAAGTTGAAGTGTGGTGTAGGTAGAGTAGGAAGAGTGGGAGGCAGGGTGGTCGGGGGCAGGGGTGCAGAGATTTTGTTGAAGTTAGGGGCAAGGAGGAGAGTTTCTTTTTTATTGTCAATCTTGGCCTGGAGGGTAGTTATCTTGTTAGATAGGGCACTCTGAATGCTGGTGTGCCAGCTTTTGTCCTTGAGACAGGCATCAGGGGCTTGGATGGGCGTTTCTATGTCTTTGAGGCTAGTGAGCAGTTCCTTGGTATTTGAGTTGGCTTGAGTAATACGCAAGTTGTAAGACTCTTGTTTGGCAAGGATAATTTCTTTTTTGTAAAGGGAAGCTAGTTTTCTGAGGTTATTTTTATTGTTGACAGATGGCTCTAGTCTCCAGATTTGTTCACTTTTGCGTTTCTCTAGTCTGATTGCTTTCAGGTGAGGAGAGAACCAAGTATTCACATTTTTTTTCTGTTTGCTCTTTCCGATTTTCAATGGAGCTATGGCGCCTAATGCAGATAGCATTACTTTGTTGTACTCTTCTACCAAGATATATGGGTCTGTATGGGCGGGAAGAGAATTCAAGGTGGGAAGCATCAGGGGAGTAAGTTTATCGGCTGTAATGTTTTTTTTGTTTCTAGTGGGAGTAGGGGGAGCTATGCTATACGCATGTAGGAGAGGTGTAGCCTCTAGGGAGAAGGAGTTCAGGTGTTGGTCTGACCAGGGCAACGCTGTATGGAGTTGATGGATGTCTGGCAATTGTGCTCTGCTATCCAATTGAGGGTGCTACCTTTAGTATGGGTAGCATCTGTTACCTTTTGGGTGAACCCTAATTCCTCAAGAGAGTCGTTAATCTGCGTGGCGTTCTGATCTGATGGGTCTTTGAAGCCAAGGTTGAGGTCTCCTAGGAGGAGACATAGTGAGGAGTTTTTAAGGTTATCAGATAGGATATTAGTAAGATCTTCTTCGAAGGAGCCTAGTGGGCCTGGGGGTCTGTAGATGAGGTGAATAAATAAGGTTTGGGTGTCAGAGATGGTCAGCTTGGCAGTGAGGGATTCGCATGAATCTACATTTAATGGAGAGGTGAGTCTCAGTGATAGGCTAGTTTTAGCAATTATGCCAAGACCTCTGCCTCGTGAAGTGGTGCGATCTATTCTTAGAAGGGTGTAGTCCTCGGGGATGGCTAACATGATCACTGGGCCAGCTGCTGAGTGCAGCCAGGATTCAGTGATAACAAGGAAATTCATTTTTTTCAGTAAGGAGAAGGTCAGCTATTTCTGTGGCATGGGCCACCATAGAGCGGGCATTTATTAGAGCTCCTTTTATACCGATCTGTGTGGACTCCATGGGTGGTGCCTGGGTGTTGTGGTGGTGCCTTGGGTGGATGTTGTGGTCTCGAGTGAGTCGGCTATTGAGCTGGAGTGGGTGCTAAGTATTGGAGGCTTTGTGAAAAGGGGGTTTGGTGTGAGGCTGCTGGCCTCTTGGGTTTCTGGTCATGTTATTGGAGCGAGGATAAGAGAATTTGGCTAGTGGTTCATAGATTTTGGGGAATCTGGCGCGAAGTTTAAGGTTTCTTTAGAGGAGACTACAAGGTCTTGTGATAAGTTCATTTTGACAAGGGGGTTTGTTATGGAAAGTTGCGTATGCATGCGTTGATGAGGGCAAAGTATGTGGCATGGTAAGGTCTAGTATCCTTAATAGGTATAGGATGGTCCTCAGTAAGACAGTGTAGGTCAATGGCATATGCATGGTTTGTGTGTGGAGTGTTTGGCTACTGGTAGGCTAGGGACAGTGTAGACACAAGGGGCTAGGTTCAAAATATGCATGAATATCTAGATTCACGATGAGTACAGCTGCCTATGTGTAATACTGTTACAATGGTCACAGTGGTCACAGTACACAGATATCTAGATTCGGAATAAGCACAAATGTATAAATATCTAGATTCAAAATAAGCACAGATGCCTAAATGCAATACTATTACATTGGTCACAGTGGTCACAAGGCTGGGATCAGCATGGGCACAGGAGCTAGGTTCAAAATATGCACAGCAATCTAGATTGAAAAATAAGCACAGATGCCTGGATGCAATACTGTTGCAGTGGTCACAGTGCACAAATAACTAGGTTCAAAGTAAGCACAGATGCACAAATATCTAGGTTCAAAGTAAACACAGATGCCTAGATGCAATACTGTTACAGTGGTCACAGGCTAGGATCTGCATGGCTACAGCATGCCTAGGTGCAATGCGTTTACAGTGGCTAGGTTGGGCAAGGCATACATAGCATATATTGTTATGAACTGATTTTGGGAATAGGCAGATATGTGAAATGTGTTTTGAGTACGTTCAAGAAAGGCACGTGCCGGTAATGAAAGATAGTCTAGTAGCATAGTTGCCAATGGTGCATAGGGTAAGCTACACGTGCAGATGTGGAGCGTAGGCAGGCAAGTGGCGTTTTAAGCAGATAGACTCCATATGTCAGCGGTGCAAATATGTGGGTCAGTGACCAAGTAATTTCAAAGTCGTGCTGTGATGGCCGCGGGCAGAACTGATTTTTTTTTTGCAGGAAGCGTTAGTTCAGAGCTTACAGGGACCATATGGTACAGGTGATCCGGGGCACTGAATGCAGAGATATGAGGCTGTTCTTACCGGATGGGCGTTCGCGTGTGGGGGCCCATTGCCCATACGGCTCCAGACAGGCTCACGACAGGAAAGGTGATAGCAATATTGTAAGATGCAGGCGGGTAAAGGCTGGTACGATATTTGGAGTGCACCCAACCCGCGTCTGATTGGTAATGTGCGGCCGTACGATGACTAATGGCTTGGTAACTCCATTTGCTAACTAATGATGTTTGTGCGGTATACAAGTGATGAGAAGACAGTTTTAGTATTGGTTAGATAGATAGTTATTAGCAATACTTGAGGTAGCGTTAAGGGTCTAGTGTTCCGGAAACGTTACTTGGTACAAGTAGAAAACCCCAGCCGAGGTGAAAGTTGTTGACAGGGAGTCTCTTTGCGGCTCCGCTGCGGCATATACAGGCAGGGTTGTGGTATAAGTGCGGGTCGAATAGGATTTGTAAATGTGTATTTTTTATATATATATATTTCTGAGGCTTGTGAGGCGTCGAGATCCAGTCGGCCATCTGAGATACTTTATGAATAAACCAGACTTGTTTGGAAATCGAACCTCACGACTGACGTCTCATTGAGTATATGGTTATTGTGCCTTTATTCCATATATGGACTAACAAAGGTTTGGTTATAATCAGGAGCTCTTGGGACTGGAGCTTGTCAAAGGGCTTTCTTCAGGTTTTCAAAGGCTTGAGTGCACTCCTCATTCCATCTAAACTTTTTAGGGAATTTTGGAGAGGAGACTACATTCAAAGGAGAAGCTATCGTCCCATAGTTCTCAGTGAAATTCCTGTAGTACCCAGTGAGACCTAGGAAGGCTCTCACTTGGGTTTCAGTAGTAGGGGGGGGCAGTTTTGTACAGCGTGTACTTTGCTAGGGAATGGCCTTATTTCACCTCCTCCTACCTCATGACCAAAGTAGACCACTTTGCTCTGACCAAATTGACATTTCCTTGCCTTTATGGTCAAATGGGCCTGCTCAAGAGCCTGCAAAACATACCCTAAGTGATCAACATGTTCATTCCAAGAAGGGCTGAACACTGCAATGTCATCCAAGTATGCCATGCAGAAGTCTTCCATCCCATTCAGAACTTGAGTAACCATCCTTTGGAATGTAGCAGGTGCAGTCTTTAATCCAAAAGGCATAACCTTAAACTGGTAGAGGCCTGCTGGGGTGGAAAATGCAGTTTTCTCCTTGGCATGGTCTGTCAAGGCTATTTGCCAATAGCCTGACATTAGATCAAATGTACTGAGGTACTTGGCTGCACCAAGTTTATCCACCAGTTAATCTGTCCTTGGCAAAGGATGGGCATCAGTCTTAGTGACTGCATTTAGAGCTCTATAGTCCACACAGAATCTCAACTCCTTGGATCCTGCCTTTGGTACTAGAACAACTTGATTAGACCATGGACTTGTAGAGGGCTCTACAACTCTGAGATCAAGCATCTTGTTGACCTCTCCTTTGATGTGGGATCTTGCATGTTCTGACATTCTGTAACCTCTGCTATTTACAAGTAAACAGTCACCAGTGAGAATATCATGCTGGCCCCAAGAGGTCAAGCCTGGTGAAAGTGAAAACAGGGAGGCAAACTGATTTAACAGAACTTTGCACTCCTCCTGTTGTTCAGATGTCAGTTGAGAAGAGAGATGGCCTCCTTCTATGTTTCCATCTAAAGGTTGGCCTCTGAGTAGGTCAGGTAGAGGTTCACTCTCCTCCTCCTCTTGAGCTGAAGCTAGAAGCAAAGCTCCCACTTCTGATCTCGAGACATATCCCTTTACACAGTTGGTGTGGTAGACTCTGGGAGCCTCCTTAGGTCTGCCTAAGTCCACCAAATAGTTCACCTCTCCAGGTTTGCCCACAACCTTGAAGGGTCCTATCCATTTGTCCTGCAAGGCCCTCTGTCTTGTTGGCACCATAACTAATACAAGCTGGTCTTGAGTAAACTCAACCATGCTGGCCTTCTGGTCATGCCAATGTTTGACTCGAGCCTGACCTGCTTTTAAGTTATCACTAGCTTCTGCCGTCATGTGTGACGTTCTCCTCCGGAGACCTATCACATAGTCAGTCACTCTGACTGACTTGGGGGAAGGAGCACTCTCCAACTCCTCCTTAATTAGGGCCAATGGACCTCTGACTGGATGGCCATAGAGAGGTTCAAAGGGACCGTAACCAACTCCCTGCGGAGGGACTTCTCTATAAGCAAAGAAAAGGCATGGCAGTAGAAGGTCCCACTTTCTTTTAAGGGGTTCCTCAAAAGCACCTATCATGCTCTTCATAGTACGATTAAACCTCTACCAGTCCATTTTTCTGTGGATGGTAGGCTGTAGAGAACTTGTGACACCACAGTTTTCCACATGGCTTCCATGTAGTGGGACATAAAATTGGATCCCCTGTTGGATATCACTTCCTTAGGAAACCCTACTCTGGTAAAAATAGCAAGTAGAGCCTTAGCCACAGCCTGAGCCACAACAGTCCTCATAGGTATTGCTTCAGGATACCTAGTAGCATGGTCTACTACAACCAGGAGAAACCTGTTTCCTGAAAATGTGGGAGGGTCTAGGGGACCAACAATGTCGATGCCCACCCTCTCAAAAGGAACTCCCAATACTGGGAGAGGCACCAAGGGTGCCACATTCCTGGCTCCTCTCTTGCCAGAGGTTTGGCAAGTGTGACAGCTCCTACAGAATTTGTCAACTTCTGAACCCATTTTAGGCCAGTAGAAGTATAAGGAGAGCCTTTCTTTGGTCTTTTTGAAACTCAAATGAGCAGCCAAAGGTATCTCATAGACCAACTGTAGGAACTGGAGTCTGTTTTCATGGGGCACTACACGTCTTTTGCAGTCCGCAGGGATAGACTCAGTCAGTTCGCTGTAGAAGAGGCCATCTTCCCAGCTCAACCTATGCTTTCCAACTTCTTGCCCATCAAGTTGAGAAGCAGCCTGTTTAAGACCTTCAAGAGTAGGACACTCTTTGTCCTCTGCTGAAGTCTGCCCTGTTGTGTCCACCTTCTGCCAGTAAAGACTGCAGCTCAGGATGGTCAACAGGGTCCAGCCCTCCAACTAAAACAATGTCTTCTTCCAGATCTGTCTCTTCAGAGACTGGATCAACCACACAGGGCTGTACCTCACACTCTGCCTCAGCAGGTGGAGGAGTCACAGTTGTGACTTTGGACAATCTTGGGGATGTCCTTGTTGGTAGCACAGGGGTGCCATCTGTCTTTTTCTTTGGGGTCTTGGGTTTCCCCTTTGCCTCATTCTTTCCAGAAATAGCAGTGAGCAATTCCTGTGGAGTGGCGGTCATAGCTTCCTCTATTTCCTCCCCTGGAAAGCCTCTCAATGTCCTCTCCCTTGCAGGCCTAGTGAGCCCCTGTTTCCTTTTACTGGGAGGCCTGGGGGTACTAGACACAACTCCAAGAGTTTTCAGGTCATTACCCAACAGGACTCTCCCAGGCTCTTCACTCTGCACACTAACAGGTATTTTGACAGTCATATCATTACACTGGATGAGAGCTGGTAACTGGGGAAGCGTTTGCACAGGGCCTCCAGCTAACTTGGTTAGGCATTTGGGTGCCTTAGCAACATCCTCCACCTTGAAAAATGATTCATCAACCACAGTTATGCTGGCTCCAGTGTCTCTGATGGCAGGAGTCTCCTGGCCATTCACAAGAACACTATCTTTATAATACTTTATAATACTCTTTAGTATTATCTGGGATGGAATTATAGACATCTAAATTCTGTTGTTCCCACAAGCCCAGGGACACTAAAGAAACACCAGCTGAGACTCACATGGTTCATCAGCCAGTAGGTAAAAGTTTCCACTTGCCATAGGTACTTCTTCCTCTGGGGAGAAGGCTAAGGAGACAATGTAGAACCCTGAAGGTTTACCCTTACATCTGGGCTCCCCTTTCACATGGTCAGTTGACCCACAAACATACCATTTCCCAAATGTTTTGATGAATGGGGGTTTGTTCTGACCTCCATCTGGTTTGGTTCCAGATTGTGCACAACCCTTTTTTGGTTTCCCTTGTGGTTTCCCCTTATGTTGCTGTTTGTGGCCCTATTTTGGATTGGGGGTATTAGAATTCTCTTTGTTGTCTTTCTTTGGTGTTTCCCCTCATCCTTTTTCTGAGTAGCCCCAGAATCCGTGTGAGTAGCCCTGTTGGCAACCCACAAGTCAGCAGCCTTAGCTACCTTCTTTGGATCTTTCTCCTTAGAATCAGCCAAGTGCTGTCTGAGTTCAGGCGAGCAGACATCAAAAATAGACTCCAACATAATAAGATTTCTCATTCCTTCATAAGTGTTTCCTCTGTAACCCTTAATCCAACCATCTAAGTTTTTCAAACACTCACATACCCAGTTGCTTTTTGAGGGTCCTCAACCTCTTACGGTGCTGGGAAGGGGTCTTCCAAAATCTAGCATTTAAAGCTAGCTTCACACACTCATAATCCATCCTATCCACCTCCCCCAACTCCATCACAACATCAGATGCAACAGCCTAGAGAAGAGCCAAGGAAGCAACTGATTCCCTGTAATGTCTTGAATCCCATGGTTATATTCAAACATTGCCAACCAATCCAAAATATCAAGCTTAACCTCATACATACCCACAATGTCTTTAAGCATACAGGGTCTCTTAGGACTGGAAGACCTAGAAGACTCTGGGAGAGAAGTATTCTCAATAGACAACTTTTTCATTTCTAAGGCATGGTTCATCTCTATTTCTCTGAGCTCAGTTCTTGATGCTTTTGTTCAGTTTGAGCATTTAAACGTTTAAAATCCAATTCAAGCCTCATCTTTTCTAGAGCAGTGAATTCAGGACTGAGTGTAGGACAGGTATGGGTCCCAGTGGACACCGGTTGAGGTTGCTGAGCAGGTAAAGGAGCAGTGAGGCCTACATTGTGGGACACATCTGTTTAATCTAACTCATCAATAATAGACACATTATCATCCTCATCATTTTCCACATTTGCTGGGGGGGGTAAGGTATTTCAGACCCAACCTCCAGACTTTGTTTCTCTAACAACCTTTCAATTAATTCAGACTTTTTGCCTTTAACTAAGGAGGGTCTCCTGACTGTAGCTTTCGATATCAGACAAGATTAATATTGCTTTTTAGTGATGTTTAGCCTTGTGGTTAGTTGATCCAAGGTAATAGCAGCACTCTAAGTGTAATCACTATACTTGATCCTGTACACCAGTGTTAGGCAGAGTCATATGCAGTACCCTTTGAGAACACCACACGCAATTAAGACTACAAGTGACAGTACAAATTCACCTTTGGTACAAGCCTGTACTACACAGTAAAGAGGTAGCGATGGTCGAGCAGCCAGACTTATCTCAAGAGTAAAGTGAGCAATACCAATAGTTACACAAAGGACAGCAATTACTATGGTTCAAACAAACACTGACTCAAGGTTTCTGAGTAAAAGAATATACATGTATTTACACATCAGTTATAACACATTTCACTATTATCAAGCAGTTGAAACATCACAATCTTAATACACTACACTACACCCGATAGATTCTGGACAAGTTAAGCTCAAAATGAAGTGTGAGCAAAATGGCATTCAGTAATTTAAAAGGGAGGGAAAGACAAAGTTAGACAAAGGTTGAGCAGCACCAACAAGTAAGTCAGCAGGGCAATCTAGAAAAAGTAACTACAGTGAGGAAATCAAATCAAGAGGCCTGGGCCAAAGTCAATGGACCAGAGTCTATGCAGAGGATCACACAGTTCAGAGTAGTTCGCGGTTAAGTCTTTGCCAAGAGTTCAGAACGAAGTTGGTTGGACGAAAAGTTAATTTAAAGAATAGAGAAGGACAAGCCCTCGGATTGGCAAAAGCTTTCAACCACTTTTACAGCGGTCGGACGGAACGAACGACCGGATTTGAACAGTACCTTAAATGGAGAAGAAGGCTGTAGCTGAGGCAGACGTTCCTCACAGGTCCTGCAGGCTCACGGTTCCTGAAACAACTGTCGGACTGACACAAAGCAGGAAGACTGGAGGGTCCTGCACTGCCCAGGGAAGAAACCAGCAGCAGAGCAAAGCAACGAATAAAAGGTGCGCTCCTTAAAACCTAAGCAGGGTCCGATCCTACTGGCGATCCGGTTCACTGTAGCTGTGCACAGCAAATTCGATTAGAGGAAGGAGGCCTGGCTTGTAGTTTGGCGAACTGGTTGTTCCCACCAGCTCAAGGGGAGAAGATTCCTTGCAGATCTTCCCTGTCGTCGAAGTTTGAAGATTTGGACCCGCAGCAGGGCTTCACCGGGAGGTTCAGTCATGGTAGATGTCCTCTTCTGTCAGCTTCTCTTCGGTTCTCTCGATCCAGTGGTGACTGTGCCTTCTCAGTCCCAGAGACCTGCTTTTTATGCAGTTTTCCCCCATTCACACAGCCTGGCTGTCACACAGCAGGATGGCTGTTCCGCCGGGACAGTCACCATAGCCAATCATACCAGAGTGCGACATGGGTCTCCAAGGAGACCCTGTGCCGGGAGTCTCAAACCCCTCCCTCAAATCCTGTCCCCCTCAGACATTCAGGCACCTAAGGAGGGCTTCTGTGCAGAAGCCCGCCCAAGGTCGGCGGACAAAGGAACCAAACCTGGTTTGGCACGCAGAGTAAAACACGAGAAAGACTTTTACAAAAAGAAATGGCGAATAAACCCAGCCGGAACCATAAAAAAGTAAATAAGGTCCAGCGGGTTTAAATTCGAGGCTACGAAGATAGCCTAAAACAATACCAAGGTTTTTTTAAATAACCGCGGTAGAAAAAATAAGGTAGTTACCACTGCCACCAGTCAAATCTTAATGAATAGGGAACAAAATAATGTTCCACGAGAAACAGACAAAAAGGGATAACTAGTAACCCTTTCCAGAACTCTATGTAAGATAGTTTGTACTGGGTCTGTGAATTTAAAAAGACTAATAAAGTCAATGGCAACTTTACATGTTCTGGGAGACAGTAGTCAGTCCCAGAAAATGGAGTCAGATTTGGGAAGTCTAAAAAAGACAACCCTGTGTCACTGCACTAAAGGTGCTGTGTAACACACAGTTAAAAGATGATGCCTGTGGAGTAGGTGAAGCTCCACTGTCTATGAACACAAACATGTTAAACACACACAGCAAAACACATGTAAGAGTGGGAAAAAAGGCTCACACTCTTACCAGGTGAAAAAAATAAATCCTAGAAATCCAGCAAAGCTGCTGAGGGACTGAGTAGGTATGGGAAATTAGCCATTTTGGAGAATTCTCCCTAACAGAAGTCATTGAAGAGACTCCGGGGTCTTACTCCCAACTGCCAAGCCTTTAAGGTCCTACAGCAAGATTCATCTTCACAGGCCTTCTACAGACGAAGGAATCATCGACCAAAGGAGAGCACTGTGAAGAGTAAAACTGCTGACTTCAGAAAGACTTTGGTTCAATTTTTCTCGTGGACTCCGCATTCCAGTAGCTCCTTCTTCCGGGGGGGGGGTCCATCCTCGGAGGGAATCATCGCGTGAAACCAAGAAACTCTGCCTCTTAGCCTGCCAAGTGTAAGGGAGGCATGGTATCACAAGTATGGCACTGACACAATAGGTACAAGTTCTAAAACCTTTATTGAAATGGTTGGGGTTGGAGAAACTCCTGGTCTGCCCTATAACTAAAATGGGAGTAGTCTCGACCATCAAATAATAAATAACGCAGTCCTAGTGGAGTCTGTCAAATCTAAATGGCCTATGCTAACAAAACCTAATGCCTGCCCTATGTCTTGTACAATAAAGTGTAAAAAGGAGAAATGTATACAAAAGGCAAGATCAGTGTTCAAATGAAAAAATGTGGTTGAACCAGCTCTCCTCCCCATGTTAGACCTCACGGAGTAAGGCTGTCCCTGTAGGCAGGATGACGCACTCTGGCTCGGCTTCCAACACAATGAACAGTTCCTAGAACGTGGATCGAGGCCTGTCTGGCCTTGCACGTTTAAGTCTCTTTTCTCAAATTCCAAAAATAATGTTTCAACCAAAAAGTTCACAAAGGCCCTCCTCTGTCAGGCTCAGATTTTTCACTGCACACTTCTCGTAGGCCCCCTTCTGCCGGGCTCAGACCTTTCACGATAGAGTTCCCCATAAACTTGCAAGGGGGCTCACTTCCCTGAGCTTACTTCACTTTGGGTCTCTCTCTGTCGTTCTCTGACCACTCTCGGATGTTTAAGGCTTTCCAATGTGCGTGGCTTACTTTTCAAACCAATGCAGGACCACTTCGACTCAAAATGCACAGTTCTACTTTTTCTTTCCCCTTCTCTAGGAGTTGCATTTCTTTATATCACTTTTGCTGTATATTCGATTTCTTGCTTGAACAATTCACCTTTCACAGACACTTTCCAGTGGCTACTTCCTTTCTCCGGACCACTGCATTACTTAGTATCGCTGAACTCGCAGCCATCTTTCACTTCAAAGTTCATTCACAGGCTTCACTTGTGAGAAAATGTTGCTATTTCAAACTTTAAAGCACACCGGTCTTTCAGGTCGCTTGCCAACTCACCGGCTTTGTGTGTCTCTTCTTTGCCTTACGATTTCCATTTCACGAGTCACGGTTAGTCCCACATACTTGGCCTCACCTCCCCAACTCTGCCGTTCACAATGGAGTTTTCACTTGCAGGTCTGGCATTCTCCATGTGTCTCCCGCAACTTGTCGGAGGCAACGACTTCCAGTAGGGAACTCTGGGGTTTTCTGACCTGCTGCTCTCGTCCCTTGGTTCCATGGCTCTGCTCCAATAGGTTTGCCTTTGTCCTGGAAGCCCTGCTCGTTCTCGTGTGCCGCCTTGTTCAGAGTGTGTCTTTGGGTTGTGTCTTTTATTCGTGGGAGGAGAGCTAATTGGTGTCGGGTGAATGCACTTAGAATTAAGTGCCTGACTTTGCCTGACCCGATTAGCGGGACATGGCCAGTATGATGTGTTAATGTTGTTACTCTGTCACCCTCTTCCTCAGCTCACTGTTTGTGTAAAAAGGGGGGGGGGGAGTTGGGACCTTGGAGCATCCGAAAACAAAGGAGAAGTTGGATAAACAAAAAGGGGGGGGAATACAGCATCTCACTCTGGGCTGTCTCACACCCTCTCCCCGAAGACCCATCACACAGGTGATCCTCCCGCACTGGTCCACCCCCAGAGTCTGGATCCAGAGGCAAAGGCCTTGCCCTGGCCACCTGAGAGAGAGATCCCCGAGGGCTAGTGGGTGAGACACCCTCTGGTTTCTCACACAAGGCACTAAAGGTACTGTGACGAGGAAGAACATCATCTAGCCTTAGGAGTCATCCCAAGGTCCCAGATTTGTCTTGGATCCTGGTCTCCTATAGCCTCTCAGGTACTTTGGGGTGGTGGAATCTTTTAAAGAAAGCAGAATGTTATTGAACATTATTGGACTGAGCTGTAAAAGACAAGATAAGTTATTCCCTAACTTTTCCATTACAGGTTGCCCAGGTGCGGGTGGCGGGATCTCCACACATAATTCTGTATATATAGTTTAAAGTAAGCATTCTGCCACTGCTCACAACTAACCTGCCATTCTCCCCTTTTCCACGCTGATAAACCGCACTTAAGAATTCACATGCCTATTTAAAACTGTGTGCAGTTAGTACATCTATTACTGAATTTAATGGTGTGTGGTACCACATAGAGTGTATATATTTGCCTTTCTTTGAATAAGTATTCCAACTACAAAATGTTATTATTTGAATGTATATATATCCCTGATTTTTTCATAAAGAAGCTGTGTTATCACCTAACGTAGTGTGTGGACATTCCTTTGTGGGGGTTTGGGGATTCACTGTACTTAAGAACCAGCCTGTATCACCTCCTGAAAGCTTAAGTCTCGCTGCTTGTTCATTGCTACCAAATTGAGGGCCCCATTTGGTGTGTTCTGTGCCTTTACCCTATCATATAGAGGACATAAGTACATCTACCCCAGCTACCCCCCCTACACCCCTCCTTCCAGTCTTTACACTGGTGGTGCAGCAGTGGGATCACTGGTTTTAAGACTCTGTGTTTAACCTAGCTACTACAAAATATCCACACTTCGTTATTCGTTCTAGCAGTGTATACTGATATCTGCACTACCCACAGTGGGAGCTATTGCAAATAGAGGCTCTCCAGAGTGCTTGTGAAGTGAGAGGAATAGATTTTGAAGATAGGTCTAGGCCAGAGCTTATAGCTGCCCTTGTGCATTTCCAGGCAGATTATGATACTCATGATGAAAATGGGGAAGGGAAGGGCTCGGATGGGGTCCTTACCATTGCCACCTCTCCTGTCACTTCTATTCCAAAACCCAGCATTGTTTCTCAGGGAAGTACCCTTGAAATTGAGTTATTGAGGATGAAACTTTCCATTTGAATACAAAAGGTTAGAGACTGAAGCTGAGTTGAAGAAGGAGTTGGCACAACAAGTTATACTCAAAGAAAGAAATCTTGAACTCAAAGATAGGGATTATGAACTCAAAAACAGAGACACTGAATGTCAAAGACTCCAGCTAGAGAAAGCTAAGGTGGAAACTTCAGCCAAACTAGTTGTGTGTCAAGTCTCCTGCAACCAAGTTTATGAAAGATCTGGTTGGTATGTATGTGGAGGGTTCTGATATCCTCCAATGAATAGACTCATTTGAGATGGCTTGTCGTATCCAGGATGTTTACCATATAGATTGGGCTAAGTGTTTGTCAAGTAGAGTACCTTAGCCTGGTTATGACTATTCTGAAACTGAGTGTGGAAGAAAGAAGCCAGTATGAATGCATGAAAGCTGCTTTGTTTGCCAGGTTTGGCAAGGCCCCTGCCCCAGTACCTTAAGAGGTTCAGGGATTATAAGAAGAGAGAATATGTCTTGGGTCGATTGGGTGAGTGCTGCACATATGAATATGATCGGATGGTTTGATGGTTACAAGGTGAAGTCTTTTGTTGAACTCTTTCACCTCCTGTTTTCTGAACATTTTCATGAGGGTTGTTCACCAGAGCTGCGTCAGTATATTGCTCACCAGAATATCTTGGACCCCGTTAAATTGGCCAAGTTGGCTGAGAAGTGGGTTTCCCACAGGGTGTCACCTAAGGATCCCAGTGGGAAGGACAAGGACAAAGCGAAAGGGACCCTTCAGAAGGCTGATGAGTCCAAAACGCAGCCACATTCAGATCAACCTAAACATTCTCCCTCTAAGGTCCAAAGATCTAGTGGGGCTAAGTGTCAAGGGGGGGTGGGAGTAAGAGTAGTGGCGCTCCTGCTGCAAAGCAGGATCACAGGGGATCCAGTTCAGTCCCTCGCATTCCTGGCACCTGTTGTACTGTGGGGCCTTGGACCACAGAAAGGGTGACCCCAAGTGTAAAGTTAAGGCACTTGGTGTCCAGCCTGTCAGTCTGGCCTACCCTTACTCTATGCCCGAGGTGGAGGCCACTGTCCACCCTTCCTCTCCGGGAATCACCTTTGGTGCTCCTGTAGAGATTTCCATAGTGTCCCTTGGTGCCTGGGACCAGTACTGGCTACTATACCACAGAATACTAAAAGATATTTGTGAAGTGTAGTGTCCTCATAAATGGGCAGCCTTCCACTGGTTTGAGAGCCACTGGGGCTAGCATGACAGTAGTGGACAGGACCCTGCTCATGCCAGATGACTATGTTGGTGCTCCTCTGAGAACCACCATGTTAGCTGGTGGGCCTCAAAACCGTTCTCCGGTAGCCCTAGTCACCATTCAGATTGCTAACAAGACAACAAAACTTCCTGTCCTGGTTCAGGACAATGTACCTGCCAACATTTTGGTGTGGAATGACTTGGTAGAGATACAGTTAATTTCAGATGGGTTACCCCTCACTGCTGCTGCAGTCCCTAGGTCACAGGTCACACAAGGTCTGACTGATAGTAACCCAAGGCAAAAGGGAGACCCAAGGCTAGGCGGAAGAGTAAGAAGATCACCTCTGTGGAGGGGGCTCCTTCTCTTCCGACTGTTTGAGCAGCACCCACTGTCAATTGTCTGGAAAGACTGCAGGCAGTGTTATTGCCCCACTACAGCCTTTGTCAGTGGTTGGCCACCATTTGAGAGGGTGCACATTGACATTGTTGGTCCCCTTGACCTTCCCTCATCAGGTGGACACAGGTTCATCCTGGTACTGGTAGATCATGCCACCAGAAACCTTGTGGCTCTACCCCTTCGCACCATAACATCCAAGGTGGTGGCCAGGGCTCTTGTGGGCATTTTTACCAGAGGTGATCTCTGACAAAGGAACCAACTTCATGTCTAGTTACATGCAAGCTATGTGGAAAGAATGTGGTGTAACTTATAAGTTCTCCACCTCCTACCATCCTCAGACCAATGGTCTGGTTGAGAGATTAAACAAAACTCTCAAGGGCTTGTTGGGTGCTTTGGAAGAGCCCCTAAGGAGGAAATGAGATCTCCTCCTACTAAGCCTGCTGTTTGCATACAAAGAAGTGCCTCAAGAAGGTGTTGGTTTCAGCCCCGTTGAGCTCCTCTTTGGACATCCAGTGAGGGGCGCCCTCGCCTTAGTAGAAGAAGGTTTGGAAGCCGCCCCTCCAGGTCCTGCAAGCAAGTGGGGGGACTGTGTGTTAGGCCTTAGAATGAGGATGGTACAGATGATGGGCCAGGCAAGAGTAAACATTAAGGCAAGCCAAGAATTGAACAAGTACTGACATGACCTTAAGACCTCACAAGTGGATTGGACTACTGGTCAGGAGATCCTTGTGATGGAGCCTACCAAGCCTCGAGCTTTGGCAGATAAGTAGCCCTTCAGGATAATCTCCAAGATGGGTTTGTTTGTTTGTTTATTTTATTTATATAGCGCGCCTGACCCAGGGGTATCTGGCCGCTATTAGTGTAATGTTATATACAGAAGAAATACAGTTGGAATAGAGATTGTACATACATAGGAGTTATAGACGTATAGCAGATAGGTACAAATATGCAATAAGGTACATAGCTAATGATGAGAGTTACCAAAGGTGGGTGTTATACATGGCTAGACGAGTAGGCATGACAAGTGTAGCAAGACAGTAGTTATGGTTAACAATTCTTGTTGAGTAGCCAGGAAATGACTGAAATTGGAGAATACTTGGATGGATTTGATGTTTGGAGGAAGGGTGTTCCATATTTGGGCAGCTGGATCCCCCAGATCTTTTTAAGTTGTATCTTGGGACCACTAGGCAGGAAGTGTCCGATGATCTTGTAGTTCGTGTGTATGTTCTCAAAGTGAATTTGCCAGTGAGGTATGGAGGCGCTGTGTGGTTCAGTGCTTTAAATGTGAGACAAATGGTTTTAAGTTCAATCTTTTCTTTTATAGCGAGCCATTTGCATTGTTTTCTAGTTGTGGAGATATGCTCATTTCTTGGTATGTTGAGTGCAACTCTGAGAGCATTGTTCTGTATTATCTGGAGTTTAAGTACAGTCTTGTTAGCGCCGAAGTAGATTCCATTACAGTAATACAGTTTGGACACTGAGAGCTCTGGCTAATATGAGACAGCTTTCTGTGGATAGCATGGGTCTGCAGGCTCTTATCAGCTTGCCCATATAGGCAGTAGCTGAGGTGGTCATATTCACTTGTTTGTTTAGGTTGGAGGAAGCATCGGGGTAGAAGCCAAGTGTTTTGACTACTTTGGCAGATGTTATTCTCATCTATGTTAAACGTGTTGTAGTTGGGGCTTAGTTTAAGTTTGTTGGCGAGCCTACAAGGAGCAGTTCCGTTTTTATCATCATTCAGGCATAGGCCATGGACGGCCACCCATGCCTGAATGATGGTGTAGATTTCGTTCACGCGACGTACATCTGTGTTGTACATGCCTGTAAGGGGAAGGAGTATCTGGGTGTCATCTGCATAATTAGTGTAGGTGACACCCAGAAGGTCCAGTTCATCAAACAAAGGCTTTGTAAAAATGTTATACAAAGTTGGCGAGACGCAAGAGCCTAGGGGCACACCACAAGTGATTGGGATAGGGTCAGCTGCTGCAGATGGCAAAAAGACTTGCATTGTCCTATTATTTAGGAAAGATTGTATCCATGTGATGGCTGACTTTGAAAAGTGGGTTGCTGAGGCAAGGTGATCCCATAGTACCTTGTGATCGACCAAGTCAAAAGCCGCTGACAGGTCCAAGAGGATCAGGATAGCAAGTGTACCTTTATCTTTGAGATCGTCAATCTGGCTTTTTAGGTCAATAAGGGCGGTTTCTGTCCCATGTTGTGGTCTAAAACCAGAGTGCAGGGTTCCCAGAAGTTTGTTAGTCTCTAGGTAATCTTGGATTTGCAGGTATACAACTCTATCCAAGATTTTCAGCAAAAATGGGACCATGGTGATAGGTCTGTAGTTCGTAGGAATCGTGGGGTCTAGAGTTGTTTTTTTGAGAAGTGGAAGTACCCAAGATTCCGTCAGGTTGCTGGGTTCTATGCCACTTGAGAATGAAAAGTTGATTAATTTGGTGATGAACGGGGCCAGTCTCTGGCTGCATCTTTGATGACCTGTGCTGGGCAGCTATCATCCTGGCAGTTAGAAGGTTTCAGAGAAGCTGTCATTTTTTGTACTTCGGGTAGAGATACGTTTGCAAATTTGAAGCCTTGGGGCTGTGGGGTGAGTGGTTCTGGAAAAGATTTGGTAGAGGCAAAGTTGGTAAGTAGTCGCCGTTTGTCAGCTATTTTATTCTGTAAGCTAACAATTTTGTGGGTAAGAGCATTTTGAATGCTCTTGCACCAGAGTTTGTCTTTAAGGCATGAATCAGTTGGTGGGTTGGGTGTCTCCATTTCTCTCAAGATGATGAAGAGTTCTTTAGTACTGGAGCCTGCTTGATTTATTCTATTGTTGTAGGTATCTCGCTTAGTGCGGATAATCTCTTCTTTGTATTTAGTAGTGATGGTGTCTAGATTGGTTTTGTTCTCTGATGAGGGAGTATGTTTCCAGAAAGTTTCAAGTTTTCTTTTTTCTGCGCAGAGCGCGTTCAGGTGAAGTCAACTATCTGGTTGACCTGGGTGGTCCTGATGTAGCCCCTCAGGTATTCCATATCCACAGTCTGATTACTTTTGCTAGCTTCAGAGCAAGAAGACGATGAGAGCAAGCCCCTTCCTGATTTGCTGCATAGCAACCCTTAGGATGGCTCAGATCTGGAGTGCAACCCTCTCCAGATCTGACACCAGAGCAGCAGAGGGCCTGCAGGGCTTTGCTCCAGCCGAATGCCCCTCTGTTCTCACTGACACCAGGCCTCACCCCATGGTGTAATTATGATATTGACACTGGTGACAGGGTACCTGTCAAAGACGGACATTATAGGATACCACACACTGTTAAGAACCACATCCAGGCATAGGTTTCCAAGATGTTGGACTTGGGAGTCTCAACCAGCCCATGTTGCAGCCTAGTGGTCCTTATGCCCAAGGCAAGTTCCCAGGCAGGTACCAAGGATTGGAGGTTCTGTGTGGACTACAGATGCATCAATGCAGTCACCAAGACTGATGCACATCCATTGCCCAGGGCTGATGAGCTTGTGGACAAGATAGATGCTGCCAAGTTTGTGAGCACCCCTGGCCTCACATCATGCTATTGGTAAATAGCTCTGACTGTCCAGGCCAACACCAGAAGGGCTCTACCAGTTTAGGGTTATACCTTTTTGGGTTGAAGAATGCCCCTACCACCTTCCAAAGGTTAGTTAATCATGCCCTCAGTGGGCTGGAGGCCTTTCGTGTGGCCTACCTGGACGACATTGCTGTCTACAGTTCTGCCTGGGAAGAGCATTTAAAACACTTGGATAGGATGTTGTAGGCCATGAAAAGGGCTAACCTCGCTTTCAAAGCAACCAAGTACCAGATAGCACAGGGGAAGGTTACATACCTTGGTCATGACGTAGGAGGGGGTGAACTCCAACCTCTCCCTAGTAAAGTCCAAGCTCTACAGGACTGGGAGACTCCCTCTACTCAAACCCAGGTGAGAGCCTTTTTCAGCCTCATTGAGTACTACAGAAACTTCATGGCAGACTATGGCACCATAGCTGCCCCTATGACAACACTGACATCACCCAAGCAGCCTAACAAGGTTCATTGGAGTGAAAACTGTCAAAGGGTCTTTGATGGCTTGAAGGAAAGTCTGTGCAGTGCACCTATCTTGTGTGCCCCTGACTACAGCAAACTCTCTATTGTGCCAATTGATGCCTGTAAAACTGGAATTGGAGTTGTCTTGTCTCAGTCAGACGACAAAGGGAGAGAACACCCCATAATTTACATCACTAGGCAACTCAAGGGTAGGGAACTTACCTGGGCCACTATGTTTTAGCAGGTGTTTTAGCTCTTACCTTACCTTACAGGGTATGCTAAAACCTCAAACTGCTCAGGTGGTCCATCATTGAGCATGGCCTTTCCAGAAGGGATGTCGACTGTCTGGATGAGGGTAACAATCTTGCGGGTGATCAGTTGCCCTAACCTCAGTCTCGGGAGGTGGGCGGGGGGGGTCATATGTGATTCTGGAAATGTCTTAGGGAGGGATAGGGCCGCCTAGTCCTTGTCCTACCATTCGCTGTATGTTTTCTCTATATTTTCTGCCACTGGGGTCCAGCCTGGACCTCTGGCAGTGCAGCTCTTCATGTTTTCCTTTTGGTGAACAACACTAATGGAATACCCTTGTGGCACGCATGGGTGGGTGTACACCCTGCTACCCCTTATGTGGGTCTTTGGGAACCTTTGTGTTGCCCACAGAGCAGGGAATGGAATGGTGGCAGCTGCATGCTGACTTGCCAGTGGCTCTGAGTGTCCTCTATTTTGGGAGACCTAGGCCCAGCCATAGGAATCAATGGCTTCCTGATAGAAGGCAAAATGGCCCCTGTGGCCTGTTGGTTTCTATTGCCTTTTACCTTGTTTCCCAAAGTCCTGGGAAGCCCCGTCTCTGTTCCCTTCCCCATGAGTGGCTGTTGGGTTGAAACACCATATATGTCTCTGGGGCTGCCTCTTGTCAGACTGACTGGAGCCTGCCCAGAGGCTGTATGTTGTGGGTACACCCTAGGGGTGGGACCTGTATGAATGGAGTGTGAAGTCAACTCACATTCTGTGTTGTCAGTGTCTGTTTCTGTGTGTGTAACACAATGAATGAGACACCCCTGACTGAAACTGACATGAATGCAGTGTAGTGTGCTGAAAGGCTGGGTACTTAACCCAACCCACATTCTTTGTAATGGGTGTCTGGGAATGCCTGTGAGCCTGATTGGCTGCCTGCCTGCATCAATGCCCTTCTGAGTGATTGGTTGACTGAGCCTAGCTCAGCCTGAGAGAATGGGAACCAATGTGTATAACAGGGGACCACTCACTCACATTTGTTCAGAAGCTGAAGTCGAAGATGAAGCAAGAAGAAGCTGTTCTTGGAAGCCCAGCTGGAGGAGAAGTCTGCTGCTGCATATTCTTCGTGTAATCCAAAAGCTGCTGTGTTCTGGACTGATCCAGAGAGGACCTAGCTATGAGGGACCATCGTGCAACCTGCTACTCTTCATCAGAAGTACCCTGGAAGCCAGTCTTGTGTGTCTGCCATCTGGAGAAGGTGTTTTAGTGAGTCCTGAAGAGGAGTGCCTGGACATCGCAAGTCGAAGAAGTCCATTGGTGTCACCCAGGGTCCAGAAATGCATCTTGTGACTGCTGAAAGCCGTTGCTGTCTACTGCCCAGAAGAGAGGGTACCCTGGCATAGTGCTGCTGGACACCCGGAGCTGCGAAAGTTCCAAACTGCCCAAGAACATTTCAAAGGACATCCTTGCCAACATCACTGACCACTTTTTCCCGCCAGAGAGAGTCCGAGTCTGAGTGCAGCGGAGGTCCATAAGTGGGTTTCCCGCCACCAGACGCTAACAAAGACGTGCCGAGGGTCCAGACTTGGTTAGGGTCCGATGTCCACTCCATTTGTCGAGTCCAGGTTGCCAGAAGCCGTCCAGAGGTCCGTGCTGCGGCTGCAGCACTGAAAAAAATGAGTCGGAAAACCGCAATATTCCAAAACCCGACGCCAAAAGTGACCTATGCACCAATCACCACCAGAAGCCATTGAAGAATCCCAGTGATCTTACTCCCATCTGCCAAGCCTTTAAGAAGACCACAGCAAAATTCATCTTCACAGGACTTCTACAGTCTGAGGAATAGTCGACCAAAGGGGAGCACCGTGAAGAGTAAAACTGCTGCACTTCAGAAAGACTTTGGTTACATTTTTCTCGTGGACTCTACCTCTTCGCCTGCCAATGTATCAAAGGTACTGTGACGAGGAAGAGCGTCTTCTAGCCTCAGGAGTCGTCCAGGGGTCCCAGATTTGTCTTGCTCATGTTCCCCTGTGGCCTCCCAAGCAGAAGGTTATTGAACATTATTGGACTGGGCTGTAAACAAGATAGGTTACTCCCTCACATTTCCATTACAGGTTGCCCGGGTGAAGGGGGGGGGGTCTTCATACAGAAATGTATATCTAGTCTCTCTGGTCACAGCTAACCTGCCTCTCTCCCCTATTCTATGCTGATACACCACAGTTAAGAATTCACTGTCTTTTAAAACCTGTCTGCAGTTACTGCATCTATTACTGAAATGAAGTATTGTGTGGTACCACATAGAGTGCATATATATGCCATTCATTGAATACGTATTTCCAAGTACAAAGTGTTATTATTTAAATGTATATATGTATTCCTGAATCTTATTTTATATAAAGAAGCTGTGTTATCACCTAACATTGTGTGTGGATATTCCTTTGTGGGGGCTTGGGGACTTACTGTACTTAAGAACCAGCCTGCATTACCTCCTGAAAGCTTAAGCCTGGCTGCTTGTCCATTGCAACAAAATTTAGAGCTCTGGCTGGGGTGTTCTGTGCCTTTACCCTACCATATAGAGGGAAGAAGTATAGATACCCTCCTCCAGTCATTACACAAAGTGTTTCTGAGAACAGAAGTCCCTTTTTAGTTCGCTTGCATGAAAACATTGGAGGAATGTTTCTAATTGATTTAGGACAGGTCAGTGTTTTAAAGTTGGTCTGTAGATTGAAATGAGAGAGTTTCAACACTCTCTTCTTTGAGGGAGCAGGGGAATAATCGCAAAATGCCATTAGTGTTGCAACTGGGGGATTCACCCTGCAAGGAAAAAGGAGGATACCATGTCTTATCCATTGAAGCAATAGTATGTCCCCGGAGGTTATCGCTTCCCATCTGATCCCCCTTCATCCTCCTATATCCACCCCCAGGGTCAAGATCAGGTACCGGCTGCCATCGCCTGGCCACATGGGAGGAGGTCACCTCCGGGTAAACAGTGATGACTCCATCAAATTCATCACATGCTGTTCTTATCTAATCTACTTTTGTGTCTTTAACCCCTCCTATTTCCCCACAGCTTCCTTGTTGGCAGTACCATTCTCATCAATGACAATACAGTTTAATGCCCCATCCACAGTTTCTTTGCTTACAGACAAATCTTGTTATTCGTTGCTTATGGACTGGTTGTCTATCTTGTTGCAGATCAACTCATTGCTGCCGATCTCCTCCTCAACTACTACAATTGAAATTGAACTGTCAACCTCCTAATAAGAAGGGTTGCCTCTCTAAAACAAATAAAAACGATCAAAGCAAAAATAAAAGGAGGATATGGACTGCAAAAACAATCTCACCTTTAAGGATCTCAGTCCTGTATGATATGTCTGAAAACCTGTGGTATCTTAGAAAAACCCCACTTCCGTGGGCTCAGAAGGGATGGTGGGCCCGGGAGGGTGGGCCCCTAATGGGAGGGTGGGCGGGAGGGTGGGCCCCTAATGGAGGATCCCTCTCATAATGGAGGATCCCTCTCATAAAATCAAATGCCCCTAGAGATACAGAGGGGCCAGCTCCTTGGTGTTACCACGGAAGGACATGGTGATAGCCTGGACCTACTCTTCACCGCCCTCCCCTTGTATGAAGCCGACAACAGCTCCATGTCGGGTAGATCAAGAACATTTTCCTCCGACCATGCAGGTGTTTATGTCTCTACAGGTCACATCTCAATAGGAGTACAAAGCTGTAGACGAGATTCGGCGAAAAGGGCACCAGCTCTGGGAGTATTAAATTGATAGTGCAGTGTTCCCACTGAAGAACCCAGAAGGCATAGTAGTAGTAAACACTTTATTCAGCTTACACCGTTTGCAGAGTAGTAAAAATAAGCATGTCAAACCTATGCATATACAGAATTTAAAATAGACTAAAATACATACACATCTGAACAACAATTGAAATACAATGAATGCCAAGTTAGAATACATAAAAATTGCTGTGTTAGGCCAAGTTAAAATTGTCTTCCTAACCGTTTAAAAGACGCTTTTACATATTCCCAGAGGTCAGAAATAAAAAAACATCATCAAAAAGACTGGATTGACAACATTGCCTCAGATACTGATCTAACATTATTACCTATAAAATGACAGCGCAGCCACTGCCTCCTTAAGTCCAGTAGTCTATTGCAGACTAATAAAAAAGGAGGTAATTCCTCGATAGCCCCACAGGAGCAGTGCTTATTTTTTTTTTAAAGCAAGGACATTCCATCCTTTAACGGTAGAGTATTAAGCCTGACCATTGCCACAATGTGCCTTTGGGCGGGTGATCTTATTGTGCTTATGTCGGTGTTTACTGAAGATCAGATACGTGCAGCTGCTAAATAGCTCAATGAACATAGCTTTGTGATACCCTCCATGCCCTGTGTAAATTCCACCTCCCTTAGTTTTGATTTTAGCTGTTTGTTCATGGCACCTGCCTTAAGCTGAGTAATATCTACACCCCATTTCTTGCGTAAGACGGCACACTTCCTAAACTAGTGGTAATTAACATCGGGGCCCTTTAACACCATCTCCCCCATAGCATTCCTAACATTTGGGTTTTTTGGGGGCGTTTTTTCGGAAGAATTCAAGAAATCTCAATTCAACCTGCAGACGAATGCTAAGAATACCTGCTTCCAAGCGCAGGGCCACCGCTGGGGTGCTTGGGCCCAAGCCTAGTAGCTTCCTCAAATGCATGCTGGATACGATCCAGATCTAAAAAGTTCTGGTAACCCCAGATTTCACTGCTGTACAGGACCGCCAAGTAAACCTTTGCCTCCATAACCTGGATGCTTGTATCGAACCATGGGCCACCGAACCTGTAACGAAACCTTGTCAGGCTGCCCAAGCCTGTCCGTAGCCTTTTTTCCATCGGCTCTAGGTGCGAGGTGCAGGAACAATTGCCTGCAAAAACAACCCCTAGATGGCAATAGGTGCTTACTACTTTGATCTTAATATTATAAATTGACCAGGTTTATTTAGGAATATTACTGCTGAAGAACACTTTGAAATATTTAAGTGTAAACCATTTAGCTCGAAGTAGCTAGCTGCGTAACCCAAGCTACGTTCAAATCCCTTCGACGCAAGATCAAGTAAAATGGCGTCAGCCGCATATAAGAGTGGAGTAACCAACTCCAAGTGCCTTCTTTTTTGGAATGAGGCTTGACATCTGAAAGGAAAATGATAAACAAGAAGGGAGCCATTAGTCAGCCTTTTCTTACCCCTTTATTGGTGGCAGACTCAGTGGATGCCTCTTTACCAGTATAACAACTGAAGCCCTTGTTTCTGAATAAAGGCACATAATCAATTGCAAGAGGGCGGCGGGCATACCCGATTTGTGGAGTTTATTCCACAACAGGGCCCAGTCCAAGAAGTCGAAGGCCTTCACTAAATCTAAGAAGCCTGAATATATTCGGCCCCTTCTTAGTAAAACATATTTTTCTATAATCGTTTTTAGAACAAAGCCATGGTCAATTGTCATAAAACCTTTTCTGAATCCTGCTTGGTAAGCCGGCAGGATATCATTGTCCGCTGCCCACTGGGCAAGCCTAGCAGCCAGGTACCTGGCAAAATTCTTGGATGCACTATCTAACAAGGATATAGGCCGATAGCAGTGGGGCTCGGCGTGTGAGCCCTTCTTAAACACTGGAATAATAATGCTCTTAGTCCAAGTGGATGGAACTACCAAGGAGCATGCAATTGCGTTAAATGATTCCTACAAGATTGCTGCCCTCCAATCCGGGTACCATTTATAGATGTCAGGCTCGATACCATCCGGCCCGGGGCTTTGCTGAACTTGGTATAATTAATCGCACGCTTAACCTCGCCTAGTGTAAATATAACCCTGCTTTTGGAAAGACATACTTTGCAAGGCTGGTGGCAAGCCCCTGCATTCGCATTAAACTGAATCTCTTTGTAATGAGAGGCCCCCATTGATGACGAGATTGAACTTTGTGCCTTGAAACACATGTGTAAAGGAGCGTTATAAATACCATATCATATCATAACTTCCCTCTTCTTGAGCGTTATTAATGGAGCAACAAGGTTCCAGAAGCCCTTCACATCCTTTCCCCTAATCGATTTGTCCAGACGGTCACACTGGATCTCTATGAAATCTTTTTTCTAAAACTTTGAAAGCTTTTTATATGCTTGTTTAAGATGATATAAATGACAAAGGGGGGAAATACACAGCATCACATATTTGTGCTACTAACAGTCATGAAAAATTAAATGGGAGAATTGATCCCATCACTGATTTCCATGGCCGACTGGGCAGCATTTGACAAATGGTTATTCTACTAAAGCTAGTGGATCTGTATGCAAATATGCTGTGTATGCCTCGTGAGAAATACAGTCTCACGGTATAAAACTATCAGTGGAAGGCTAACTTAGACTGGAACCAATTTTGTATTAAAAATATACACTCGCACCAGACCGTTTGCCAAAGGCGGCCTGGCAGTTCCCAACATACTACTAGTGTATTATCTTGCAGAACAGATACAGTATGCAATCCACCCCCATCTAACCGTAGTGAGGCTGCCCAATATGTGCTAAGTGGGGACAAGCAGCTGCATAAGAAGCTCGTCTCTACCTTTTTGTACTTTGAGACCTGGCAGGGTAAGTCATGTTTTTGCAGTGGGTAGGCAGTGAAAACGGAAGGCTGACACTCAAAAGATTGCATATATGAGTGTGACGTTCTGTATGTTAGACTTCCATCTTTGCGGCATGCAGACCGACGCGGAACGCAGCCAGAGTGCATAGCAGGTAAGTGTATGTGAGTCGGAGGGAAAGCGCCTGCAGATGAGGAGTGATGCGGGGGTGACCTCTACGACACTCCCTGGGCCCTCAGGTTGATGACTGGGGCAACCAGCAATGACTGGAACATAGACGATTGAGGTATGCAATATTGGCTGAAATGGAGAAATTCAACTGATCTCAAGTAGATGGTTGTGTGTAATTCGTCAGTGTCACTAAACTTTGACATCTGCCATGGCTATTCACTGATCTGTTATTATTGTGTATGCATTTGATATGCTTTTTGTGTTGCTGAATGTAACCCGGTTCGCCTGTGGGCAGGTAGCCATACGGTTGTGTTATGGATGATATCGGGGCATAGCTATCCGTGCCACCGTTTTGTTAATGTAAATCTTTAAATCATTTTTTAAAAAGAAAACTTAATTTATTGTGGCCTCTGGGCATTACATTGAGAATCATTGCTTTTTTGTCATATATTAAGAATACCAGTTGAGGGACAGCCACAAGGCTTTTGCACCCTCACTGTGCACCAAATTTGGTATATTCAATCATCAGACTGAGTGGACTATCTTGTAAGCGCCTTGCTGGGATGAAGCTTCCACATCTCGGGAAAAGAGAGAACAATCTTTTCTCTCGCATTTTATACAGTCTACTCACCACCAGTAAGTAACCTTTTCTCTCCACCACAAGGCCTCTGATATCTGCAGTTGCCATGTCCAAGGATCTATTTCCTTCCATAATTGCTGGCTTGTTGCAACCTTCTCTATTTTCCAATATTTCATAATGGCAAACCTAGCAACTAATGTCAAATAGTTTACTATTTATTTATATATTTGGTGCTTTGTAAGGTGCCAACGGTGAGCGTGTTGCTTTGTGGTGCCCTTTGAACAAAGCAGGGAATGGTATAAGGACAACTGATCATTCACAAGTTTAAGAGATTATTCAGTGCCGGTAAGTCAGGTAGAAGACATAGAAACATTGTGGGCAAAATATTAAATTAAAGGCGTGCCATAAAAAGAGATTGAATAGTACCGACTCAGATTCAGATGGTTAGGCATGGCAGGAAAAGACAGACGAGCAGTTTTGTGATCAGCAGAGGACATCAATTAAGATAATGTTGTGTCATGTGAAGAGCAGGAAAGCTTTTTTTTAAGAGGAAGGCTTCATTTATTTCATTAGGCTGAGATGGTTTCTTCTGCTTTAAAGTTAAGTAACTCTTTTCCCATCCACTTAGAGGTAGACTAGAGGATGTGATGAACCAGAAAAAATCAGACACCTTAATGACATTTTCAAAAGGATTTTATTTAAATAAAAGGAAGACTCTTAACTTGCACTATCGCTATGAGGGAAGTTCCCTACCTAACAGAAGTAAAACTGAGGGTGCACATCGAGTCCAAAAAGACTTCTGTCCAAATCCTTAGCAACAAACTGACCGTACCATTTTAGAAAAATACCTAACTAAAAAAGAAAA
Source organism: Ambystoma mexicanum (assembly GCF_040938575.1). Classification (NCBI taxonomy): domain Eukaryota; kingdom Metazoa; phylum Chordata; class Amphibia; order Caudata; family Ambystomatidae; genus Ambystoma; species Ambystoma mexicanum. Next base: position 608,485,209 of record NC_090941.1, read on the forward strand.
GGTAGGCTTGTATGATAGCCTCAGTATGGACTTCTGCCTGACCCACTTGAAGTTGATTTGTTCTCAGTCTTAAAGTTCTTGTAGACTGTCTTCACAGCTTTAGTAACAAATCCTTTTGGAAAATAACAATTATTGTCCGTATGGGTTTCCCGCTCCCTTTGAAAAGGCAACGGTTGCTGATTTTTAAATGTTCCAATCCCTCGAGGACGACTTGAAAAATACACTTCTTTGTTTGCCACCTTTGTAGCGTTTGGTATTCCGAAAGTCCAGTAGTTCTGTGGTAAATGTCTTATTTCTCAGTACCAACTTAGTTTAGGGTTTCTGCCCAGTCGGGTAATACAGCTTCCTGTGATTTCATGCACTTTGCTTTCCGTGTAGAGTATTCAACTTCTGTTTCAACATAGGACCTGTGCCTGTGCTTCCTTGACACTGAGTGTTTGTTTCAGCTATATAGTGTCTGTATCCTGTCCACTCTTATTTAGGTGTGCCCGTCTCATTTGCTTAACTCCTCATACTTTTGGGCAGCTTTGCACCCTTGGGCTACAGTGTTCGTATCCCTTTCTCTCTGCTTTAGTTTGGGCCAGGTGCCCCTATATTCACTTTGTGTTTCGTGCCTGCGTCAGTTTCGGTGCTCCTTGAAATGTGTGGTGATATCTCGATTGCCTCCACACGTCTGCAGCGTCTTTCCCCACCCGTACTTCTCAGGCGGGAAAGGCGCTTGTCGGCGGCAGCTCGGTTCCTCGGGTACCTCTCTTTTCTTGGGTCTCGGTTGCTAGGTGCCAGGACCACCACTACTCTTCTGTGGTCACACCACCTGAGAAGTCTTTCCGTCCTCTCCTTCCCCTTGACCGGGGCCTCTTGCTCAGTCAAGGTACCATTCTTCCAGCCTCCAGCTAGTGCGCATTTTGCTCCGCACGTCACTGCTGGCTCTGTCGCTCAATGTGGCTCCGCCCCTCCAGGACATTGATGCTTCAGAGGCTCCCCTCTGCGTAGCACTTGCTCTCCTCCCACTGTGGGAGTTTTCTCCCAATTCACAAACTGCTCCCCTCTTATATACGTCGTCAGAATCAATTAAATGATGTTGTCTTCCTTGATCACGACACTTGGGCGAAGTTCACCATTACCTGAAGCCAATAGAGTCCAAGAAGGATCTTTGTGCATTATAGTTGTAACAGCGAATGCAACCGTTGTTCCGACATCAGTATGTGCAGAAAGGATGGTTTGGACATGCTGGAATGGGAGTCCTTGTCCCCAAGAGGGGAGTCACTCCCAGTGAGGTTCCACTTTCACAGACCCCTAGGGAGGGTCTTGCGTAGCGGGCTCACATCTCTAACCTCATAGTAGTTGGCTCCCCTCTGAGTCGAAGGGAGAAGGGAAGGACACATCATCCAGATACGTCACAAGGATCTGAGAAGTCTTGTTGTGTTGTACCTCTTGGTCTCCTGAATGCAGTAGGAAGGGCCTGACTATTAAAAAGGATTTGTGCTGGATAATAATGTGCTCAATTAGACAGCCAGTGTAAAGCAATGAGAGCTTCTCGTATGTGGTCAAAAGGTTTCAGGGCAGTCTGGCAGCTTTGTCCGGAGTGGCTAAAGTTGATGAATGGAGCCTCCTATGAGTCCCAAATTCAGGTTGTTACAGTACCGTATGTTCCGGTGTATAAGACGACTTTTTAACCCAGGAAAATCTGCTCAAAAGTCGGGGGTCGTCTTATACGCCGGGTGTCATTTTATAGGGCGGGTATATCCCAAACTCTATATTTTAACTGGAAAAGTTGGGGGTCTTCTTATACGCCCAGTCGTCTTATTTGCCGGAACATACGGTAGTCTAAATAAGATATTATTGTTTCCAATGTGACTCTTAGGCAGGATATGTCTACATACATACAATTAGAAGTAAGATTTCTCTGATCTTGTGTATTTCTTATGAGAATGATAGTAGCTCATCAAAGACAATGCCTGGGCTTTTTGCCACACTTGAGAAGGGAGCAGGGATTCCTATAGAGGGCAAACTATTTAATGGTTAACAGTCATAGGCCCTCTTTCCGGTGTTCCTAATTCCCCAATCCCATCCACAACCTCTCCCTAATCCCTCTCCCCCCCCCCCCATTGGCTGCCTCGTGGTGTCCTGTATATTTCTAATCAGGTACCTGTGCCAACCACGGTGGGAGGGGTCGAGTCATTTGGTTTCTGTGGTTCGGGAGGGAGTATCGAACTCTCTTCCCTTACAAAGTGTGATTGTGACATAGTGGGTTTGAAGAGAGTTTGCTGAGGTAGGAGACAAGTCTGTTCCGCAACTGTCAAAGGATGAAATGGTATGCTATCGAAGGCTGCTGACTAATACAAAAGGATTAGAATTGAAGGGGTGTTTTAGACCAAAGTACTCGGGAGCTCATTCCTCATAAATAGGAAGGCACGTTTGGTGCTTCTGAATGGTTGGAACCCCAACTGATAGTCATGTGGGAGATTATTTGATTCTGTGAGCTCCTATCAGCTGTTGTGTATCTGCTTTTTCTAAGATTTTGGCTAGAAAAGGGGGAATTAGCAATTGAAAAGTAGTTGTCTTGGATACTCAGGCCAATGTTATATATTTTTGAGGAGGGGAGTGCTTCAGGTTTCCTGAGACAGGAGAGGAAAGCCCCCAATAATGAGGTGTTGCTCAGTGCTTACACAAAAGGCACAACTATGGAGAGATTGTCTTTCATGGTTTTTGTAGGGCAGAGGTGGACCTATTCTGAGGAGACCTTCAGAGAGCTCAGTGTTCTCTTATTTCACATTTATCTACAATATGACAATGTCATGCTATGGAAACGGGTTTCTTAAGATAATTTATTTTTAGTTTACAGGGTTTTATTCATGAGCCTACCATTTGTTCATAGGTCTGGTATTCCAGGCGGTGTGGCATTTATCACTGTTCTCCTTGACATATTCTCTTAAAGTGCTTCATTTCCAGTTTCTGTCTTTCACTTTCTTGCAACTCATCCCTTATGAGGGTTTGTTATAACTTTATTAGGGCTGGGACACCACCACTACTGGGCTCTTTTCTCAGGTTGCTTGGTTTACTCTGTAATCTTAGCTCACAACACTTTTCCCACTCTCTCGTTACGTGGTCTTCCAACACTTCAATATTGATCTCACGTGACTTTCTCCACCCTTCCCAGGATATTCTTTCCAACTTTTTCAAAGTCTAACAATCAATCTTGTTCTTCACTTTCCTTAGTCGTTCGTGAGATACAGGTATGCTGTTTCACTGTCCCAATATCAACATTATAGCTTTCACAGCGTCCTCTGTTTATAACATGTTTCCCCGGCGGCCTCCCCCTTCTCCAGTTCTCCAGGTACCTTCACTCTTCGTGGGTGATGTTGCAGGGCTGGACGCCCACTCACGTTGCTTTTGTTCCTCCTTTCCCTTTTTCGGGCTTCACAATAGTCTTGCTCTTGGTGTGTCTTTGGTTTGCCGCGTTTGGCGAATGCTTGCTGGCAGGAGCTTTCAATCCTGGCAGTTGCACTGGTTTTGGCGTACTTAGATGAGCGCCGGGCCCACCACTTTGCTGCCATGGTCACGTCACCATGTTGGTAAGTGCTCCAAACTCCATCCTTACAGCATATTTTCCTTTGTCCTGTTGCTGGGTTTGCAGCGCCTCAGGTTGGCGTTCTTTGTCGGATTGCTGCAGGCTCTGCGGCACCGCTACTCTCCGCCCCTTCAAGGCATAGCTACATCAGGTGGCATCCCCTGTGCACCGTTCTCTCTCACCTTCTCTGATCCACTCGACCCTCTTACATACACATCCCCTCTTAACGACATATTCCATTTTTCTTCAGGCGTCGTGCTTGATCCAACATTGCCTGAAGCCAAACAGGAGGAGGGCACGTTATTCATTATGGAAGGCAGTCCCAGTTGTAGAGATAAGGTGGATTGCATGGAGAGTTCCCTGTGGGAGAGTCTCTGTCCTCTGTGAGGGTGCAGTAGTGAGCGGTCGACACTAGGTGACATTTTTGTTGCTATAGACGTCTTCTATTTAAATGAAAATAGGGTTAGGGGAAAGTCCTCACTAGCCCTAACGCTAAGAGGGGATTTCCTGCCTAAAAAAAAATCTCAAATGGGTTCATCAGGATGTCAAAATAAAGATATAGCCACTGTTGTGTCAACAAACCCTAACTCTTTCCCTCACGAACAACTCAATATAAAGTGCACAGAGGTTGTCTTTTCAGCAGATACTTCATAGTTCTTTTCAAAGCTCAAAACTCAAAGTTCCAAATGGTGCAAAAACAAACAAAGTACCACCGTGGTCAAGTGAACATCTCCTTTCTCTTGACTTCTCACAGTATTTAAAAGTCCCAGGGGGAATTACTTCTCTCCCTTGGTCCCTTTTCCACTTCCTTGAAGAGCTAAGAGAATGTCTTCTCTCCTCTTAGCTTTGCCACAATGATCACAATCCCAGGGGCTGTCTCCCTTCCCCAGATTTCTCTTCCTTTGCACAGCCAACCGGGTTCACTCTTCTTCCCGGTACTGTGTCTATGAAGTGGAGTAACAGTCCCTTTTATGTTGGTGCAAGTCCCAGACTCTCTTGGTTTCAACGATTCTTTCTAGGTCGACTTGGTGTACTCTCATGCTAAGTACTACTTATTGCATTAATTGTTGTCCTTATGTGGATGTGAGTTCCAGACTCGCCTGGATTCAACAGTTCTCCTTCTAGATTGTTAGGCTGTGCATGTAAGTTGTCGTCCACGGAAGCTGCTGAACCCCTAACAGTCCCACTTAGGTGCCTCACTCCGAACTACCTTAGATACAGTTCTGCGTGACTCACCCCTGAGGGAAAAGGGGAAGTGGATAAAATAAGAAAACACCAGGCGTTCACTGATTGGTTCACCAAACCAGCAGATAGGACAAAAGAAATAACATTCCACCTTTACAAAGATATTCAAGAATTACCTGCGACTCTGCAGGAGAGTAATACTTGCTAGTTGCTCAATCTACTTGTGGAGGCAGCATTAATTCTTTGCCTTCAGGTATTACTGCCCCTGTAGTAGAAGTTCAGCACTAGACTCTTCCTTGACTCTTTATGACTTCCTGTTTGCTGAGCCTTCCTGCTGATTAGTAAGTTCAATTCTGCTTGGAGACTTCAGATGGAACTAGCACAGTGGGCCTCATTACGACCCAGGCGGTAAGTTACCGCCTGGGCCGTACCTTTACCGCCATGGCGTAAACTACGTTTACGCCATGGTGGTTGGCGGACTTACCGCCCCATTCCAAGGTTGGCGGGGCGGTAAGTCCCCATTAACCCATTTACCCTTCCCCATTCCCATTTTTGCCCCATAGGGCATAATGGGAGTGGGGAAGGCGTTAATTACGCCACCGTAAATTACGGTGGCGTAATTAACAACATGGTCCCTTAGCGCCATGGATTTTAACACCTGCTAAAAGCAGGTGTTAAAACCTTCATGGCGCTAAGGGACCTCGGAATCAGGCGGTAAGGGTCGGCGCTGTTTACGCCGCCGTAAACCCCTTACCGCCTGGGTCCTAATGAGGCCCCAGTGTCTGTTAGCAGTTCCAAACTCACTGTTAAGATCCCAGATTGTTTTCTCTAAATAAAGTCCAATTAATAACTTTGCCTTTTCTTGAGTTTAATGTCTCTTTATTTTGATTGACTAACGTGACTGGGAATGAACAGGACTCCCCCCTTGAAGACAGCGCACTCGCGCAATGATTTCCTGGTAGTTTTCACTTTCCACGCATGCGCGCAATGTCTTTAAGAAGCTACGTGTGTACGCGCACCAAGGGATTTGGGATTTTTTCCTTTCTGCGCACACGCGCTAAGTCTTTGAAGGCTAGCCGCTTCCGCACACGCATGTATTTACGCTGCAACAGTTTGACGCATCCACGCACAAGTCGTAGTTAAGGTTGCTGCGCCGGCGTGCAAAAACTTGCGGTGCAAAAACTTGCGATGCCCGAATTTACAAGGTTAACCTTAACAGTACGTAACTTTAAACGCTTGATTTTATTTCAAGCTGAGAAGAACAACCGAAAAAAAAATGCAACGCCGTTCTCTGCACACACACTAGTTAGGCTGTCATATGACAGACCCCTACATTGGGGCAATTAAATCACATAGGTTGCCAAGGTTGCGTAGCAAACAGCTGATGAACGCGAGCACAGTGGAAAACCGTTGCCAAATCTAATTGCACACGCTCATAAGTGTCCTAGCAATCTTACAGACTGCGAGAATTGAGAAGTCTCTGCCTGATTCCAGAACTGCTCCTGTGACTCCCAAACACTCAGTTTGACCCAGCTGCCTGATGCTCCTGAAGTATAACTTGGCATAAAAACTAGAGTTAACTAAAAACATGTCTTTACTGCTGGGTTTCTGACAATGAAAGGCAGCTTAGAATGTCCCCCTTCTGTCATATCCAGCCAATAGGGGCGCTTGCTGAGAACTTCCATCTTGGCTAGGGAAATTCTCCACACACTGCAAGGAAAGTTAAGGCCAAACCAACTACATAAAGGAAACACCCAACAATCGCAACCACTCATCTCAAACTACAGGGAAAGAACCTGACATAGATAGACTTGGTGTACTCTCCTGCCAAGTACTACCTATTGCGCACAGCCAATCTGGTTCACCTTTCTCCCAGATAATGTAACTATGAAGATGAACAACTGATGCATTTCTGTTATGGGTGCAAGTACCAGACTCTCCTGTCTTCTGCACTTTTCTTTCTTGCTAGGCTTGGTTTACTCTCCTGCCAAGCACTACCATATATGACCATAGATGCAAAAGTTTCTTCACTGTCACTTTCAGGTTCCCAGACCCTCAACTCAGGGTATTACTCCCTCTTCTCCACTTGCCACCACCTTTTCTGACTGTGTTCCAGACCCCAAATTCAGGGTTTTTATCCCCATCTTCTACTTGTCACCACCTCTGCTTGTCAGGGTCCCAGACCCTAGGTTTGGGGTGTTATTCCCCCTTTTCTGCTTGCCACCACTTTCTTTGTTTCGCAGCATCTCCATGCCCCCTTCGTGTACCTATTTTCTTGGTTAGTGAGGGCGTCCGCCTTCTCCGAGCTTCTTCTGTCAGCTGCGGGACTCGTGGTGCTTGGGAAGGCTTTGTTTGATCTGCAACCAACCGTCCTTCAGGAAGCCGTTGCTTTTCCAAAATCTTGGGTCCGCCAGCCTGCTGTCTCAACCAGCTCCAAAGCTCTTTGCTTCTTCTTGGGGGTCCGGACTCTCTCTGTGTGCACGGCAGACACAGTGCCTTTTCTTCCAGCTCCCCCAGGGAGGACTGGTCCTCGTCAGAAGTCCTTTTCTTTTTATTTTGTAGCCGGATTTCATCTAGATTGAATAGCCTGGTCTGCCCACTGTAGTTCCGCGTGGTGCTCTTCCGCACTCTGCGTATCTTCTCTGTCTAAGTATAGTTCTTTAAGATGTCGTGACTGTTTTTTTTTGCATCTGAGTACTTTTTAGGGGAGGACTAACTTCTTCTTTTCTCGTGTACATAGAGGTATGAAGGATTCCAGAATTCTGTCAATAAGGGGGTGAGGGAGCTGGGGCAGTGGTAGAAATAAACTGTGTCTCTCCTAGGGTGTCATCCCTCATCCCATGAGGGATTGCCCCTCCCCCTGTGATCCTCCCATGGTGTACAACCCCAGGGGATTATTGAACTGTGGCCACACTGCTCTGGCCACAGGAGAAGGGTTCTCCCCCATGAGAGAAAGGAGGACATCCAAGGATTCTTAACACCCTTAAGGGGGAGTCCTGCGGAAGGGTCTCACCTCCCTAGCCTCAAAGGGGGTGGCTCCCCTTTGGGGAGAAGGGACGAATACTCTCGATTAGTCACATATGATATTCAAAGAAAGTAAACTTGCCATTCCTTTTTCTCCCATTCCCCTCTCATTATTCCTAACTGTTAAGACAGTTTTTCTAGAGTCCAACTAAGGGCTTGATAAAACCATTCATCTGAGACCCTACACAAGCTCCACTGTTAGTATAAGGCTGTACCACCTGAGAATTTTGGTAGCATGGACAGAGCAGCCAGGCTTATTTTAGGGGGGAGAGAGGGCTATAGCTTGGTACACTCAAATTGTAGCATAAATATGGTCTAAAGAAACACTGAAATACTAAAGTGTTTATTTAAATACAAGTAGGCCAAGATACATTTTGGGCAAGTAAGTACTATAACATATCATTGAAACACAATTATAAAAACCAACTCAATACTAATGGGTTACAACCCAAAGTATAACCTTATTAAGACTAGCAATTGGCAGTTCAAGGTGTGTCAAACCTGTAACACATTCAGAATGGCAATCTGCTATTCTTGGGGAGGAAAACCAGTTTATATATACTTTTAGAATACAATTTGGTAATTCAAGGGTAGTAGACCCTTTCAGTCATGCATTGACATTCAGTGACAGAAATCACTTAATAAACCAACCCTGATACAAGTATAGACCTTGCAACATTACTTTTTAGGACACAGTTCAGAGCTAGTAAATAAACTGGTATACTTTCTGGAGAGCCCTTAAGCTACTCAATGATAAGTTTGAACACAGAATAATTATTTTATAATGCACTAAGCAATTCAGGGAAAGCAAAAGCAAATTACAGTTTAAGAAAGACACAATGGGGGCGTGGCCAGCCGGCGAGCAATGCGGACACGAGTCCAGTGAAGCTCCCGCGGCCGCCAGCGAAATCCTGATAAATATCTTGGTTATGTGGCGAGATACATAATAAGAAAAGCACTCACTGAAAGACTAATAGCTGGGATGCACTCAGCTGGAAAAAAGATCCATGAAACTTGCAAGCTGCAGGAGATATCAGGGTGAGAAGGAGTGAGCTGCTGGTGAGATTACCCCTGCAAAATGGCAGCCAGTATTAGTCAGAGCGGGGTGAAGACACTACTGCAGGCAAGTTGCCGTCATGGATAAAAAGCAGCGGACCTGGAGCCTGCACATGGTATCCCTGATCCAATTAAGCTGCGGACACCACCTCCGAAACTGCAGCAGACCCTGCCAGAGCTGCTACCGTGACCACGGAGAGTGAGGGAGGAGCCCGGACGGAGTGCTGTGACTACAGGGGTGCCAGAGGCGGATACGGACAACCCGACCTGGAGGACCGGAGGCCGTGTGGAGCTGCCGGAAGCTGACGCCAACCCTGGGGGAGGAGGGTGCCTAATGGAGCCTGCAGAGAGCTGTCCGGGGATGCCGGTGCACCTTAGTGCAGCGGAGCGCCAACGAGGCTTCGGCAAGACCTGCGACCCTACCTGGTTTTCAGAATGGACGGGGGATGGACATTAGCCACAGGCGCCACGGACGGTGAGTCCGGATAGGCACCCTAGCTGACAGTCAGTTATGGAACTGTCGAGCACTGCGTTCTGCATTAGTATACCTGTTACAGCACGACACTGCACAAACCTGCATAAACTACACTACAAGAAGCAGGTAACCCGCTGGGACCACGAGTGGCTCGCCCTCCCAGGGCCAGTAATGGGGGATAGGCCACTTATAAGGATATAACTAGACACATACTTGCAAGACTGTAATGCATGGTGGTCCCCGCCTCCCCCCCCCTGTTTTGTGGCATAGCCTACATAGTGGCCACTAACACAATCCCAGCAACAGCTACCAGAAAACCACACCTGGGGGATTACAACGGCCATGCTGGCCTTCCCTGTAGCTACCCTACCGGGCAGTCCAGGTCCAATCCAGACTGGCCTTAGACAATCTTTTGGCCATATCGGCTTTGCCCCGACGTGGAGGACACCGAAACGACAACCACCCCCCCCGATCCTCTTTTGGAAGCCGGAACTTGTGGCAGAAGAAGACGACCGCAACAGTTCCCCGAACAAGCAGAAGAGCCCCGGCCTGCAAGAGGCATGCATGCAAACGATCCACAAGACAGTGCTGCAGTTGGGGGGGATATTGCCTTGGTCTCTTAAGGCGGGGGAAATGTAAAGCAATGAATGGGAAAAAACATATGACAAAGACCTAAATGAACGAAGACTGGGACCTCGACTTGGGGGTCAAACAGAACACAGATCCGGCATACCAGATCAGCGAGTCAAGACGTGGCCCGGAGCAAAAGTGGCAGTCTTGCCGACTGACACATATATCTAACGGAAGCATGTAGCAAACACAAGGTGACCGGTCGGGAACAACTGCAGGCTGGCTTGAGGGAGGCCAGTAGCCGGTGACTATCTGGCAAGAACCCAGGTACAAACTAACACCAATTCAGTGGCTACTACAGGTAACCGACACCCCTGTGCGATCTGCAGCGCTTCCTGCTTCGACTGCACTGTCCTCTCTGACGCCTCTATCCAGACTCCACCTAACACTATAAGACATCACTCCTGCTAAAACGTCTCACCATTGTCAAAGACAAACCCAGGAAAATATCCACCCGAAGCAAAATGGACCAATAAATGCCCCCCACAACCTCCACACCCGTAGTGCAAACCCAGCCAGACAGCGGGACGATGGGAGAGGACAACATCTCCCTGAAAGACATAATGAGCCATTGCCAATTCACGGGCATCCATGGAAATGAAAATGGACGGAATCAGTGCGGACGTGTCCCTCCTGCGCCATTATCTTCTAAAGTTGACATCTCGCACGGTTGAGGCGGAGCATTGCATATCCGAGATGGAAGCTGGGCTCCAGAATGCAAATCTACAAGTGGCCAGAGTAATGTCACGCCTTAAGACCCTGAAGGAACGGGTGGAGGAGGGAGAATGGAGATCGAGACGCAACAATGTCCGTATCCTGGGCTTGCCCGTGAAGACGGAGGGGCCAAACATGGAACTTTTCTTGGAACAATGGCTGACCGACATGTTCGCGTCCAAGACCTCCTCCAATTTTTTCTCGATTGAGCGGGCTCACTGCATGCCGACTGGAAGACCCATACCGGGAGCGCCACCGCGTACGGTGATTGCAAAACTACTACATTACAGAGACCAGGATGCCCTGCTCCAGATGGCCCGCGCTAAGGGATCCACAACATACAACGGGTCCCGTATTGCATTCTTTCTGGACTATACTAGAGAGGTGCAACGGGCCAGACAGTCCTTTGACCCTCTTAAAAGACGCCTGCAATCCCTGAGTGTCAAATATTGTCTCCTGTTCTCCGTGCAACTGAAAGTATATTATAAGGGCACAACGGTGCACTTCACAGATCCAAAGGAAGCATGGCGATGGGTAGAACAATATCTCGAAGGTGTCTGGAGACCAGGAAAGAAAAACAAGAACAATATTCCCAATGCCCTGCCAGAAGGGCTCTCGCCGGAACGACAACTGCAAAATCCAGACCAGGATCCACCACTCCCAGAGGTCAACGAATGAGACAACACACTGCACACAGCAGGCTGATACCACGAATTACCAGGGATGTGCCATCTTTACACATATCGCATAACTTCCACACAGAGAGACATGGAACATAAGTTTCAAGACTCAAGTAAATGCTGTGCGGCCCGGCACACACAAGTTCCTAATTTTATGAGTTTGGGCGACGGGTACTTGAAGTTTGGGGTAAGTGCAGGGTGGGGGGGGATCTGTCGGGAGGAAAGAGACCGACCAGGGGCCGGTTATTGCCCATCATTTAAGTGGGTTGGTCACATGACAGAAACATGGGCAGAGATCACTGTCAGCAAAGGATACAAGTGGAAGAAACCGAAACAAAGGGAGTGCGGCTGGGTCCAAGACACATGACACCTCCCCAGAGTATGCAATAATAAAATCATGGCAAAATAATCGTCTGTACAAAAAATCGTGAAAAAAATTATGTGGTTTGACCCGGTAAATGTGTACCCCATTATACCATTTAAGGGGAGCGGCGGTTTCAGGGATGTCCCCCGCTCCTCTTAAATGGTATAATGGGTCCGGTGGTTGGATAGCATCAGCAAAACCACAGCCTTTTTTCTGCGATGTTTTGTGTAAACAGCCATTTTTGCCGCGATTTTACCACATGGGACACTCCCCAGGGCCCTGCAAAACACTGTAAGGTTACACATGACGAGTGACTGGTAATTATCTATACTGACGTGGAATGTCAGTGGGCTGGGCTCTAGCATAAAACAGAGGTTGATCCACCAGTTTCTTAATCATCGTTCCCCCGACTTTCTTCTCCTTACGGAAACTCACCTAGTCGGCACAGATTGCCACTTCTTTTAAGAGGTCCAACTATCCAACTATCCACAAGCATATAATGCCGGGTTTTAAAGGGGGGCTGGGGCACAATGATTCTCATACACAAGAGAATACCATTCCAGCCCGGCTGAAGAAGGTACACACAGACCCACAAGGCAGATTTGTAATGGTTCTCTGGGATGTGAGGGGATGTAACTGGGGTTTCATTGCAGTTTATGCCCCCCCACCATTCACAGGGGAACTTTTGAACGACCGCCAACTAGAAATACTAGCTGAACAGGCAGACACGTGGGTTCTGGGGGGGGGACTTCAACAAGGTCATGGGCATTTTAGCAGGGATAGATCACACCGGGGCAATAGGAACAGAAATACTCCGACCAAGCTACACTCCTTGGCAGAGGCAATGGGACTGATAGATACATTTATTTTTATTTCATTTTATTTTGTATTTGTAGAGCGCACTACAGTCCACCGGCAACGAGGCGCTTTAAAGGAAATGTAAGGAGGCTTGCTTGCGGGTTACAATAAGCGGCCCAAAAAAGTATGCTTAGATACATTCACTTAGATACCATTTGTTCGATTACAGATGTTACACATTGAACGTTACAGTTGTTTACTCATATTCTTGTCTCAGTAGCAGATTGCAAAACATGTAAATTTCATCTACATGGAGACACAGTGGTGCAGATCTAATGGGGAAGTGCTCATTAGACAAAGAGCTGGGTTTTTAAGGCCTTGCGGAAGGCTGTGTGTGAGTCGATTGATCTAATCTGAGCTGGGAGGTTGTCCCAGAAGGTTGCAGCCATAGTGTGGAAGCTGGTGCCTCCTGCACATACTCTGTGTGTGCGGAATCGAGATGCGGTTGGCATAGGCCGACCTCGATGGTCTGGTGGCTGTTTAGTGATCTTTTGTGCCAGATAGGGAGGGGCCTGATCATGAAGACATTTGTGTGTTAGGGCCAAAATTTTGAAAACCACCCTTTCCTTGATGGGGAGCCAGTGTACCTGCCTCCTGATCCCCGAGATGTGTTCCTTGCGAGAGGTGCCTGCAGCAGCCCATAGAACCCAGGTTCTCATTTTACTCCAATGCGCATAGAATAGACTATCTCTTTATCCCACGAAAATAGCCCATAGATTGCTAGCTGTGTGCTTCCTCGCGAGGGGCCTTTCCGATTACTCCCCATTGCTGATATCACTGAAAAATGGGCACACCAAATCTGAAAATGCCTAAAACCTGAACGCTTATCTAGAAATACCCGAGATTATGGAGGGCCTCTCTTGTAAAACCATAGATTATTTTGATTTGAACTAGGGATAGGTGGACTGCCCGTTAACGATATGGGAAGGATATAAGTCGGTCCTCCGGGGCGAAGCTATCTCCCTGGTATCGGCCCACCGCCGACAACACACTAGGGAGGTTGTAGAGGCGGAGGATCGGGTGACCAGGGCAGAAGGGCAGCTATTGGAATCGCGGTCTTGAGCCTCACAGGAGGCTCTAACAACAGCACAAGAGGTTCTGAGGAACCTTGCACTAGATAATGCACAAACCGCCCATTGGTCAGTCCGGAGTCAAATATATGAGAATGGGGACAAGGCTGGTAAGACCTTGGCTTGGGTAGAAAGTTGAAACTGTAGCAAAGGATAGGTACGGGCTATACTCACGGAAGGAGGGGAGGAGTTAACAGCAGACTCTGACATCATTGAGGCATTTGCTGCCTTCTATGAAAATCTCTACTGACCCCCACCAATCCCCCTGCGCAAGGGCGACCGAGAGGGATGACCCAAACTTCCCTAGACTCGATCGAACTCCCCCGCCTCTCAGAGCAACAGACATCTGACCGCGACTCCGAAATCACAGAAGTAGAAGTACCAACAGCATTATCATAGCTCCAATCTGTTAAAACCCCCGGACCCAATGGCTTCCCGATTGAAACCTGGAAGAAGCTCGGGATCACTGTAACTGGACATATGCACTGCATGTTTATACAAAGCAAGGAGCAGGGACAACTTCCCCTGGATTTTAGGAAGATGTGCATAGTGGTGATTCTCAAATCCGGGAAGCCCCCGGAGCTCTGCATCATATAGGCCCATATTGCTAATCAATGGGGAGGCTTAAGATCCTTGCACAGATCCTGGCAAACCGACCACTGGGAGTGATGGGATCCCTGGTTCTACCAGACCAGTGTGGATTCATGCCCGACAGATCAACCCGGATGAACCTGCGTTGGGTGCACCTCGCTATAGAACTGGCCTCGGCCATCCCGGACCCACTAGCACTTTTGGCTGTGGACTTCGAAAAGGCATTCGATTCTGTGGGATGGGATGCCCTGTGGGATATTATGTGTCATATGGGCTTCGGGCAGGGTTTCATGTCCTGGGTGAGGTTACTCTATGATTCTCCAGTAGCGGTCGTAAGAGTGAACAGCAAATCCTCTAGAATATTCACGTTCGGTCGAAGGACCAGGCAGGGATGCCCCTTCTCCCCACTGTTTCTCCTTGCCATCGAGCCATTGGCAATAAGACTAAGAACAGATAGGAATTGGACTGGATTCTCCTGGCCCTGGGGGAGAGAGGATCGCATCTTGCTTTATGCAGACAATCTTCTCCTATATCTCAGCAACCCCATGGTATCTAACCCGGTGGTGTCTCGCATTCTCTCAGAATATCAATAATTTGGGGGGCTGCAAGTGAACAAACAAAAAACAATATTTTTCCCACTCCAGGGAGGTGACGCGCACTCCCGGAGCAATGCCCGTTTAGGGGTTCGATCCTAGTCTTCACCTATCTTGACATACGCATCCGCCTGGCCCTGGAAGACTTTCTCCGACTTAATTTACAGCATGTGATAAACTTGTCCCACTGGCTAACCCTCCCCTTGACATTAATGGGCAAGGTAGCTCTGTTCAAGAGGCTAGCGCTCTAGTATTTCCTATATGTCCTTCAGAATGTCCCGCTCCCCATCCCCTACACAACCTTTGCCGCAATAGATAACGACCTCCGTGGGTTGCTGTGAGGGCGAGAAGCAACCTTGCATTGCCCTCAAGACCTTACAACGCTCAGTGTGGGAGGGAGGTGTGGGGCTCCCGTGCCTCCGTACCTACTACTGGGCAGCGCAACGGGGGGTTGTGAATGACTGGATACATGGAGACCCTGTAAGGCAGGCACGACAACCCCTATTCACATACTATACAATGTAAACGAGATGGTGGGGGATGTAAAAAATGACACTACATGTCCGTCCAGTTTGCGCAGAGGCTCAACAAACATCGGGTGGAGAGGGAGACAGACACTCGAGCAACCACTGTGGCATAACCGATCCCCCCCCGCCAGATACCATCCCACCCCCTGAGACCCAGAAAATTGGGTACTTTGCGACCTGGGAGAGACAGGGCATACACATACTTGCAGATGTGATACAAGACAGGCACTTTCTGGACTTCGGGGCCCTGCAGGAGAAATTTGGGATCCAGCCGGGTGACCGATACAAGCATGTGCAGATATCACATGCCATGAACACCTAATTCCCCAACCTAACTGAGATCCCCAAATGTTCCCCCCTCGAGACCAATGTCCTTCCAGAGCGCATCCCGACCAAGGTTACCTCTATATCATATCCGGTCCTCAATTCCTTTGGAACGCACAAACTGGTCAGACTAAAAGAGAAATGGGAAAGAGACATGGGTCCGCTGGAACCTGGGGAGTGGGTGGAGGCACTAATGTTCCCATGAGACATCGGTATTGATGCTAAGCTAGGAATGATTCAACTCAAAATATTGCACCAAGTGTACTATTCCTGAACAATGATGACACGTTGGGGTGGAACCGAGAGTGGAGAATGTTTGCGAATTAAAGGAGGGGAGGGAATGTTCTTTCACATGGTGTGGGGGTGTGATGTACTTCAAAGTTTCTGGAGGAAATATATTAACAAAATAACTACGGTCCTGAGGTCCCTGGTTCCACATGATCAGAAATTAATATTGCTGGATAAATGGGGTGAGACGGACTTCATTAGTCATGAGAAGACATTTCTAGCGGTTGCACTGGGTGCGGGCAAGAGGCAAACCGCTGCAACATGTGGCTCGACTGATAACCTGAGCATAAACAGATGAAATAATGATGTCGACAGATGTGCATCCCTAGAGAAACGTATTTATACCGCTAGGGGATGCCCCGGGAAGTTCTGGGGGAAATGGTAGGACTCCTGATAACTGCCTGCAATTGAGGGCCTTGGCAACCCCATGATGCTCCCAGGTGCACTAAAAGTCCCAGACTTTATGGGTTACGTCCTTGTGCCCTCTGCAGTGCCCTCAGGCCTGCCATAAAATGCTTTCTGTTAACTAACTGCTGTATGTAAGACCTTGTCATGTGACCAGTTGTATGTATGTGTTTTACTCCTATGTCCCGTTCCCTTTCCTCCATAGTTTTGGGACATTCCGTCCAGTGGGATGGGGCCGGAGCACTTTTGTAAAAAACCATCAAATTGAAAAATGTGTCCTTCTTCTCTTTTTACTAGGGGTACAGCACGTGGCCATAGCCCTGCCCTCCTGAGCTCCACCCCGCGCATTGCCCTTCAGTCCTTTTATCTGCGCGGCTGGGGCTGGACGCCCTTTCATCACCGGAAAGACATTTTTCTACTTTCCGTTGTCGTCCTCTCCTGCTCCAGTTCTGCAGTCGCGTAGTCCTCCGTCTATGCCGGATCGTTTGGAATGTGTATCTTGTACTTTTGCAAATGTCGTTTTGCTAGGGCGGATCCCCATTCTCTCTGTTTGGTGTGTCTGGGACTCGTGTTTTTTCTGCGACTCCTTTTCGGACCGGGCACTTCAGCCTCGTCTTCGTCGGTGGCAGGAAGTCTTCCAGCGCATTCCTCCACTGCATTTTTAACTCTTTATCGATGGAAAGAAGAGACACCCGGTAAGTTCCTTTTTTTTCAGGGCACCCCGGCCGGGGGACTCCTTTGCGGGGTCCTCCAGGTCCGGGGGGGGGGGCTTTAAGAGCTCAGCTACGAGGGTTTCTCCTGAGGTGCCTCGAATTACAATCCGAGGTTCACCAATCAGGAGCTAATACTCAGCCCAGTTCTTCTGAGGTGTTGGGTACCGGAGTTCGCTCCGAGGTCTCCTTGTCTGGAGCTTCCCATACAGACACCGGGGTGCACCCTGAGGCCTCCGTTGAGGTTTTCTGTACCGAACCACAGTTCCAGGCCCCTCTCTGGGGAGCTGTTCAGATCGGACTCCGTTCCGAGGCTCCTCTTTTTTGAGGCTAAGGTATATACCGACAGAACTGAGAGACCTGTCAAGGTCTTGTCTGTGAGGTGGATTCCTCAACATTCCTGCGCTTGCGGTGATAACGGTTCTGTTGAGGGGGCAAAAGGAGATGTCTCTGACCAGAACTCTGTTACCGGCTTTGCCGAGGTTCCTTTTTTGGAGGCTAATTCAAGGGGCAGGATGTCCAGTAAACATCCGAGGCCTCATAGTACCAGCTCTGCCGAGGATCCTTGTCTCAAGGCTAAAGTTTCGATCAAGTCCCCCAACTAGTCTGTGGAGATGCCTGCCTCATCCACACATGTGACGCAGTTCTCCTCAGATGTTCACAAAATGGTGGGCCTTCCTGCATGGTCTACGGCAGCCATTTTTGATTCTTTCCTTAAACCCATGCTATCCACTGAGTGTGCTAGGAACCTTCTTTTTGGTGAACAACCGTTTCCATGGGTCAGTGCAAACCCATTCCATCCTTCTTATGACTGGCGTGCTCGGATGCCACTACCGTATGTGGTCCTGCTTCCTGGCAGCCTCTTCGTCAGAGGATGCCTTTTTCGGGAAGTTTCAGAGACTTATGCGCTCTGACCCCATGAGGGAGTACTTTAAGGGCCTTTGTTGTAGCTCTGTCACCAGGAACAGGCGTACCAGAGATACCTCCAAGGGTTCCGACGGACCTGCCATTGTTCCAAGGTTCACCATCACGGTGCTAAAGTTAAGCCCAGTTCGGCTGGGTACTGGGATACCAGGGTTCACCCTGAGGTCTCTGTTTCTGGAGCTTTCCCCACTGTAACCAGGTTGAAACCTGCGGTTCCTCTTGTGGAGGCTAACATCTATATCGACAGATCTGAGAGGCCTTCTCAGAGGGTCTTGTCAGTGAGGTATTGTCCTCAACCGTCCCACGCTCAGGGTTGTGGTGGTACCGGTTCTGTCGAGGGGGCAAAGAAGGGGGGTCACAGACGCCATTCCCTCTGGTACCGGCTTGTCCGAGGTTCCTCCGTTGGAGGCTAATTTTGAGACTGGTTCGTAGATGTCGACTAAACATCCGGGACCACCCAGTACCGGCTCTGCCGAGGATCCTTGCAAGGCTAAAGTGTTACTTAAGTCCCCTGACTCTCCTCAGGAGGCAATTGCCTCAGCTAGACATGTGACGTAGTTCTCTTCAGGTGGTGACAAAATGGCGGCCCAACCTGCGTGGCCTACAGCGGCCATTTTGGATACCTCCCTTACACCTACGTTTGCAACGTCTGGTGCTGGGAGCATTCCTTTCGGAAATAGTAACCCGTTCCACCCTTCTTTGACCAGCGTGCGTGGGCTCTGCTGCTTCATACTGTTGCACTCCCTCCTGCCTTTGCTCCACTGATCTATGTGGACCAGGCCAGTGTTGGACCCTCCTGGCAACCATCCTCCTTGTGTTTGTGGGGGTACGTCCTTTACGAGCGGGTTCTTCCTCTTCAGCACCTAAGCCCTCGGCTGAGGATGAGTTTTTTGGGATGTTCCAGATGCTCATGCTCTCTGACCCTATGAGGACGTATTTCAAGCGTCTTTTTACTCCTCTTCCACCCTGGCCGTTCTGATTCAGTTTTTCTTTTAAAACCTGAGGCGGTAGGTGTGGAGGATCAGTCTTCTGTTCCCCCCTCGTTGGGATGAGCCTTAAGCGGATGAGGACGGCGATGAGCAGCCCCGCTCGGTGAGAGCATTCCATGACCGGGAAGGGCTTGTGTAGCTCTGTTAGCAGGGATTCCCCTGAGGTGCCTCAAGGGCTTAATAGGCGCACCAGAGTGTTCTCTGAGGGTCCCTCTGAGGCCCTGCCAAAACCGGACGTGGTTCCGAGGTTCACCATTTGGGTGCTAAGGTTCAGCTCAGTTTGTCTTTGGCTTTGGATACCGGGGTACGCCCTGAGGTCTCCATTTCTGGTGCTTATTACACAGAGCCACGGCTCTAGGCCCCTCTTGAGGGAGCTATATGTCCCGGGTTAAAACCCAAGGTTCCTCTAAATACAGTACCGACGGAGTCGAGGGATCCTCTAAGGGTCCTGTCGTTAGGGTACATTCCTCAACCTTCCCACGCTCGGGGTTGTGGTGGTACCGATTCTGTCGAGGGGGCAAAGAAGGTGATAAGCAACAGGCCTTGCAGGACCAGCTTTGCCGAGGTTCCTCCATTGGAGGCTAATTCTGGGTCAGTTCCTAGGATGTTCACTAAACATCCTAGATCTGCCAGCACTGGCGCGGCTGAGGATTCATGTTTCAAGGCTAAGTGTTTCTTAAGTCCCCTGACTCCCCTCAGGGGACAGTTGCCTCATTTTCTCCTATGATGCAGTTCTCTTCAGGTGTTGACTAAATGGCGGCCCAACCTCCCATTTTAGATACTCCCCTTACACGACAACTGGTGCTGGGAGCGTTCCTTTTGGGGCTGAGCAGCTTTTCCACGCTATGTGGACAACAAAGACCTGTTTGCAGCCCTGGCGACAGCTTCTGATAAGGCCCCTTGTACACAGAGGTCAGGGTCCCAGTCTCTGGCCTTCTCTGGGATCAGGGGGTTTCAGAGTCGCTGTGCGCGCTGATCTGAAACTCCTGTTGGTAGCCCCTCCTTAAGCGGCAGCGGCAAGGTGGTTGGTTTTTCTCTCTGCCATCAGCCTCCTCTACAGGGACAGGTAATCTACACTTCGGTGGGAGGACGAATCTCGTCTCATCTGGAGGCGTGGCAAACCATCACTGAAGACTGGTGGGCTTTGTCCATCGTTTAGGCGGATTTTCGCTTGCCCTTTTCTCCTACCCCACCCTTCAAACTTCTCTTCTGACAGATCGGAATGCACTCCCTCAGAGCAGAGGTACAGAAACTTCTATACCTCGGCGCGGTGGAACCTGTTCCCCTCATGGAGCAAGGGAGGGGCTAGTACTGCTGTCCTTTCACAGTGCTCAACCAGGCTGGCCTATGCACTATCTTCGATTTTTCCGAGAGAAATTCAAGTTGATCACGCCCTGCCAAATAAAGTCCTTTCTTTGGAAGGGCAATTGGCTCAGTGTGGTGGTCTTCCAGGATGCGTAAATGCACATTTTGACTTGGAGCCCGCATATGAAATATCTGCTGTTCTCTGTGGGAACAGAACACTTCAGATTTGGGTACTCCTTTTGGTCTCGGCTCAGCGAGATGCACCGGAAACTCCTGAGGGGCCCCGCAGCGGTCTCCCAATACCGGATATTCTTCCAAGGTTCCCCATTTGGGGCTAAGGCTGACCCCAGTTTTGCTATGGCTTTGGGTACCAGGGTGCGCCCTGAGGCTTCTCCATCTGGAGCTAACTGTACCGAGTCTTGGCTCGAGGCCCCTCTCGAGGTGGCTATAAGACCAGGGTTAAACCTGAGGTTCCCCTGCTTGGGGCTAAATCGATCACCAACAGAATTGAGAGTCCCTCATCGAGGGGTCCTGGCTGTAAGGTATATCCCTAAGCCTTTCCGTGCGCATGGCCGTGGTGATACCAGTTCGGTTGAGGGGCGAAAGAAGGCGATCACGCACCACAGACCTTCCAGTACCGGCTCTGCCAAGGATCCTCCACTAGAGGCTAATTCTGGGCAAGCCCCTGACGTGTCGAGTAAACACCCTAGATCTGCCAGTACCGGCTCTGCCGAGGTTCCTTGTTTCAAGGCTAGGATGGCACGCAAGGCCCCTGACTCCCCTGGGGAGAATACTGCTCCACTTGCTCCTGTGACGCAGTTCGTCCCTGGTTGTGATAATGGCAGCACAACCTCCGCGGGCCACGGCGGCCATTTTGAATACCTCCCTTAACATCAACAAGCAGGGCGACACAGATTCTCCTCTTCTTGTGGATCTTGTCATACAAATTTGGGCTGGGCCATCCAGTATATTGTTTGGCTCCAGGCTCCACACATCCCGGGTCACCTCAATGTGACCACAGATTAATCAAGTCGCCAGTCGGCATCGGTTACGAGTTTGAGATGAACAGCAATATCATCTCCAACTCCTTCCAGCAATGGGTCAAGACAGAGGTTGTCCTCTTGCAGCTTGTGGGTCAACATGAAAGCTTTTGCTTTCCCCTCATTGCCTCATATCTATTGGTCGCTCTGTAGCACATCAAACCGTTGCCAAAGCAGCTATGTGGGCTTTCCCACCAGCTTTTGGTAAGCATTACTGCTTAGACCTGGGCTCCAGAGCCGATGCTAAATTCGGCCAGGCTGTTCTTAAAAACCTTTTTCAGTAAGGAGGTTCCATCCACCCGTATTTCCTTTGAGGAGTGCTTGGTAATCTCCCAAAAGTATGGAGGAAAGGGGATGGGACGTAGGAGTATAACAAAGTTACTCACTGTAGTGACTATCTTACTCCTAGTCCATATTCCCCTTTCCTCCATATGCCCACACGCCTTCCCCTCTAATAAGTATCCTCTATTATTCCTCTAATATTGCTTAAAGGTCTCAGACCTGGCGATAGAAAAGGACTGAAGGGTGATGCGCGGGGCGGAGCTCAGGAGGGTGGGGTTACGGCAACATGCGGAACCCCGCGTAAAAGGAGAAGGACAATTTTTCAATTTGATGCTTTTTCTACAAAGTGCTCCGGTCCCGTCCCACTGGACGGAATGTCCCAAAAGTATGGAGGAAAGGGGTCTATGGACTAGGAGTAAGATAGTCACTACGGTGAGTAACTTTGTCAAATGTCATTATGTATTTTTTTGGATTCAATAAACAGAGTTATAAAAAAAGAAAGACACAATGTATTTCAAGGTAAGTAATTGACTTATTGGTACATAACTATCTGCTTCCAAATAGCTAGTTATACCCAGTATACTTTTAAGAAGTGTACAATATGGTTTCTAAGGTAAGAACTTTATGAAACTATTTTAGAAGAGCACTAAGCACTTCAGGGAAAGCACAACCTTGTGTTACAAGTTTAGAATAGCAGCAGCTATTCAAGGTAAGACCTATATTGTAATTGGTTACTTAAGCGCGGACCCGGGGCTTGAACCTGTGTTGCTCTGTGTCGTATTGCTTCCGAGGTGAGCGCGTTGCCCCTGAGCTTTCCTCCCGGCCCCCCGGCATACTTTTAAGAGGGGCTTCAAGCAACCTAAACAAGTATTAACTCTAAGACTGTTTTAAAAATGCACTAAGCAGATCATGGAAAGCAAAACCCAATGGTATGCTATACGAGTGACAATCTGTTATTCAAGGTAGGTAAACCATATTGGTAAGGTTTTACATTAATTCAGTTAAGAATGATAAAACAGTACCAACATACACTTTAAAGGTGACTTGTTGGATAGTAGTGGCTTGTGCCCACAATTGTTACAGGAAAATGTCAGTAATGAGTACCACTGCTCAAATAGTAGTGGCTTGCACTAGCAATTGTTTCAGTTACAACACTAACTTATAAGTAAGTACTTACATACTTGTTATAATTTCCAGACCGAATCCTTATAATCAAAGTCCTTCCCTAGTCTATAGCATGAGTTTTCTCAGAGGCAAAAGAGGGACCCTAGTGGCCTAGGAGCCAGCTATAGGCAGGTCAGGATAGGGTTCAGTTGCAGGAAAGTCAAAGTTCCAGAGGATACCTTCTTCAACATGTAAGTATTAGCTTTAGAGTTAGTTTAAGTGTTCAGGGACTTCAGAGAAGGCTCCCTATATGTGTTCCAGTATTAGGCCTGGACAAAGGGTATGGGCAAAGTCCCAACCACACAAATCACTGACTAAGCCTCACAGGATTCGCCCAAGACTTAAGGTAAGTATTACCCAAGCCAACACAGTACTTTAGGAGAAAAGAGCTTCTGAGTGGATGCCTTCAGGATGCAGCAGCACAGGACCCAGTCCCTGGATTCTTGGTCTGGAGACGAAAGAACTGGACACTGGATGGGAACTTGCAGCAGCAGTTGTCAGAGGAGGCTTCCAGCAAAGGTTTCTTCATGGATTCTCGCAGCTCTGTGGATCTGGTGCTCTTTTACAGATACCTTATGAAGAACGAATATCGCCTGTCAGATTTTCTTCACTAATCTAGTCCTGGGCTTTGGTGGGGGTACTTCAAGCATTCGAATAGTGTCTCTCGAGATCCTGGAGGAGTCCACCAAAGTTTCAGACGGAATCGAACTTTCAGAAGACCATGCACTGCATAGTGACTCGAGATCCAAGGGTATTGGCGGTTTGCAGCCCAGCAAGGTCGCAGCATGTCATGGGATGGCTCAAAATGCAGGTCTTCTTGCAACTAGTGGGTCTCACCAGCCCTAGGTAGGAGTCATCGTTTACGGGACCTCAGGTCAATTGGAAGGAAGGGTGACATAAGGCACCGGTTACTCAGCAGGCTCTGCGGTCGCTGGAAATCACTACAGACGTCTTTTCTTCATCTTCCTCTTCGGATTCAGCCCGGGTGGCCGACTTGTCAGCAGCATCCAGGATCTGAGTATTTATCAGGAATTAGCACAACTTCTGCAAACTCTCTCTGCAGTTTACAGAAAGGGGCAGTCTGGCTGTACAAACAGGACAGCCAGCCCACCATTGGGACAATTTCAGGCAATATGAAAGACAAAGGGCTGCAGAGGTTTGGACCCCTCTCTCGCGTCCTGCCTTCTCAGACACTCTGGAGCCTAGGCATGGAATCCAAAATATTCCCGCCAAAGACACAATTTCCACTGAATCGTTCCTGCCTAGAATGGCAGGGGAACACCTCCAAAACAACAAGCATATGGGAAATGGCAAAAAAAAGGAGCCCACCATTCGAGCAGAAACAAAAATCTTACCAGGTAAGTAAGAAAGGGGGGATACATTGTATCTCCCCATCACTCCCCACATCCTCAGGTAAGACTGCATGCTCCCCCCAGCCTCTGCTGATGAAAATCAAAAGAAACAAATGCTCTATCGAGCGATTTCCCCACCAGCCCGACCCGGCCCAGCTTCCTGGTTTCCCCGCTCCCTCCACCCCCATCCCGCCCACCAACGGTCTGATTGGCTGGTGCACCCTCTTAGTACATCCTCAGAGGGTAGCCCCAGTGCCCGTACAGCCCCTGCAGCTAAGGGCCCCTTGGCAAAGGGCGGCTCCTACAGAGGCGGCTCCAGATTGTGTCAGAAGGGGAAGCCAGTAGCCAGCCGTCAACCGGCAGCGACTAACAAGGTAGGTGTGGCCTGTGTGTGGGGTAGAACAATCACTCTACTCTGGAAGCCCTGACACTTTACTTACTCTCAGAACATAGCAGACCAGGCTACTAATATTTACCGGCTCAACAACTGGTAAGATTTGTGTCCATCAGCCGAGTCACATGAGATAGTACTGTGAATATTGACCTGTATCGCATTCCTGGGGTAATTGTTTTTACTGCATTGAGCCACACCTACAAAGTGCCACATTAGGATAGCACAGTGAATGTTAGACTGCGTCGCAGTCCTAGAGAATTGTTATTACTGCATTGAATCACATCTAGAAATTGTCACCTTAAGATGGCACTGTGAATATTGACCTGCAACGCATTCCTAGGGAATTGTTACTGCATTCAGCTACATCTAGAAAGTGCCACTTTAGGATAGCACAGTGAATATTGACCTGCGTCGCACCCTTGGAAAATGTTTTCTTTTTTTTTTTACTGCATTGAGCCACATCTAGAAAGTACCACTTTAAGATATTATTACTAACATTAGCTTACGTGGATAGTACTTTGAACACCAGCCTATGCCACATTGGGACAGTATTGCGAATATCAGCCTGAGTTGCACATCCCAAACATTGGAAATTGTCCCATTGCCTAGGATTCTGAAATCTAGTTGCTCTAATTACTGCCTGCCACTGTTGAAACCTAGGCCTCCTTCCCGCTGTCGATGTGTTCCAACTCTGCCTGTAATTATTTAAATCTAGACCTTCTTCCCGTTATCCAGGTATCTCAGTTCTAGCTGCTCAAATTACTGCCTGCTACTCTCTAATTACTGCCTGCTTGTCATTTCTGGAAACCTAGGCCTTTCTCTCGCTGTGTAGGTGTCTCAAATCTAGGTGATGTAACTACTGCCTGTCACTCTGTGAAACCTTGTCCTTTCTCCCGCTGTGTAGGTGTCTCAATTCTGGTTGCTCTAACTGCTGCATGCCTTTCTTTGAAGCCTGGGCCTCCCTATCCTTGGCCGGGTGTCTCAAATCTAGATGTATTAATCTAGGCCTTTCTCCCGCTATCCAGGTGTCTCAAATCTAGGTGCTCTAATTACTACCTGCAACTCTTTGAAACTTAGGCCTTTGTCCCAAAATCTATCAATTCTAGAATGTTTAAATACCTCTTGCCCTTTGTAATTCCCAGGCCTCTCTCATGCTATCTAGGTATAGCAAACCTAGGCATCTAACTACAGCCTGCCTATCTGTGAAACATAAGCCTCCTCCCATTATCTAGGTGTCCCATTTCTTGGTAAATGATCACCGCCTGCTATTCCGGGAAGATTAGGCCTCCTTCCGTCGTCTAGATCGCAAGCATCAAGGTGTTTAATTTGTTGCTGGTCCCTGCTGAAACCTAAAAGACTCCCTGACTCCGATACCCTAAATCTAAGAGTAGTCTCATTTAAAACACCAGTGAAACCTAATCTCTCAATATCCTGTTATATCAAACGTCGGGTCACTCTGTCAGTACTTAACATAATTGAGTCTTAGGCCGCCTGCTACCCTAGAACACCCAGCAGCCGTATAGATATTAACCACCTCCAATCACTACCCCAGTTACCCAGCACCCCACAGCCCAAACAGCCGAGTCACACGTCCATGGCCTATTACTCCTTGACAGTCCTCTAACAGAAAGCGGAACACCTTAACCCACCGACTGAACAGACAGAAACCCTCGTAGAGCAGCCAGGCACTGCAAAATAAGAGAAAACCTCAATACTGTCCTAGCACATGACACGACAGGTGGGCAACTTCACTGCAAACTCCACACCCAGACCAACTCCTATCCCAGAGTGCCCAAAATGTCCCGACACAGATGTGGACGCCGACAAAGGCAGCAGGAACATGGAACAACTAATATGGATCCACAAACTCAAATGCCTCCAGTAGAAGCCGCCTCGAATACAGAACACACACCGCCAAATACGAAGATCAACAGAAAAAACATTGTAAAAGAAAAATCCTTATACCTTACACCATATCTCGCAACAACCGCAGAGCCTCAATACTACGACAACATTGACATCTCAAGATAAGCAAAGAACCTTGCCAAACAACTGGAAAAATGACGAGAGCACCCATGAGGAGAATGGGATGATACCAACCCCCTGACAACATATATCACAAGGACAGAAGGGCACTATCGATATCCACATCAAACCACACGAAATGGAGAAGCACTAGAAGTTAACAACCCAACTATCAATCTAACAGACCGATTCAATGAAGAAGCAGCCTTCGCTGATCTTCAACCAACCGCCGTCAGTATAGAAGCATCCTGATCGAACACCCACAAATCAAAACAAGGAACAACAAATAAACAAAACCACACCAAAAAGATCCACTGCAATCTAATCAATGCAAGGTCAATGTCCAAACATGTCACCAAAATCTACGACCTCCTATGCGACGGAGGTATTGATATCCTATTTGTAACTGAAACATGGCTAGATGACAATTACAAGATCACTCTCACCAACTGTCTGCCTGATAACTTCAAGTGCGTCCAAGCAAACAGGAAAACCAAAAGAGGTGGTGGACTGGCAATCATCCACAAGGAACACCTGGAAATTAAACTGGAAGACCCTTTAAACATCAATAAATGCGAATCTCTAATCCTCTGCCTATCGTCAAACCCCAGAACAAGCCTGAAATTCATATTGCTATGCAGACCGCCATCTTAGGATTCAACCTTCAGCCTTAACTGAAGTAATCACCAACCTAGCTATCGAGCACAATCACCTGATTATCCTTGGGGACTTCAACATCTGCTTCGATGAAGCAATCAAAGCCACCCAAAAATCTCTAGCCGGCCAAGTAGCAACAATGAACCTATCAAGTAGTCAAAGGAGCAACCCAAATGGCAGGACACACACTAGATGCAATCCTCGCCAACAAAAAACTCATCACCACAGCGCCACCAATTCAGATCCTCTGGAGCGACCACCTCATAAAGCCACTACTATTTGAGCAGTGGTAGTCATTACTGTCATTTTCCTGTAACAGTTGTGGGCACGAGCCACTACTATCCAAGAAGTCACATTTAAAGTGTATGTTGGTACTGTTTTATCATTCTTAACTTAATTAGTGTAAAACCTTACCAATATGGTTTACCTACCTTGAATAACAGATTGTCACTCGTATAGCGTACCATTGGGTTTTGCTTTCCATGATCTGCTTAGTGCATTTTTAAAACAGTCTTAGAGTTAATACTTGTCTAGGTTGCTTGAAGCTCCTCTTAAAAGTATGCCGGGGGCTGGGAGGAAAGCTCAGGAGAAACGTGCTCACCTTGGAAGCAATACGACGCAGAGCAACACAGGTTCAAGCCCCGGGTCCGCGCTTAAATAACCAATTACAATATAGGTCTTACTCACCTTCACACAAAATATCAACAGCAAAATGGTTCACTCCTCTACTCAGCATCATGAAAAGAAAAAACAGAAAAATCGAACTAGAATGGAGGATCAAAAACAACTGCGGAAAAAAATACAAACATTCAGCAACATACCCGATCACACAAAAAGGAAATACAAAAAGCAAAAAGGAAATACTATGACAACAGAATCTTCAAAGCACCAAAAACCCCAAAAAACTGTTTAAAATCATAAATGAAATAAAAAATCCACCTGACTGCAACAACATACCAATACCATCGAAGAAACTCTGCATGATCTAGCAGACCATTTCAAAAACAAAATCAATACCATGCAAAAGACCATACAAAACAGACAATGCACACAGACATTTGAACCCACCTACCCATACAAGGATCACCCGAACAAACTCTGAAGCTTCCCCCAAATATCAGTGGATTATTTCGTTAAACTGGTAAATCAAAGCAACAAAACAGGTTCACCCGCTGATCTCTGACCCGCGGACATATACAAATCAATCCTCTCACAAGGAAAACCCATGGAATACCACAGAAACGTCTTCAACCTTTCAATCTCAACAGGGAAAGTGCCACAATTGTTCAAATCCTTCAAATCAGCATACATCAGGCCGCTACTCAAAGAAACAGTGGGAAACGTAGAGGACCTTGCCATCTATAGACCCATCTCCAACATCCTGTACCCAGCTAAACTGCTTGAAACATACATATACAGAACAACCCAATAATTCATAGACGAGCACTGCCTACTAGACCAGGCATAAGTAGGCTTTAGACCAATGAGAGGAATGGGATCAGCACTCCTCTCAATATGGGATGACCTAAAGGCAAACGCAGATTCAGACAACAGTACCGCTTTCATACTTCTAGACCTCGCTGCGGCTTTCGACTCAGCTAACCAAGACATCCTCATCTCAAGACTGGAAGAATTAGGACACTGACCTGCCCTGCTATGGGTCAAATCCTTCCTAACAAACAGAACAGAAACCATGTGGCTCAAACCATTCAAATCCAACCCAAGAGCATCCTCATGCGGAGTACCACAAGGATCACCCTTCTCCCCGTTATTATTCAACATCTACCTGTCTCAACTAATCAAGATCATCAAAAGACACAGCCTCACTTGCTACAACTACGCTGACGATACACAGATAGTCTACAAAATACAAAACACTCAAGAAGAAAACACAACATTAGAGAATTGCCTTCATGAAATATATCAACTCTAGCTACCTCAAAATCAACCCAGGCAAACCAGAAATAATGATTGTTACAAAAAAATGGAGAAGACAACCACCACATCCCATGGCCAAGGGAACTCGGTACAACCCCAGCCCCATTGTCGATTGTAAAAAACCTGGGAGTTCTGATGGACAACAAACTTACTCTAGAGCCACAAGTAAACGCTCTAATCAAGAAATGCTTCTTTCTCCTGAGAGCAGTTAAAAGGATCCTACCATTCCTGTAATTCGTGAACAAAACACTCACTGTCATCGCTCTTGTCATGTCCAGAGTAGACTACGCCAATAGCCTATATTTCATGCATGCCTGAACTACTCCCAATAAAACTACAATGCATACAAAATGTAGCAGCCAAACTGCTCCTCAAACTACCCAGAAGAGACCACATCACACCAGCATTGAAAACACTGCATTGGCTCCCAATAAAACAGTGAATAGAGTTCATATCAATGTGCATTACACACAGAGCAATCCATGACCAAGGCCCAGAGTTCCTAGGAGACAAAGTAAGCCTACATCACCCAACAAGGACGCTCAGATCAAGCAGTGACATCCATCTGGAACCAAAACCCTACAATAAAAGACAAGTTGGGCGATCTTCTTTCTCTCACCTTGCCCCAAAAACATGGAACGAGCTACCAACGAACATACGCAACACAAGAAATCACCTACTATTCACAAAACACCTCAAATCTGGGCTCTTCACCCCATAACTAGAAGAACAGCTATGGGGGCATATTCACAGCTGAAACAATGCTGAATTGAAGAAACTGATCCCCCTAAGCTATCGCCCAGTAAACAGAAGTTAAGGAAGAAGAATCTACGACATAGCAACTCAACAATTGAGAGGTAGATATATCAGGACGACAACAAAGAATTAACACAAATAGATTGGGTTGGAAGGGCAAGGGCGATATATCAACAACACCTTGTCCTACAAACTACTTACAAGAAACAACTGACCACTGATTGAAAATAGGTAGCAAGGGGTGGGTGACTGCCAAAATACAGCACCAATGCCAGAGTTGGGGACAAGGCAAGCCCCCTCCTATTGCACTAAATTCAATAACACAGTTGGGAACGTGCCACAACATCATTTATAACAACTAGACAGACGGAAAAAAAGAAAAAATGAAAATATGCCTACCTATAGTATAACCGGATACATAAAACAAGATTTAGAAGAACCAAGAGAAATATAACCCAGTAAACCTATGCTCAAATCTCTGCATACCTAAATTAACCCGAAAATCTACACAACCATCTTTTCACCCAGCAAACCGCACCCACTTCACCACATTGCTACAACAAACAAACCACACAAACTGCACCAACAGCACAAAAGGTCTTGCATCAGTCCGATATTCACACCTAAACTCATTGCACGGTGACAACCGAACTGAAGCTTCCAACAGCACACCACTTCTCTCACTATCCTACTCCCTCTTTACCCGACTAACCCACCCGCCTTCTTGTTTACAGATCCGCCTGAGCACCAGGGGACCAATTCCGTTGGTGACAGTGCATGGCACAAATACCTTTAACATTAACATAAGGAGGGGTGTGCTGGCTCACTTTATTCAATGTAAAGGGGATGTGAATCCCACTTTACTTCTTGGGAACAGGAGAATTAAAAGGAAGCCGCTGCATTTCAAAATCTGTGTGCTGCCATACTATATTACAGTCAGTCCAAAGTTATAGAAAACTATAACTCCAATCACACACTATGGAGAGACATAAAAAGGTCAACCATAAAAAGAGTAAAAGACTAGGTGACCAGGGAAAAATATTCCGACTCACCTAGGGACATTGTAAAATAATGATTAAGTCCCCAAAAAAAGTTCCTGGGTTGACACAGGTCAGGAAGATTTATCATAATTATGAACATTTTGCCTAACACTCACCAACCCCCGGCCCCAATCCCTACCTCTCCTTGAACTAACATGTAGCACTTGCATTAAACATTAAAAAGTCTGCCAGCTTAATAGTCTGTTGTCTCATGTAGCAGCTCCCCCCGCCCCCCTTGGTGGGAGCCAGGACTTCAACAATTTTTTCCCATTCCTTGTTCTAACCCACACCCTCCCACCTCTCTAGATGGCAAACGTGATACGTTTTCCGATCTTTAAACAGGCAGCTACTTCCTCTTTCCCTTCTCCCAAACCCCCTTCCTTGCCCATCTCCTTGTTGCCGTCCTCTTCTATTCTGCTCTTCCCCATCCTGTTCCCTTCTACCGAACCTATTCTTACTGCTTCTTCTCTCGTATGTCCAGTCACCTTCTCTTTTCTCTACCTTTTCCTCCCCTTTCTAGCTGCTCTTGCTTCCTCCCTTCCCCTTTCTACCATCTTGTCCCCTCTCCACGCCCTTTCTCTTGTCCCTTGTCTTCTCTGTTCTGTATGTTATGCTCCATCTCCCAGGCCCTTTAAAATCTGCCCTGCTCTTCTAGCTCTAAACCCTAATCTCCACTGGTCCCCTACCATCGGTTTCTCTTCTTGCCACCTGCACCTCCCCATGAAGATCTTTTAAGACTAGTACACACCCACAGATTAGCTTATGTCGAGTTTTCCTTCCCTCTCGTTAACGGGACAACAGATTGTCTACCTCCTTTCCTCCATAGCTTTGAAAAGATTGCAAGAGAAGAAGAAAATAACGCTCCTCCATGCCGACTTATCCAGTGTGTCTATCTCTATCTTATTCTCTTCACCTGGCAGCTCTATCCCAATCCATTCATCTCCCTTCTATCTGCTCTCCCAATAAAATATTAGGAAAGAGACAAATCTGTTTGGCACTGATTGTGACTCAGGATGCTGAGAGTATTGCTCTTAGGCTACCCAACACTCTTCCATTAAGGTACCAAAATCACCATGATCCAAATGGTAATGAACGAAAAGATCGAATCTAAAATGCTGAATGCACTTTTAGTGTGCATTCGGCATAGTAGATTAGATCTTTTGCCCATAATACCGAACAGGGAAGTGGCAGTTGCGGGGTGTCCCCCGCTCCCCCAGTACAGTATTATGGGCTGCGCGGGTTGCGGGGCTGTCCCCTGCATACATTAAAGGCAGTGCAGTGGACAAACGGACAAAATCCCAAATGATCAAATTACAAAATACAGGCAAGTGGGCTGTTATTTTTTTTAATTCGTTCTTTTGGGATACGTTTTTTTTACGTACATCCAATCAACTACGTCGTCTTCTCCATCATTAAGATACTCTGCACCTTTAGGAGCCAGTCCGCTTTGTCTGGAAGATGTGAGGCCTTCCAGTTCTGTGCTACAACCAGTCTTCCTGCTGTCAGGAGGGCTCCTGACAGCATAGACGGCATGCTCCACTCATCATATTAAGGTGGTGCCCCAAATATAATCATCTGAGGATCTAGATCCAACAGTGTTCTGATTATATCATTAACCCAACTGAGATTTTTTTTTTTACAAGAGATCTGAATCTTTTGGCATTCTCACTGCATTTGGTACTATCTGCTTTATCATCCACACCAACTCTGGCATTTCGGAAAGAACCCATGAAACATCTTGGAAAGTCTCAACGGGTCAAGATGCCACCTATTGACAAACTTGAAATTAAGAAGCATAGCGTGTGTGGAAAGGTTGCAGTGGCGTATTGCGTCATATATAGTTTTTCTTCACTTCTTCTGCGAGTTCCTTCCCGAGATCCCTTTCCCAGTAGTTTTGGGTGTTGTTTATCATTCCAGTTGCTTATCGAGATGGCGCTATATAGTCTGGTTATATCATCCCCTTTCGAAGGGATTGTGTCCTCCGACGTATTCCTTATCTTTGATGTAATCCATTCCAGCTTGCTGGCCTTGGAATTTTTTTCCAGTAGAGGGCGCTGCGCATCAACGTCCCTCGACAGCCTCCGTATCTGCGCCAACGTCATCCTCAGTACAAATAGACTCGCGCAGCGTTCGTTGCTCAGTTTCGTTTTTCCGCGCTTCGTGAGCCTCAGAAACGTAATGCTCGGTTCCATTCTTCATAAAAAATGTTCTTATTTCTTCAAAAATCTAAATTTATAACGATGGCATCTTCATCTGAACCATCGACTCCATGGTCCGGTTTTAAAAAATGACGCGACTGTGGAAAGAAAATGTCTTTAACGGACCCTCACAGGATCTGTTTGTGGTGCCTGGGATCGGAGCATCACTTTTCGGAGTGTGGGGACTGTATGTCCATGACGGCGAAAGCCTTGAAGGAGCATAAGGGAAAGTTAGAAAGAGGTAAGGCTTTTAAAACTTCTACCCCTTCAAAGGTTTCTTCGGCTGAGTCGAGACATTCGTCGCTCGTTGTCAAAAGAAACATTCCCGATCGAGATCTCGAAGCGGTTCCCATCATTGTTCGAGATCGAGACATTCTAAGAAGAGGCGCCATAGATCTTCCTCTAGTTCCCCAGAAAGAGTCACCTGCCCCACGAAACACAGCTCTCTGACTAAGTGAGAGGAATTCTGTAAAAAAAATGCTTCGCGTTTTCGAGAAAGCGGCCTCGACCCCCTCGGAGACGTCTAAAGGTCATACCCTGGGTGAAAGACCCGAAAAACCAAAACGCTGCAAGTCGTTGAACCCGGCGAGTAAAAATACTTGAGAGCACCATGAACCCTCGAGTAAAGGTAATAAGTCTCGTCATCGACGCCATCGTCGAAGATTCCTTCGACACACAAATGTGCGTCGACGGCATTTTCGAAGGGACCTTGAACGCATAAATCTGCCTCATCGACGCCATCTTCGATGTCGTCAACTCTGATGAAGGATAAGCCTAGAACTGCCACTACGTCACAGGCAGCAGAGATGTTGAAAGCCCCGACCATGATGTTGAGAGTGCCATCGACAATCTCGACGGCGCTGAGTAGGATTCTGATCCTCTAGAGTTCATTGAGGCCTTTTCCGACATTTTCAATGCCTTTTACAGGATTGTTGAAGCCTACAACGTCCACATCGACAACCATGACGTTTTCTCAGGCAGTAACAACAAATGTTGCTCGTTCTTCTCTAGAAATGGGTTTTACTCCATATCCTAGGTCTGATTACTTTAGAGCCTTGTCCTCCATATATGAGGAAGGGGAGGACTCTGACAATGAGAGACCCTTTGGTCTACAAAGGACTACAGTACCCATTCCAGAGGAATTAATCTCTGAAGAAAATAAGTTGAAAGACCTACAGGAGTCGCTACATGAGGCGAGTGGTATAGATACATCTCCAGAAGTAGAGTTTCCTAGACCAGAACCTGGAGAACATGCTGAGATACCTTTTATAAGGCTCTTATGGCTAGAATAATTTAGTTTATAGGGTGGACTACACCTGCACTTTCTTTTCAGCAAGATTACCTTACTGATATATTAGATAAAGGACCCCAGGAGGATCCCGTTGTCCCTTTTCATGCTGCTCTGCAAAGGAAAATCTGCAAATTGGGAGATTCCTGAAGTTATCCCTGCAGTAAATAAAACACTCTCTGCTAAATACAGAGTGTCAGCTTCAGATCCTGAATTTCTAAGCAAACATCCAACTCCAGAGAGTTTAGTTGTGCAGGCAGCGACTTCATCAAACAGTAAGTCGGCATACCCCACTATTCCACAAGACAGAGATGATAAAAGATTTGACGCTATGTCAAAAAAAGTCTTTTCGGCATTTAGTATGGCGCTTAAATCCATCAATGCCACTTGCACACTAGCAAGATTCAGCCACACACTTTGGGAGTGTGCTTCATCTGCGGCTGACTGTCTCCCAGAAGGGGAAGAACGGGAAGCATTCTTAAACATCATCATGGATGGAAAGGATGCAATGTGTGAGTCCCTTCAAACAAGCATTGACTCTGCTGACAGCAGCATCAGGGCCATGGTGGTGAGTACCACAATCCGCAGATTTGCGTGGTTGAGGAAGTTTGGCTTTGCTCCAGATGTGCAAGCCAGACTTCTAAATATGCCCTTTGATGGCACTTCTCTATTTGGAAAGAAGGCTGATGACAGCCTGGAGAAATTGCAAACATGCAAAGCAGCAGCGAAATCCCTTGGGGCTGCAATCCGGCAAACTCCAAATCGCCCCACAGGTACATCCTGGAGGGGTAAGTCCTTTCGCTTTTACTCCGCATTCGGAAAAGGCAGAGGACAGCCAGCTCAAAGGAGCCAGAGACGATTTACCCGTGGTGGACAGGTCAAAGGTGCAAAATCCGCACCAGCAGGTGCTACTTTACCCTCAGCATCTGCGTCAGCTCCTTCTAAACCCCTCTGAGGTCTCCCCTCCTAAGACACCAGTAAGGGGCAGGTTAACTGAACATCTGGCAGAATGGCAGGCTATTACGTCAGATGCTTGGGCATTGGAGACAGTTGCCCAAGGTTACTGCCTGCCTTTCCTACAAACTCCTCAGAGTCATCCACCAGGGAACAACTCTTTGAAGTTTCCAGACCCGCTAGAGAAAGGTGCCATAGAAAGGAACAAGGGTTGGTATTCCCCCTACTTTCTAGTACCAAAGAAGGACAGAGGATTGAGACCCATCTTGGACTTGCAAGAATTGAACAAATTCCTCAGGAAAGACAAGTTCAAGATGGTAACCCTTTCTCAGATCCTTCAGGCCCTCCAGCTTCAGCAGTGGTTGGTATCTCTAGACCTTCAGGATGCTTATTTCCATATGCCAATCCATCTCAAACACAGGAAATACCTGAGGTTTGCAATTGGCAACTCTCATTATCAATTTCAAGTTCTGCCATTTGGGCTGACCTCCGCCCGAGGGTCTTTGCCAAGCTAATGGCGGTTGTGGCTGCAAGTCTAAGGAGGGAAGGGATTCACGTCTACCCCTACATGGATGACTGGTTGATTATCCCTGGAACAAGCTCAGATCCATCTAGATTATGTTTGCCACTTCCTCCACAAGCTGGGCTTCTCCCTCAATTTATGATACCATCACAGAGACTCCAGTTCCTTGGAGCAGTCCTGGACACATCCTTGGGAAAAGCCTCGCCACCAGAGGTAGGGGCTCAAGATATTCTACAGATGGTCACCAGGTTTCAAAATGCCCAAAATGTTCCAGCCTTCGACTTTTTGAGGTTGCTCAGCCTCATGGCATCCTGCATCTTCCTTGTGCCAGAGGCTTGCTTCAGAATGAGATCTCTCCAGTGGGCACTGAGGACCCAGTGGTCACAATTCTCAGGTAGAATGTCAGATCGCCTACTAATTCCAGACATAGTAGCTCAAAACCTTCATTGGTGGGCCTGTCGGGAGAACATCTTAAAAGAAGAACAGTTTTGGCAACCATGGCCGGAGATAACAGTAGTCACGCATGCTTCACTCACAGGGTGGGGAGCCCATGCCAATGACTTGACCATCAGCGGTCGTTGGTCTCCATCAGAGTCCAGACTACACATCAACCTATTGGAGCTGAGAGAGATCAGACTAGCGATGAAAGCTTTCCTGCCATCAGTACAGAGAAAACATTTCCTGATTATGACGGACAACACAGTGGCCATGCACTACCTCAACAAAAGAGGAGGCGTAGGGTCACTGCCACTGTGCAGAGAGGCAATGCAGCTCTGGTTTTGGGCAATTCAAGAAGGAATCTCCCTATCGGCAGTTCACCTAGCCGGAGAGCAGAACTTGACGGCAGACACTCTGAGCAGGCAGAACACAATCTCCCACGAGTGGGAACTAGCTCAGGAAGTCCTTCAAGAGATCTTCGCCCTTTGGGGAACCCCTCAAGTGGATCTGTTCACCACCAGTATCAACAGGAAGTGCGATCAGTATTGCTCAAGGGAATTTCCCCCGAGAGGAGCTCTAGGGGACGTGTTCATAGTGGACTGGGAGTATCCACTTCTGGACGTGTTTCCTCCAGTCCCCGTCATTCCTCAAATGATCAGGAGGTTGAGAAGATTCCGGAAACCCATGATCCTAATTGCCCCGGATTGGGCCAGGAGAACGTGGTACCCGGATCTTCTAGACATGTCCATCTGCCCTCCGATTCGTCTTCCGCAAAGAGAGGATCTTGTCTCGCAGAAGGGAGGTCAGGTTCACCATCCGGATATCAGAACCCTCAACCTTCACGCCTGGTTTCTGAAAGGTTGAGATACAAGGATTGGGATCACCCGGATGACGTCATGGAGGTGTTGCTTTCAGCCAGAAGGCCAGCAACAAAGACTTTATACAGCTGCCGTTGGAACGAATTTTGCAGCTGGTGTAGAGAAAAGAATATTGAACCATTTTCATGTAATACACGGATGGTGTTATCTTTCTTGCTTTACTTAGCAAATTCAGGTCTTCAAGTTGGTACGATCAAGAGTTACCTCGCAGCGCTGTCAATCTTTAAGCGTACTTCTGAGGAGCCTTCATATTTCAAATTACCCTTAGTAATTCAGTTTCTGAAAGGATTAACTAATGTTTATCCCCCAACACCTTTTCAAGTTCCATTGTGGGACCTAAACCTAGTCTTGAAATATCTAATGGGTACTCCATTTCAACCTCTTCATTCCTGTTCATTAAGGTTTCTCACTCTTAAAACAGTTTTTCTGGTGGCTTTAACTTCTGCCAGAAGAGTGAGCAAATTACAAGCTTTATCTTGCAAACCTCCTCATACAATCTTTCATAAAGATAAGGTTGTTTTACAAGTGAAGCCCAATTTTCTCCCAAAGGTGGTCTCAGAATTCCACATTACTCAGAAAATAACTTTACCCTCGTTCTATCCTCCTCCCCATCCAGGGAAAGAGGAAGAGAGAATACACAGGCTGGATCCAAGGCGTGCCTTAAGCTTTTACATTAGCAGACTTGCAAGAATCAGACAAGCAGACCAATTGTTTGTGGGATATGCAGGGCACAAATTAGATGTGCCAATTACAAAACAAACCATTTCAAGATGGATTATTTTAACTATTATAGAATGCTATAAATTGGCAGGAAAAGAGCCCCCTCAACATCTTAGGGCTCATTCAACCAGGGGTATTGCAGCTTCTACAGCTCTCCAAAGAGGAGTTCCAATTAAGGACATATGTGCGGCTGCCACATGGTCGTCCGCACACACTTTTACCACATTTTCACAGCCTTGATTCCTCCTCTAGCCAGGAGGCAAAATTTGGAAAAGCTGTGTTGCATTCTGTACATCTTTAAAGGGAAACCATTCATTTTACTCCCGCCTCCTCTATATACTACTGCTATGGGAGTCTATCAAAGATAAGGAATATGTCGGAGGACAAAATCCCTTCGAAGAACAAGTTACTTACCAAACTGATACTTTCGATGGGATGTTCCTCCGACGTATTTTTTATCGCCCCTCCCATCCTTCCCCGCAGGAAAAATGTTCCCATGTAGTTGCAGTTTACGCTCCTTCAAGGTTATTAACCAATTCATGCAAAGCAAAACTAAACTTCAAAGCGGAACTGAGCAAAGGATGCTGCACGAGTCTATTTGTACTCAGGATGACGTTGGCGCCGATACGGAGGCTGTCGAGGGACCCCGACTCGAGGGATGTCGACGCGCAGCGTCTTCTACTGGAAAACATTTCCAAGGCCAGCAAGCTGGAATGGATTATATCAAAGATAAGCAATACGTCAGAGGAACTTCCCATTGAAAGAACGTTACCAGTTTGGTAAGTAACTTGTTCTTCTAATCCATGCTGTACCAATGGCCCACTCAAAAGAGGACAGTTCTCAAATCACTTTTCCCCTTGTATTCTGAGTCCAGTAATGAGCCCTTAATCGGGGGGTAGTACAAAATCCATCTCTTTGTAGGATTTAAATGTGCCTCCATCCACTAGCTGGTGCACCCTGCACCCTCTCCAGTCCTGCATCAGACCATGCACTGTGGGATAGCACAATGGTGATCTCAATGGCAAAGACCATGGTGATAGACAGTAGTTGGTCCCTCCCTCTTTCCACACTTCCCAGATAAATCCCCAAACCATGTGCTCTCCGATCTTCTATGGGACATGTTTCTTAAGACACCACAAGTAATCTCTCACTTTCTTTGAATGTGTCACACAATCTTCCAGGCAAGTTCAATATGTCCTCATATCATCCCTCATAGGATCCAAGAAAATGTGCTGTTAAAGCCATTTTTGATAGGTTTTTATTTTTTTTTAAACGGTTTTTATTATTTTTTAAAACAAACAAACAATACAAACCAAACTGGCAGCGCTTTTTGCAACAATCACATGAACATCAATTAGTCAAGACCACTGCTCCCCCAATCCCTCCCCCCTCAAGAGCTTGTTTGTCCTTCTCATTCCGTATCTGCCGCGTGTGGCAGGGTATCACCTCCTTCTGAGACTGCAGAATCCGTTATTGTTCCAAACAGTCCTGCTATTAATACTCTCCATGCCAGCAGGGTACTCACTTCTTCTTCCCCACACATGCTACATGCCTCCTGCCATACCACCGTTTCAGCCTCCGCCCATTTCTGCAATTCCCGCCACCATACCTCCACCCGTGGCTTATGGCTCTGCTTCCATCCCATGGCAATCCTTCGTTTTGCGAGCACACATGCCAAGTCCTTCAATTTCCCAACATGTTTAAGTTTCCGTGGTCTGGGAAACCCTCCCAACAGGCAGGCCCAGGCCGTATCTATAATGAGCGTGACCCCTTTGTGCGCTAGTTTTTGCGCCACTTCGCCCCAGAAACTCTCAATCACTGGGCAAGGCCAAAACATGTGTGTCATATCAGCACTTTCCTTATCGCATTTTGGGCACGCTTGTCGTCCCGCATTTACAAACTTCGATATTCTCATCGGGGTCATGTAAGCTCTGTGCGTTATATACAACTGTATTTGTTGTAATCCGGCATTTCTTGACACCTTCTTGTGGTATCCCATACCACGCTCCCACATCCCATCTTCCATCTGTGCTCCCACCTCTGTTTCCCAATCCAACCTCAAATGCGTCAATTCCTTCCCAACCTGGGTCATCACCATCTCGTACAATCTAGAGATCTCATGCCCCCCTTCTGATATGTCATATATTGTCCCCATAGTGGCGTCTGGTTCCTCCGCCAATACAGTCTCAGGCCAGATTTTGCAAATATCCTGCACCAGCCTTAG
Organism: Ambystoma mexicanum; assembly: GCF_040938575.1. Classification (NCBI taxonomy): domain Eukaryota; kingdom Metazoa; phylum Chordata; class Amphibia; order Caudata; family Ambystomatidae; genus Ambystoma; species Ambystoma mexicanum. The sequence goes on from NC_090941.1 coordinate 608,525,363, forward strand.
GTACATGACATACTGGCAAGCCCGCCTCTTCCCCTAGTCCTTCAAAATCCCTAATGGCCCCCTCTTGCCAGACATCCCCCAATGTAACCAGCCCGACAGACTCCCAGTAGGTCCTGATTATCATCCTTAGTTGTTTGCCTTCCCCTGCCAAGCCCACCAACGGCACCTGCGGGGAACACGGGTACGGGTCCTCCATCATTCGACATACTCTACGCCACATCTTCCACCCCAGCAACATCATTCCCGGGCGCTCCTTCATTTCTGACCTAGGCAACCAAATAATTTCCTTCAGGTAGAAAGGACAGCAGTCCTGTCCAAACAGCCTAAATTCGGGAGTTACCTCATCAGAGGGCCATTTGACCACATATTGCAACTGACCAGCTACATAATAGGCTGCAAAATTAGGCAGCTTAATACCCCCCTTTTCATAGAAATTCTGCAACTTCCATAGCGCCACTCTATTCCGAGTGTCATGCCATAGGAAGTCTCTGCACATACTATTCAGCTTGGCAAAAACTTCTTAGGTATCATGTACGGAATATTGCTGAAAAAATGTAAGAGCCTGGGTAGGACCACCATTTTGAGCATCGCCCCCAGTCCCATCATCGCCAACGGCAACTTCTCCCAAAACTTCATGCTTATACAGATTTTTCCCACAGCCACCTCGGTGTTATGCAAATGTTCCTCTTCTACCGTGTGATACACATCTATTCCGAGGTAGCGGAAGGAACCAACCACCCATGGTATCGGCAGCACTGGCAACCGCTCAGGAAGGGTTCCTCTGTAGCTACCCAATGGGAATATGCTCGATTTTTGTTGGTTCACCGCTATGCCAGACAGTTCTGCATACCTTTCCATTACCTCCAGAATATATTGAAGGTTTTCCTCCAGATATTTCAAATATAATAGCAAATCGTCAGCATACAGGGATATTAGGTGTTTCTCTCCCCCTACCTCAATGCCTATAATGTCATATTGTTGCCGAAGGTACACTGCCAGGGGCTCCAGGGCCAGAATATATAACATCGGGGACCGGGGGCACCCTTGTCTGGTGCCTCTGCTAAATTGCCACCTCTCGGATATCACCGCTCCTGTACGTACCCTAGCCATCGGCTCACTGTACAGCAACTTCGCCCACCTAACATAGCCCGGCCCCATCCCATATTCCTTCAGGGCCTCCAGCAACCACGACCACCTGACTGAGTCGAAAGCTTTGACTGCATCTAAGTACACAACCGCCATTTCACCCTCGCACTTGCTCCCCCATTCAATCACCCGGTGGAGTCGCCTATGGTTGTGGGTTATATTTCTGTCGCCTATGGTTGTGGGTTAACATAACCTGTTTGGTCCGGATGTATCAATTTACTAATAACTCTCGGCAATCTATTGGCCAGGACCGCCGTCAATATCTTGCCGTCTTGGTTCAGCATTGACAAGGGCCTATAGGAGCCGCAGCTATGCCCTGGTTTGTTGGGCTTAGGGAGCGGTATTATTATCGCTTCTCTAAGCGATTCCGGCAACCGGCCCACCTCAAACGATTCATTAAGCATTTCTAGCATGGGGGGGGGGGAGGGGAGTACCTCCTCTCTATATGCTTTATAAAATTTGCTAGGGAGTCCGTCCGCACCCGGGGTCTTACTGGTGGGCAGCTGCCTCACCACCTCCTCCAATTCCTCCAAAGTAATCGGTGCATCCAGCTCCTCTCTTTCTTCGGCACTAAACTTATGTAATCCCATATCTCTTAAAGTTCCCCTTATCTCCTCTCGGCTGCCCCCCCCCCCTTGTCCTCATATAGTGCCCTGTAATAATCTAAGAATGCCTCATTGACTCCTTCTTGGGTGTACGCTACCTCTCCATCTTCTCTGCTTATCGTCCTAATCGGGGGCCTAGGGGTTTCACTCTTGTATAGCCACGCCAAGAGACGGCCCGTTTTATCCCCACCTGCATGCTGTCTCTCAACATACTTCTTATAGTTGAGGTTGCAGAGCCTTTCCCAAAGTTTCGCACACCGCTGCTGTAGTTTAAGTACTGGCTCCGCATCCCCCCCCCCCTCCCCTATTGAGTTCCCATTCCAGTTCATCCTCAGCTTCCCCTAACTCCGTTAGGACCCCTCCCTGCAGGCCCTTTGATGTAACAATGGCAGCACCCCGCAATACCACCTTAAAGGCTTCCCAGAGCGTGCCCACCGAATCCACACTGCCAGCGTTCTCTTCGAAATAATGTGTGATCTCGTCCCTGATATCCTCTCTGAAGACCGGATCCTTGAGCGCCTCAGCCCGGTGGCGCCATGTCGGTATCCACGCTCTGGGGCGGCAGTACTGCCATCCCAAGACCAGAGGCGAATGGTCCGACAGGACCCTCGCTTTATATTCTATTTGGGTGGTCTCTACCACCACATCTGGCGTGGCAAAAAAATAATCGTCTTGTATGCAGTTGTTGCGGGGCTGAGTAATGCGAATACTGTTCCTCATTAGGATGTTTCAGCCTCCAAACATCTGCCAGCCCGAAGTCGTTGAGCAGTGTCTGCAATGCCCTGGCCGCTGGGGTGGGCCTATCAATCTTATCATCAGATCTGTCTACCCTGGGGTTCAGCACACAATTAAAATCCCCTCCCCAAATAACCGCCCCACCCACACACGCACCCAGGTTGGTACACAGAGTCCTAAAATATGCCGCCGTGTTTTGATTGGGGGCATACGTATTTACAATGCACACCTCCTTATTCTCCACCAATGCCTTCAATATGACCATCCTCCCCTCTGTATCCACCACCTCTTGTGTAAGTTGGAGCGGAACGTGTGGTGCCACCCAGACCAACACTCCCCTAGCGTAGGCAGAATACGGAGAGCCCACTACAATACCTCTCCACTTCTTCCCCACCAGTTCCAACTTTTCCCGAGTCAGATGCGTCTCCTGCAAAAGTGCAATATCAATCTTCTGTCTTTTCAAATACATCATGACCTTGTTCCTCTTTAAGTAACTATTGAGTCCCCTGACATTCCACGTTACGATCTTAAGATCCCCCATAGCTCATAAGTATTCTCTCCCCTTCCGTGCAGCAAATCCCACCTGCCCAAGCGATACAGATACAGCCCTCTGGCTTTTTCTTGTAGCCTCATGTACAAACTCGAACTCCCCATAACTATACACACCCCAAACTCCCCACTTCCCTCCCCACCCTCTACCCATCCCTTCCCCAAACCACACTCCCCAACTGCTGCCCAGCTCCATCCATGGAACTCGGGCACCCCCACATCTAGCCCTGCAAGCACCAACCAATGCCTAGAGCTCAGTAGGGTGAAGTCGCCCTAATGGCCACTTAACTAAAGTTACTAAGTGGGGTAAAGAGATCCGCTCTGCAAGGCTCCCCTAAATACAGCAATAGTCACAGTGCTCATAATATATTGTGCAACAGTCTGACCTTCTCTGCCTAAGGCCGCTCAAATGACTATAATCAAGTCCCAGAGACCTATTCCACGCCATCTTGTAGCACCCTCCTCGTGCACTACTTATCTCCTCCATCTCCTCTTCCCGTCCGAACGTCAGGCCCCTGGTCTTGTGTTTGTGAAAAACCTTCAATTCCGCGGGGTACAGCAACATGTATTTATGGCCCGCCTCTCTCAATCTCCGCTTTACTGTCCCAAAGTTCATGCGGCTACGCTGCACAGTCAGGGTATAGTCCGGGTAGGCCGTTATGTTTGCCGCTCCTCGTGTAATTGTTCCTCCCTTGCGGAAGTGTTCTAGTATCCTCTCCCGGTAATTAAGGATTTTGGCAATTACTGGCCTAGCTGGGTTTCCCGGAGGCGGCCTCCTTGTTAGAGCTCTATGCGCACGTTCCACCGCGAATCCTTGAGATAAGGCTCCTCCGGGTATCTCCTGCAACAGCATAGATTCGATGAACTCTGTGGGATCGTGGCCCTCCGATCCTTCTGGCAGGCCCACAATGCGAATGTTATTCCGTCGGGCGTGTCCTTCCGCCTCCTCCGCCCTGTTCTCCAAGTTGCCCACTCTCTGCACCAGGGCATGCAATTCGGCCTTATGGGAGACACAATCCGCGGTGTTCGGGCTCACCTCTTTCTCGAGGGTCTCAGTGCTCTCCGCCAGGGACCTGACGTCCTGCCGGAGTAAATTCACCTCCTCCTGCACCTCACCGACCTTAAGGTCCAATGCCGTTTTCAACTCGGTTACGGCCAGTTCAAGCTTAGCCTCCCAGGCCGCCTTCAAGTCCGCAATCGCAGCCAGGACCTCTTGGTTAGTACCCGTCGCAGGCATGCCGCCTGTAGGCGACTTATCCTTGCTCTTGGAACTTTCCGGACCAGGGGACGTCTTGGCGAAGTCGTCCAACGTGGGCTGCTTCGCCTTCAGTCTCACTGTTCTATTAGACATGACCCAGGGGACCTGCGTTCTGCGCAAGTTACAAATGCGCACACATGTCGCTCCTATCACCCGACCACCGTGCGGCCTGCTCCTTCCTTTGTTCCGGTTGTTGATCGGCCATTTTGTTTCGTCTTCCGTCTCCGGCGCTCCTTATCTTTTTCGCACAAAACTCCACCACCGTTCCTCCCAAGCCTTCCAAAAGTTCACCAAGCGCAGTCAGACCATTCACACATCGCCATGTGTGTTTTCAGCAGTCATAGGCACGTTGTTATGTACTATTTCGCCAGGATCATTTCAGGATCTCGGGAGCTCCTCCAGATCGCGTCCTCCTACATGGCCCTCGTAGCCAGGCCCCCCCATTTGTTTATAGTTAAGGAGGTCTGGCAACCCATAAGTACCCTATATCTGTAGGAAGTTAGAGCATCATCATCATCATCCTGATTCTGGCCTGCTTGCCCATTCCACAGTAATGCTGGTGTTTTCGTGATTAATGTCCTTGAAGGCTGCTCCATAGATGGATAGCTAGCATTACCGCTGTCATGAGCACCACCATATTTTACATTTTTAATATGATCTTGTCTGTGAATAGTAAGATCTTAAACTCATTGTCATCACATAATAAATATTCCTTGCACTTCAGGGTTTTGTTGAATTGCACACGCTAGTGGCTCAATACTAACACGAAAAGGAGGGGGGAGAGCAGGCACCGTTGACGAGTCTTGCTGAACAGTTGGATTTCTCTAGACTTGGTTCTGTTAACTAATAATGTTTCCATTGGGAACTCATGTAGTGAAGCGATCCACATCCTAAAAGTATTGCCCCTCCCCATTTTTCCTAGGACTGCTTCCATGAAGTGCTATTCCGCACGATCAAATGCTTTCTCAGTGTCTATTGACAAAGTGACAAGCCTAGTACCATGTACCATGGCCCTGTCCAGAGGGGTGGAACCCCTCTCAGCCAGGGATGGGAGGTCTACCAGAAAGTAATCCAGTGCCAACCCTACCTCTGAGGGTGATGGTGGATGTTGAGCTTCCGAATCATCATAAAGAGAATTCTGAGCCAGCCCCTGGCATTGACAACACCAGTCAAACTACAGCCCACATCAGCACCATCAGCAAGTTTCCAACACCAAGGCAGTCTTGCGCTACAAGCTCCTGTTAGTCACAGCCGGGAAAGAGTGAGCTGCAAGGAGGTGCAAAGTCCTGTCCAGCAGACATATAAACCATGTGCTGCTTTCAGGATGTACAGATGAGCACGCACAGGGAGTGACTGAACCCGTGGACCACCAGGGAACAAAGGGGGAACACCACCATCACTCCCACATGAGACTTACCTGAAAGACAATCAATGGGCACTTAAACTGGAGTATTACCCTTCGTGGACTGTCATTGGTGTTCCGCGGTTCAGGAATTAGTCCCCTACTTCTAAAATGTACTGCTTTTATACCATCCTCAGTGGGGAAGACTGAGTCGAATTGGAACCAGTCCAGAGTGGGGTGGATTATAAAGAGCAGCCACAGGAATCTGGAGAAGTGGGTTATTCCGGTGAGCATGGTCAGACTGGGACAAGAAATAGGCCCGCAAACCCAAAAAAAGTGGGCAAACCCTCGCCTCAAAAAAGTGGCCCACCCCTCGCCCCACGACCCTTGACCTGTGATGATATCAACGGAAGTGATGTCATTTGACCCCACCCCAAAGTGACATCCCGGGAAGCGAAACACGACCTTTCACCCATTGGCAAAACAGGAAGTGGCATCAAATAGCATTGTTCCTAAGTACACCATGAAAAATATAGTTATGATTTCACTAATGTGATATACATTTCATACAAGAATGGGTCACCATATGTATCATTAGTATATGTGTGTATAGATCCCTGTCGTCAAATTACTGGAAGACGTCCAAGGCCAGATTATAATGTTATTGTATAGCACTTAACGCTTAAGCTCTTTTTTATAGAACAAATATGCATACACTATGACCCAGCCTGTGTTGGTACTCATGTATCGACCTAGGAAGGATGAAAGGATAAAAGGCTGAGATGGCCTTGCTAGGATTCGAACCTGCAGATCACAAACACATCGCAGCAGCGAGCGCTCAACCCACTGAGCTATCATATCGGCTATAGTAAAATGAGCAATTATTCTGTACTGGATACCATTAAACTGGTAACTGAGGTCTGGTGCAAAGTTGGTCGCATGTCAAGCCTGCATGCATCTACTTTCAGGCTTCAGAGGTTGCCAAAATAGGGAAAGCAGCACACTCACAGGACATCCCATACTCTGAGCACTTGTTACCTCATACATGCAAACAAACATCCTGAACAGCATGCCAGTGAGATGGGAAAGATAGACACATTACAACAAAGCATTCATTGTGGCACAATGAAGTCAATGGCCACTTAATGTGCTATGGTCAAATATTTGTACACTGTACAGAAGCTTTTAGGCTGAAGGATTTTGTCAAGTGACCGAGGACACCGATATGGAATGTCTTGTGATGATCGCAACAGAGACAACGGCAGAAAAAAAACCATGCTATTACTGCAACTTGCGAAAGGCAAAATACATAGTCTAAAATGGATGCTTATTTATTCTACTCTAAAGTTGGTTGTTTATCACTAATAAATATTTATCACTACTACAACAGCACAGCAACTCCAGGGGGCACCGTGCCCCCCGGAGTGGCGGCACGGTGACAGCCGCCAGCCTGGCAACAGCCCTGGCCCCTCAACTGCATGCTGCATCAGCATGTGAATGATGCATGCATCATAATTTATTATGCACACATCATGAATGCAAAATCATCAAAGCAAGGTAACATTTGTTACCTTGCTTTGATGAATTATGCTGTTGCAGGTATTTTTATTTTCTCTAAAAATATATATATTTTATTCCACATTTTATTTTCTTCCAAATATTTTATTTGTTTGTCCAAACTGGCACAGGCATGGCCAGAAACCGCTCCCCACTCCCCAGGGACGATTTCGGCCCGGCCACGGGGCGAAAGGCAGAGGGGCCAATCCAACCCTGCTGGTGAGGTCGGAGGAGGTGAAGGTGGAAGACCAACAGACCAGCAAGAGGGAGACGGGAGCAGTGTGGTGTGGAGGTGATTTGTGGAGAAGGTGAGCTATTGGTTATTGAGTGAAAGTGGTACTGCTGTGTGAGTGTGCATTTTTGTGTGGCAAGGGAGGTGAGGAGAGTTAGTGTAAGGAGTGATTGGAAAGTGTATGGTTTGCAATGAAAAGAGGGTGTTTCAGTAGTATTAGTAGCAGTGGCCGAAGTGTATGAAAAGAATTAGTGAAGCTATGTTCCAGACTGGCCTGCCCCCACCACCCACAAACCCCATGACCACGCTCCCTCCCACACACAATACAAACCCCCAAACACATGCGCCTGCTGTTTAAGGGAGCGTTCAGTGAAGTGCACTGAAAGTGTAAGTTTCAACTTCTTCCTACACTTATTTTAAAACGAAACCATTCCAGAACGGTTTCTTTAAAAAAAAAAGTATATGAACAGTAAAACTTAATTAACAAAAGGTAGAGGAGCACCGCTCCCAACAGCTTCAAGCCCCCTTTGACCACTGATTGGGAGGAGGGAGTAGTAGTAGTTATGAAGGCATCTTTGAGTAAGACACAGACAACAGACTCTGAATTAACAATAAAACTTTATTAACTTAAATCAGGATGGAAAAAGGCCCATCTTGCCCTAGAATATGGTGAAATGTCCCTACCGAACCAAACCTAGGGAAAGCCAAAGTCCAAGATTTCAACTTGGGAATCTGTCTGTGTCCAGAACCTATACTTGCCCTAACTACTAATCTATACAAAGTGTAGGGATGTCAGCAACCAACAAAACAGTGTTCAACATAAAGTTCGGAGCACTCTCCAGCTCACAGCTTTCTATCAGCTCCCTTCCCCAAGTATAAAGCAGTTCATACAAAGTGTTAGGCAGACACCTGTGCAGTTCCCTTAGGGTCCACTGCAAAAGGCTTAAGACTACAGGTGTTGGCAGTAAACCCAATTGGTAGGAGTCTGTACCACCCAGATTTACCTGGTAGCTGTGGCTGAGCATCCAGACTTCTCTCAAGAAGAGTTAGACAGTATATAGAGTATACAAGATAGGTACCAAAATACAGTAGCACAAGCAAACACTGACCAGAGCTTTGGTATCAAAGTATATAATGATTTATTTAAAGACACACTTATAGAAACACTCCAGCACTATTATTGTAAGCAAGTTCAAAACACAGTCACTATTCATATATATACATCCCTTAGTCCTTATTAGACAAGTCTTAGTTAACACCACTTATTTTCAGACAGAGGTGAGCGCTTAACGAAAGATGGCACTCCAATAAGTTATCAAAAAAAGGGAGGGAAAAGGCAGAAATTAGAAAAGCACACAACTCTAATACTTTAGAAGCACCCAGCAAGGCAGGAAAGTCAAAGTTTACTTGTGAGCAAAAAGTTCAGAGGCCAGGCTCCCTCTTGGAGAGAACAGAACACCAATGCGCCCAAGATCACACAGTTTAAGGGGCTTTGAAAAAGTCTTGCAGAGAGTTCAAAAAGGAATTAGTTCAGCTCAGAAAAGTTCCGTTAGCCAGCCTAGGGTCAGCCCAGGTGGTAAATCGAGGATTTAGTAGTCACCCCGTACAGACCATTGCAAGGGAGGATAGGCGGACACAGTACCTTTAAAATGAGGAGTATCCTCCAGCGGGGGCAGTTGTTCCTGGCAGCGGGTGCAAGTCGTGGCGTCGTCCAGAGGAAGAGAAGGTCTCGACGTGGAAGAAAGCTAAAGGTTGCTGCACTGCCAGGGAAGAAACCAGCCGCGGAGTTCTCCGTTTAAAAGGTACTACCCTTTTATTCGCGGTAGTGGAAAATCGTGGTATCCCGGTTGCCGGGGTGCTTGGCACAGGCAAGGCGGCCACGAGATGATCCGGGAAGGCGAAAAGACGGGCAAACTGGTTATCCCCACCAGTCAAAGGACGAAGACTCCTCGGATGAAGATCTTCTCTGTCGTCGGGAAAAGTGGTGAGACGGTTCAGCAGGGCTCCACCGGTGGTGTCGTCATTGCAGGTCGGCTCAGCTTCTCCCTCCTTGGATTCTTTAGGTCCTGTGGCGACGTCTGAAGTTCCAGTCCCCAAAGCCCTGCTTTTATGCAGAAAACCCCCATTCATCAGTCCTAGCTGTCACTCAAACATGCTAAGTGGTGAGCCGGGCGGCTCACCACTGGGCCAATCACACAAGAGTGCGACTTGAGTTGCCGAGGCAACTCAGTCCAGGATGCCTAAACCCCCCTCCCACACATCCTGTGGACCCAGACAGAGTGGCACCACTTTTGGAGGCTTCTGTGTAGAAGCCCGCCAAAAAGTAGAACAAAGGGCCCGATTTGGGTTGGAGTTACAGAGGCGAACACAAACGCCATTTTAAAACCAAGTTCTGACAAAAAGACCCAACCGGGGAATACGTATTAAATAAATAACCCGGCGGTATCTTTAACATTGCACCAAAAAGTGGTGCGTTTAAAATGAATGGGAAAATCCCATAGTAAATATTCTTAAGGAATATTTTGCGTGGTAAGCACTGCCACCAGCCAGAAACTCGACGAGGGGGGACTGCACAGTGCCCCCTCGAAAAACAGACCCAGGGGTAATCTAATTACCCCTACTTCTACAATATGATGGTTTGTACTGGTTCTGTTCCCAATTTAAGACTAGTAAAGTCAATGGTGACTTTAAATGCCCTGGGAGACAGTCTGTCCCAGGGTATGGAATCTATGTTTGGGGGTCACTATGACACCCCTGTGTTACTGCACTGAGGGTGCTGTGTAACACACTTACCAAAAACCACATGAAACCCTATGGAGTAAAAGACCCCATAGCCCATAAAACACATTACAAAGTCAAAGGATATCTCACATTATGCCTAAGAGTGGGAGGAAAAGAGTCTCACTCTTAGCAGGAGAAAAAAATAAACCCCAAAAATCCAGCAAAGCTGCTGGGGGACTCACTAGGTTTGGGAAATTAGCCTTAACAGAGAATTCTCCCTAACACAAAGGTTTCAGCATTGCCTTAAATTGAGGATGATATAGAATTAACCAGTAATCATGGTTCCCTTCCCCAAGTTTCAAAACGCATTTCAAAACACAAAATATCTTGTGGCTCCGCCCTCAATTCAATTAGTAGTTCAAACCTCAGGGTTCCCTTCCCCAAGATCCCCTTTTCAATGATACATTGATATAATGGTATTTCCCAGTTTTATTAAAGTTCTGCGCCACTCTTGCGCCCTCTGCATATGGTTAGTCTTTGGACAACAAAATGTCTTGGCTGAAAATTGCAGTTAGTTTTGGTTCACTTGTTAAAGTTAATCTCCAAGGTTCCATTCGTTTTGGAGTCCAATATACATTGGGTTCACTTGCATTGTTAAAGTTCTAGTAACTTTAAGGTTCAATATTTATTGGTTTCTTTGATTCAAATTTTTATTGATATGTAGATTCAACGTATACAAACTTTGCTTGCATTTAAAGTTTCATTCACTTTTGAATTTGGCACACGGTGGGTATATTTAAATTGTAAAGCTTCATTATTTTATAATCTTCATAGGTAACAGTTTCCTTTCAGTGCAGTGTTTAATAAGTACTTGTTAAGCTTTGCATTCGGTTCAAAATTCAATAATTGTCAAAGGTTTTCATTTAAATCACTTTGTTGTTATATTCAGTTGATTTTATTATAATACGCCTCAGTAGTTTGCCTTTATTTTTTTTAATCTCTTTTTATTCAAGTTTTCCATAACATTGAATTAACAATAACAGCATGTACTGTTCCCAGTCCCGCCTCCCTATCCCACCCCAAAACCCACAGTAAGGTTCTGATACATATGTGAAGGTTATCCAAATGCAAACCGAATACAGAAGGAGAGAAGTAGGTCATGTATGGTTGTGCTAGTAGGGCATCATTAACAATGAGTGTCACTTGGAGAGATACCTCTGGAGGAGTCTTTTATATTTAAACAGTACCAAAACTTTCACATTTACATTGTGATTATGCAGTCATGCCAGGGTACCTTGACTGGGTCCGTGCAAGATGAGATCGTCGTCCTTAAAGATATATGCCCGAAATTACTCCCAGTAATCAAATGCTATAGCTCCGGGAGGGAGGGAAGACCGATACAATGATTGCAGGCATTCACAGATTTTCAACACATGGATCCACTCTTTTTCCAGGGTTTGGCTATTAAAGCTCTGGGAACTACAGAGGCCATGGCCAAGAGCTTCCATTTTATTTTAGTGGGAACATGAAAGAATGCAAGTAACCAAGCCACCGGGGAATCACGTGGACAATCTGGGACCATTTTGCCCATGGTTTCATACACTCCCTCCCAAAAGGATTATATATGCTGACAGTTCCAAACCATATGCAAAATCAGCTAGGTCAAAATTACTCCGTGGGCAGGTGGGCGCTCTCTCAGGATAGTACTTCTGAAGTCGAGCAGGGGAATGATAAGACTGATGTAAAAATGTAAATTGTATTAGGTGGAACCTGGAATTCAAAGATATCTTCCGGGTCATCCTGCAAATCACCTGCCATTGGATCTCAGATGGAGGTGTATCCAATACTCTTATCCGACCTTGCCCTAAATGACACACGGGAGGGAGTAGATTTAATAGGTTTGTATAGCGCCAAAACCACACTGTTGAATTCAGGGGGGTTGGTCACAAACTGGGCCAAAAGGGAGGGGAGTGGAGCCGGTGGGAACTCGTCCCACGTCCCCCGAAGAGTTTCTCGCATCTTGAAATATAGTAACCTGGAGACTGAGTCCCAGTGAATAAACTTGTCGTCCTGTACCATATCACCTTGGGAATGGATGCCCAATTTCTCGAATTGTGTTTTAAAAATCCCTTCCTGAGTGAGAAGGATTCCATGAACCGAGTACAGAGCAAAGTCAGCATGATAACTACCTCTCATACCAGCTCCCGAGTTGTCCTGATCCCACGCCCAGCGTGTTACGTCGATAGGCTATATCTCCCCCCAGGCAAAACGTCTGGGTGTTCCCCACAGCATGCCCTTCGGGTTGTCTGGTTGAGCGCTACCTCTTTCGAGTTTAATGCGCGGCAGATCCTTGGTAGGATGCCACCGCCAGATGGCATACTGGATCTGAGAAGAGAGAAAATATACATATAGGTCTGAGTAGTCCAGACCTCCAGCAGTGTATGGCAGAGCCACGGTATCGAGCACGTCCCGCGGCTGACCACCCCGCCCATATCAACCTGGACTGCAATGACCAGGTACGCTTCCAGTACCAAGAGAGCGGGGATCAGTGGAACATTGTTAAAGATTTAAAGCATCTTTGGGACCCCAACCATTTTGGCCAAGGCAAGCCGTGAGGCCTGGGATGGAGGGAGGCGGATTCAGATACCAACCTTACGCTCTTGGTTCGAAAAGTTTAGCTGGAGAGCTGGAAACTATTATACCCAGGTACCTCATTCCCCCAGGACACCAACGGAAGTCTGAACCAACATCTGCAGGGAGTACCGTCGATGTTAGGGGTAGTATTTCGGATTTAGTCCAGTTGATGCTCAATCCAGGGAATCCCCCAAGTAATGCTATTTCCTGTACCAATGACTGTAGATTTTGTCTTTTTTTTTACATACAATAGCATGTCATCCATGTACACAGAGATGGTAGACATGTGAGAAAATCTTAACCCCCCTATGTGAGTGGAATATTTTCAAGGTGCATGCAAGGGGTTAAACTGCTAGCGCAAAAAGGATAGGAGAGAGGGGGCACCCCTGTCTCGTACCCCTACTGGGGAAAATGCTATCGGAGGATAGTTGATTCGTCAATATCACAGCCCAAGGGGCTATATATAACAATCAAATCCACCGAATATATTGGAGACCTAGGCCGGATCTACGTAGGATTTCAAATAGAAAAGGCCATTTGACAGAGCCAAAGGCCTTTTCAGCATCAAGGGCCGCTACTACGATAGGAATTTTATCATTACATTATGCATCTGGGAGAAAAGCCGCCTCAGGTTGTTTTGCTCATACCTGCCCGGGATAAAACCAGCCTGGTCAGGAAGAACAAGGGCCTCCATGTGAGGGAGGAGTCTATCTGCTAGTAGTTTCGCTAGGATTTTATTATAAATGTTGATAAGTGACAGGGGCCTATAGGATGCACAGCTACACAGATCCTTATCAGGTTTAAGCAGAAGTGTGACTGCTGCCGTCCTGGTGGATTCAGGGACAAGGCCAGAGGATATGAAGAATTCATACATGCGGCAACATTGTGGGACAAGGATAGTATGATATTCTTTGTAGAATTCTGCAGAAATACTGTCCTGGCCAGGGATCTTGCCTAACCTTACAAATCTCTTCGACAGACAGGAGTGAGTTGAGCAGGTCCACATAAACTGAGTCCAGCCAGCCCAGGTCAACCCGGTCTAGGTATGATCTAATTTCTTCGGGGGGGAGACCGTTAATTGTGTTGAGTACAGTAAACTTTACTAGTCTTGAAATATCTTTTTGATGTCATTGGAATCGCGTACCGGGTTCCCGTTAGGGTCAGAAAATTCCACTATCCCTCCCTGGTCCCTATCATTCCGAATTTCTCAGGGTACGACTGGGTCTACCGCTCTCTAAGTATTTTGTCGCTAAAACTGGGTCGCCTAAAAACCTGTCCTCCCTACTTGCAGTCTCGGGATGAGTAAGTCTCTTGCCAGCTAGTAATTTCCCGACCTGTTGATTTCCCCCCCCCCCTAGAGTCTGTTTGTGTTCCAATTCTTTAATTGCTTTCTCTAGGCGCCGCAAGGTTGCCCTCAAGGATTTAAGGACACCACACTCCCTAGAAATGCAACAGCCCCTTAAAAAAACCTTGAAGGCCTCCCAGATCATTACATGGTCGGGAACTGAATCTGCGTTGGTGTGAAAATATTAAAAGACATCCTCCTGAATCCCTGCCCGGAACACCTCGACCTCAAGAGCTCAGTGGCGGAAGCGCCAGCGAGGAGGGAGTGGCACTGTATTGGGAATGGAAATGACAGCCAGTATCGGGGAGTGGTCGGAGAGTGTCCTTGGTAACATTCTGGAGAGTTGTCAGGGAATGGACAGCATAATGTAGTCTATCCTGGAGGCACTACCATGAACACTCGAGTAGAATGAAAACTCCCTTGTATTGGAGTGCAAATATCTCCATATATCCACCAACTCAAATGAATTAGCTATATCGCCCTAGACTGTGGCAGCTTTAGTGTAGTTTACGTTGTCAGTGAACGTTCTAGGGACACCGATAAATTAAAGTTCCCCACCCACGCCACTTCATAAGCAGGACATTTATGGATCGTGGCAGCACAATTCTGGAAAAATTAGGGTGAATCAACATTAGGCGCATATACATTGATAAAAAGAATTTTCAACCCAAGACATTCACCCGCAAGAAAGATATAGAGTCCCTCCACATCACATATTTTGTCATGCAAATGAAATTTCTATGACTGATGTATATATATTGTGAAACTTCTGGATTGTGACGAATAGGAAGAACCAATATCCCCCAGCCCTTGGCCAAAGGGAGCATCCCGTCCCCAGTCTCTTGTAGACAAAAAACATTAACCTTGTGCAGTTTGGCTTGATTAACCACCAGTTGAAGTTGTTTACAGTTGGTGACCCCTCTAATGTTCCAGGACATTACATTTAAAGATTCACCCTGCATGGTCATTTGAATTAAGGACCAGCCGTGGGGTATCGCAACACGGAGTGTTTCATACCCAGAGAGACCGCACAATCGTTTATCCTACATTTCTGTAACAGGAAATAATGATCATGTAAGCACCTTAAACATAAAACAAAAAACATTGCCACCCCCCCATTCATGCCAGAAAGACCAACATACCTGCATATTGCCCCCTTCGAACAAACACATATAATGAACAAGACACAGTGTCTGCACCACTGGGGTACTGACCCCGGCCGCTCCGCTCGGGTAATCAGCAACAGAACAAATATCACTCTAGCATGATGCCAGCTCAACTCCTTTCGGGTATAGAATTGCGATGAACAGGTCGCATTGCAAGAGGTGGGGCGCGTGCTTGAGTCAGCGGTTAGGGTTCCCCTGGGCTTCCATATGATCGGACAGTTCAGAGAGAAAACGGTCAACTGATGCAGGGTTGGTGAAGAACCAGGTCTTTCCATTGTAGACTACACAGAGCTTAGCAGGGAACAACGTAGCGTATCAAAGGTTTTTCTTCCTGAGCTTATTTTTAACCGCTTGAAATGACTTCCTCTGTTCCTGAACTTGTGGACTGAAATCAGGAAATTGAAGAGCCAAAACGTAGCTCGCCCCTATCCCTCGCAGCTCTGAGAAGGGTGTCTCTGTCCCTATAGTGGAGTATGCTGGCGATGATAGGTCTGTCTGGTGCACCTGGGGGTGGCTTAGGGCCAAGAGAGCAATGTGCTCTTTCAACCAGGAACATGTTGGATATCGGGGGCGCTCTAGTATTTCCAATAACGGTTTTGCCACAAACAATTCCATGTTGTATATTTGTGTCGATTCGAGGACACCCACAATACGAATATTGTCCCTTCTAGACTGTCATTTTTGGCCTCCACATGTCTCACTGATTGTTGTAGAGACACCACCTCCCTCTGCAGGGATGCCACCCTATCCTCGTTGTCCCCTATCCGCTGCTCCGCCTCAGTCATCCAACCACATAACTTATCTATTTGAATGGCTGAGGTCTCCACCTTGCAAGTTAGCGGGTCCATTTTGGAGCCGAGATTGTCTGTACTGTTTTTTAGAGCAAGCAGGGTCTGATTTAAAGTGGACACATCAATTGCAGTGTAGGATGAGGCCATTGCAGGTGGAGGGGAGGGCTGGACTTGGGGTGAAAATTGGTCAATTTTAGCTTGCTTCTTATTACCCATCTTGTTGATTAGTAAGCCAATTGCTGAGGATGGTATGGAGCAGGAGCCTCGGGGCCGGCAATGATCCCAATTAGGATGTTGCCTCTTACTGGACAGGCCTCAGGGGCCCAACAACTATCTCAGTGTCACCCTACGTAGTGCTGATCCGGGACGCAACCGTGATTGGCTTTAGTGGGCGGGTGACCGGTGGTCAGAGCTTTCCACTGTGAGGAGAAGGCTCACCAGGGACTTGGCGAGGCTCACAACGTCTATTATAGCAGAGGTCAGTATAGTCAGGATCTGTATAAGCGTTCTTAGGGCGGTGCGATGCTTATGTCTGAAAGAACGTCTGAATATGACTTGTCACAGTAAGGCAACCACCACACTGGGGGCCAAGCAGCCACAGGGTGGCCCCACCGGAGGGCAGGCACAGAGCCAAAAGCATGTGAAAAGTAGGTATCTTGTACTTGGCAAGATACAACCAGAGGCACACACAAAAACTAACAAGTTGCAAATATTAGTAAGATTTTCTAAGAAACTAATTTTCATATATTTTTCTTTATATGGTTTTTCATATTTTCAATATTCAATATTGTGTACCATACATACATAAAGCAATGGATATATAAATTCTTCCTGTGATCCTGTGTAACTTAAACTTCTTAACATCAGAAGAACATTCTTAACATCAAAAAAAACTTTTCAATTACATCATCAAATGTTAGAGACAAAAAAGTTCCATCAGTTTTCCCAGTCTAATGTTCATAAGTGTTTATCTTCTTCCACACTTGTTATCCTGGTAATCTGATAGGTTATTGGATTGTGTTCCTATCTTTTACTATGCGCTTTGGGCGTAATTATGCCCTTCTTCAGGTAAAGATTATCTGTATTATCGCCTTCTGTAATTTTTCTTTTTTAATGTAATATTTTATTGGTATTGTAATATACAAACTGTGGTCCTTACCGGACCAAAAACACAAAACAAACTAAAACAATAATATCGTACAGTGGTACACTCAAACAAGCAAATCATACAAAATCGCAATAGAGTTGCTATACTACGAAGAAGGATCCCCTGTTGCCAGCACGTTCTACGTATAGGGGTGTCACGTCGAGACTGGTTACATGCTTCACACCGCGTCTTCCCATTGGCGCCATATCTTGTCCGCCTTATCGGGGCAACCCCGGCTTTTAAACACTCTCCTTTCTATGGCAATGCAAATCTGTACATCAGTGATCCACTGGCTTATTTGCGGCGTCTCCGCAGCACCCCATAATTGTGCTATATTCCTTTTAGCAACTGCAGCAGTTGTCATAAAGCAAAGTTTTTCATACCTTGACAAGTCAATTTCACTGTCCGCGCCGAGGAGTAACAGTTTCGGGTCTCTGGGGATTGTTTTATGCAGTACTCTAGTTAGGATGTCACAGCATTGCTGCCAATACTCGCGAATATTCGGGCATTCCCACAGTGTATGAAAGAAAGTTCCCTCTTCACTATGGCATCTTAAACAATTGGGTTCCGCTATCTTGCCCCAGCGGTATAGTGCTACCCTCGGGTAATAAATTCTATGCAATATTTTTAGCTGAACCAATCGTAGTCTGGTTGAGATGGCTACTTCCCTGGGGAACATCAGTATCTGAACCCAGTCTTCCGGTAATATCTCCCCAACTTCGGTTTCCCACTTCGTTTTGAGGCGCACCAGCTCCGTTGTAGCGAAGGAGGTGAGGGCATTGTACATGACTGTGGTGACCTTAGCCTGAATACTATCCGTTATTATATTGCGTTCTATTGGTGTGGTGTCTGGCATGTCAGCTAGTGTGGGGAGATGTTGCTGAAATGTGTGTCTGAGCTGCGTGTAATGGTACCTTTCTGTCTCTGGGAGGTTAAAGGATATAGCCAGCTCTTCGTAGGATCTGATGGTGCTGTTGGTTATAATGTCGCCCACACTCTCTATACCACATCCCCTCCATACTGGCCATCTCGGTAATTTGGCTACTTCGTGGAGGTTCCTATTATTCCATAGTAGTTGGATTGGTGTGACCTTGTCTCCCCATCCTATAAAGATGTGTGATTCTGCCCAAATACGGGGCGTCTGTGCCGCCATGTTTCGGGAAGTCGCTCTGGACGTTGCTTTGTACAGCTCCAGTGGGGGCAATGCCCGTACATGTGGTAGTCCTGGGTCCGCGTGCATCGCATCATTTACTACAGACATGTGACTGGCCCAGTAGTATGTCTGTAGTCTTGGCAGGCCAATCCCACCTTCCCATATTGATCTTTGTAGTGTTTGTAAGGCAATTCTCGGGCGTCCCTCCCATAAGAGTTTTCTGAGTATGTTATCTATATTCCGAAATTCTTTCATAGGTATATATAGGGGGGGCGTTCTGGAGCACATACAGGTAGCGGAGGAGTGTCAGCATTTTGAACAATGCAGCTCGGCCTAATAGTGTCAGAGGCAGGGACCGCCAATGTTGTACATCCCCTGTGAATCTCTCCGTAATGGGTTGTAGGTTATTCAGTGTATAATCATCTAGGTTCCTCGTGATCTTAATGCCTAGATACTGGAAGTGATCAGGAGCTATTCTATATGGGCATGACTCAGGAACCTCACTGCCTAGAGTATTTAATGCAAATAGTGTAGATTTAGCCCAGTTTACGCTCAAACCGCTAAAAGCACCATATTCCTGGAGCAACTGTCACCACCGGGCATGTCGTTCTGGGGTCCCTCAGGTATAGCAATAGGTTGTCTGCATATAATGAGACTTTGTCTTCCCACTCCAACCCACCCGGGATGCCACGCCATATGGGTGTCTCTCTCAGCAACTGAGCCAATGGTTCCATTGCCAGTGCAAAGAGCAGCGCTGATAGTGGGCATCCTTGCCGGGTCCCTCTCCCCAAAGCAAAGGGACGTGAGGTCCAACCGTTCACACGAACCTCAGCCATCGGTGCCTCATATAGCAATTGGACCCAGGATAGGAACTGCTCCTGAAAACCCATTTTTCGCATAATAGCCCAGAGTGCCTCCCACCGGACAGAGTCAAAGGCCTTTTCAAAGTCTATTGCAAGTACACCCAGGGGAATATTGAGGGTCTGGGCCCGCTCAATGGCTAAGTGAAGTCTTCTTATGTTCATCCTCGTGGATCTGCCCGGCATGAAGCCACACTGGTCCGGGTGGACTAGAGATGTTATGACTTGCTGTAGGCGTATCACCAGAATATTGGTTTCAACATTAATAAGGGAAATAGGCCTATATGACCCACATTGGTCCGGAGGCTTATTCACTTTGGGTATAACAATTATTGTGGCCTTCCTCAGGTCTGCCGGGAGGGATCCCTTTGTCCGGTCTTGTTGGAACATGCGTAGTAGGTGGGGAGCTAGGTTGCTACAGCCGATCTTCTTCCAGGTTTCTATGGGGAAACCGTTCGGACCAGGGGTCTTCCCAGACTGGAGCTGGGTCATAGCCACTGCAATTTCATCTTCCGTGATGTCTCTTTCTAAACCAGCAATTTGGGTCTCATTAAGGATCGGAAGGGTGATATCCTCTAGTATAGAGTTTTCAGGGGGAGTTGTGGGGGCCCTGTATAGGTCTTCATAAAATTTTGCGAATTCCTCAGCTATGTCTCTGTCCGCGAGGCAGGATTCCAAGTTTTGGGACACAATCGATCTCACATGGTAATGTCCCTCGTCCCTCCGTTCAAGCCAGGCTAGGACCTTCCCTGCTTTGTCTCCAGTGTCATATATTCTGGCCCTCATTGCACTATGTGCCTGTTTGGCGTTGTCCAGTGCGATATTTTGCAGTTTCTTTTGAGCCAGTATCAGCGCTCTATTAGTGTCTGGACTGTCGCTGGTGAGATGTGCATCTTCTGCTTGTTTAACATTTGTATTTTTCTTTGGGCCGTCGTCCAGGAGATGATTTCTCCTCGTAGTACCGGTTTATATGCCTCCCAAAGTACGGCGGGACTGTCTACTGTTCCCGTATTGGTCTCAAAGTATTCTGTTGTGACGTTTTGTATACGTTCTATTAGCTCAGGAGAACCTAGATAATAGTTGTTCAATCTCCACCTCGGTGGAGGCGCTGGTTTGCACGTTGTAAGTGATATGAGTAGGGGGGAGTGATCCGAGATGCCCCGCGGAAGATATTCAGCTTGGGTTACTGTGTGTGTTAATGTCGCAGGCATGAAGAAATAATCCAGTCGTGACGGCGATGCATGCACTCCTGAGTGAAAGGAGTACCCCTTTTCTTCCGGGTGTAGGTCACGCCACACATCCCTGATGCCAAAAGCCTCTACAAACGTGGCCAGATTGGTTCGGCGATTGGGGTCTCTATGGCGTAGATGCGTACGGTCTTGTACATTATTCATGACGTCATTGAAATCTCCTCCCAGGACCAGAACATCTGAGGCGTCGCTGGTTAGTAGGGGCGTAATGTCTTCCATAAGTCTGGACTGAAGAGCCGGTGGGGCGTAGATCGCCATAAGGGATATCGTCCTGTTCCAAAGCGTGCCCGTGGCATATGTAAATCTGCCCCCGGTGTCCTGTATTATTTTGGTGAGGGTGAGCGGTAGCCTGTTATGGATTAACATCAATACCCCTCTGGCTCCCATAGTAAAACCAGCTTGTATGGTAGTGCGGTAGTTCGATTGTTTAAATAGCGCGTTGGAAGTACCTGCCAAATGGGTTTCTGTTAGGAAGGCTATGTCCGGGCTGTGTCGGTTCAGAAACTGTCTCACTAGCCTCCTTTTCAGGCTGTTTCCTAGGCCGTTTACATTCCAGGTGAGTAGTTTTAGCGTTTTGTTCTTGTTATCCTGCAGGGTTGCGTTTGTGTGTATGGTTCCAGCAGGGGACAAGGCCTTCTTTAGCAGGGGCATTGGACTCGCTTGATTCGCAGCAGGGAACAGAAATTGCTGTCTGAGTGATCACTATCTTCTGTAATATGTAGTATTTCATTGAGTGGTTCCAACTTGTGAACTTGTGCCGAACTCCCCCCTCCCAATACTTCATCCCCAACCGAAGCATCTGTCGCCCTTTCAACAGTTCAAACTTTACTTAAACAGTATATCTAGGCAATCTAGAACTTTGCCTATCGTTATGTGTATGTTTCTTGCCAAAGAGGGGGCGGGACGGTATCAGCCGTCAGCCATTACTTTCTTCCTGTCATGTGAGACACGTTATGTTTGGATTCGCTTTCTTACACGTCTCGTGATTACATTTGTTTTATCCATTGCCATTTTCCATCATGCGTTCCCTTGTTGTGCCACATCCACCTGTCGCTGTGGTGAGTCGTTGTCTGGTGGTCTTTCTGGATGTGGCCTATTACGGTCGTTTCCAATCTTCTTCCTTCCACTCCAGTCACCCTCAATGTGCCTTTCTGCCCAATCCCATGCTTCCTTGGGATTTGTGAAGTGTACTGTCGTGCCTTTGTAGTATATTTTAAGTTGAGCGGGGAAAATCAGGCCATATTTGATTCCACACGATTGGAGGCGTTTTTTAAGTGGGTCAAAGGATTGGCGCGCTTTTTGGACCTCCCTCGTGAAGTCAGGGAAGAAGGAGATTTTTGAGCCATTGAAGGTGATGGACCCTTTCGTTCTCGCCATTTGTAGTATGGCATCCCTGTCTCTATAATTCAGAAGTCTTGCTATGACTGCACGCGGTGATACACCCAGGGTGATCCTGCCCGATCGGATGCGATGGGCCCTTTCGATAGAAAAGAATTTGGAGAAGGATTCAGCATCGTATATATCAAATAGCCATCTTTCAAGGAACAGCTCCATGCATTCTCCTTCCGCCTTTTCGGGAAGGCCTAGGATGCGGACGTTATTGCGCCGTGATCTACCTTCCCCTTCATCTACTCTTCCCTCCAGGGACTTTATACGTTGTAACATGCCGGTTATCTGACAGTTAACTCCTTGCAAATTGTCTTCGGTCTCCGATATGCGTGCTTCCGCCTCTCCAGTGCGTGCAGTCAGCTTCTGCAAGTCATGCCTCAGCAGGGATACCTCAGCCCCTATGGCGTCCATTTTCTTTTCCATGGATGTCCTGGAGCTGGCAATGGCGCCCATTACATTCCTGAGGGAGATGTCTTCTTCCATAATTCCAGATTGAGCTGATGCTGGTCTCTCTGGTGGTCTCTCTGGTGAGCGGGACAGCGGGGTGGTTGCATACTGTTCTATCCTGCTTTGTGTGGAAGTTTTCCTCGGCCTGTCCTTTCCCATCTTGCGAAGCAGGCTTTATATTACGAGGAAAAGCACGTTCTGCGGTTGGGAGGAATTGATCGTTACGCCACGGAGATAAACTGGCTTAGTTGTTCAGAAGGTCATTGTGTTCGGGCCGGCACGACGTTCTCTGGGCGTGCGCGGCTCAGGAAAGTGGTCCCTTGTTCCCGTGTTGTTAAGAGCGAGTATGGTTTCCAGTTATGGCATGCCCTTCACTGCTTGGAGCTCTGTGGTTTCTTTGCCTACTTGACAGGAGATGATTATTCTCTTTACTGCAATCCGTGTCAGTGACGATGCATCTAGCCTGCTTTATGGTGGTGTCCCTTCTCTGAGCTGCAAAAGTGTCCTGCGTGTGCCCAGGGTATAGCGCACAGTTCCCGTGGTCTTCAGGGTGTGGGGGGAGGGAAACGACGTTCTCCGCTGTTGTAGCGCTCTCTCGTGCTCTTGAGCAGTAGGCGGCAGGCCACAACCGTACTAGCCCGGGCTGGGAGATCGTGTGGGCTGGGCTTGCACGATTCTGGCGCCCAAGAGGGGGCCGCGAGTGCTGCGGGGGTTCCTCCTCGGCAGCGCACCCCGGACAGATGGACTGAGTTCAGGGCCTGCCCCCGCCTCTTCTTACCGGGTCTCGCGGCTTCTTCCCCCCGGCACAGGTCGGCGGCGCGGCAGGTAGGTAGCAGGCTGGCAGGCGCTCGACGGTGTATGGGGCGCATGCTTCCACTCGGAAGGCCAGGGGGGGCGGGGAGTCCGGTGTGGGTCTCCTCTCTCCGCCGGTCCGCTCCCGCAGTCACCCGCCCTTCGGCAATAAGCTGGTCCGCGCAGGGGGGAGGAAGGGCAGTCTCCTCCCTCCGCAGCAGCGATCGTCTCTCCACAGCACCTCTTCCTCGGGGATCAGTGTTTTCAGCGTCTCTAGGTTCGCGCGCAACAGCGCCCGGCGGCCATCTTGGAGACTTCCAAGACGCCGTCGCTCCAAATCTTTGGCGGCTTATTTCTCTGGAACTGGCTGTCGGTTGCACACTCGGACCACGGGGTGCGAAAGACGTTATGTTCCGACACTCGGAAAGATCTTTCTCTTCACATGGAAATTTAGTTTTTTGGTAGGATATTGCAGGATACGGCTGACGGCCTCAGGAGCACCGAGAGCTCACGTCTTCATGCCACGTCCGTTGGCCACGCCCTCCGCCTTCTGTAATTTTAAACAAAGAAATAATCGTATTCAGTACTTAATGATCAATCTAATCTGTATATGCAACTCATTATTCCAAATTACTATCAGTGCCTCAGCAACAAATCTGCACAAACCTGTGGCTAAGCTGGGACACTATTTCTCTTTCTTTCCTCTTTCTCATCTCCGAAAATCTGTAAAGAGATATGTCTTAATTACAAGTCTGATGTCTACTTTAGTTTATAGAGCTTGGAGTTTGTGAAGGATCAGTCGCAACAATCTGCGCTGTTTCCCACTCCAAACTCCTACTGTTTAGATTGTTCCTTTCTGCACTTATTCAAACTGGTTGTACTCACTTGAGTTTTGGTCTCTAGGGCTCAAAGGAAATTGGAGCAAGTCTGGTCCTTTCCAATAGGCCTTCTGATATGGTGTCTCTGTAATGAGATGCGTAGATCTCGCTTAGTGTTGATCACAATAATTATGCATTATATTTCGATTCCTTAAAATGTTCTATATTCCTACCTGTTTAGTTCCAATTGCTTGTGGAACTTCCCAATAGTGTTTACAGCCCGATTTGCATTGGCTGACGTTCCCTCACAGCAGTCTATTCCTGCAGACGTACGCTTTTCTTCCTTCTTGCCGTGCTCCATCTATGATAAATAGTAAGTGTATCATTTTGATTATCCACTTAACTGGAGAGTCCATCTCCATACTGTTCCTGAGCGCGCGTTCTGTTTTACCCTTACCTTCACTTTTTAACAATGCGCTGTTCAGCCTGGTTTTCGTTTTTTAGGCGCGTGTCGTATGGAGATCCTGTTTGCAGCGCTGTACGTCCTACTGCCTCTCGTTAGCCCTCCGACATATGGGTTTCCTCTCTCATGCGTTATCGCTCGCGCAAATGCAGGAATCAGTGGGTCTTGCTGTAAGCATACACTATTTACTTTTGTGCCGGCTGGCGTTGTTTAGTTTAGTTTAGTTTAGTTTATTCATTTATAATGCGCACCAGACCCAGGGCGCAGCAGTACAGGTAATGCAAAGCTTGATTAACAGGTTAGAAAATAGGCAGGGCAGTATAAAACAAAGTAGCGCATATGCAATATGTACAAGTCAGGAGATTGCAGTTTAGCAAAAATATACAGTGAGTATAGTATACAACAGTGGTGCCATTTATTGACAGAATAAACAGCAAGTATACAGCAAATTTATAACCGTTATTAGCAGAAGATACATCAATATACAACAGTGGTACCAGAGTGAGAGCATGGCTAAGGATAGAGGTGGGCTATTAGGTGTTGTTCGTCTTAAGCCAGTTGATGTAGCTTAATCGGAATTTTGGGAAGGATTGATCTTCTCTAATGTGGTGAGGTAGGGAGTTCCATAGTTGGGCAGCTTTGACATGAAAGCTGTTGCCACCGACTCTGGATAGCCTAAATCTGGGTATGGTGATACAGTTGGTATTGGTAAGTCTTGTGGGTCTGGTGGAGGTTCTTCTTTGAAATCGGTTGATGAGATAGCTAGGGCCAGCATTATTCAGGGCCTTATGTGTCAGGGAGGACGTTTTTAAGTGAATCTTGTTGAGTGTAGAGAGTCAATTGTATTGGTGCCTTATCGCTGAGATATGTGATCTTTTTAGGACGCCCAGGGCCGCTCTTAGAGCGTTATTTTGAAGGATTCGAATTTTTTGAATGATAGATTTGTTGGCACCAATGTAGAGTGTATTGCAATAGTCGAGCCCAGGTAAGATCAGGGCTCTAGCCAGGGTAATGCAATTATCCGAAAGAAAGGGTTTGCCCGATCTGATCAGCTTACAGGTGTAGGCTGTGGCAGAGGCCAAGGTGTTGACTTGTTTGGCTAGGGATAGGGTGGAGTCGAGGTAAAAACCTAGAGTTTTTACCTCCTTGGCTACCTTAATAAGATTACCGTCAATGATGTAGGAAGAGTAGGGCTGTCCTAGTATTTTTAGGTTAGTGTGGGTGCCCAGGATGAGTTCCGTTTTTTCATCATTCAGGCATAGACCGTGTGTGACCATCCATGCCTGGATGATGAGATACACCCTATTCACCAAGGCCAAATCCGCTCCATAATCCCCGGAAAGAGGGAGGGGAATCTGGGAATCATCTGCATAGTTGGTGTAGGTGATACCGAGAAGGTCCAGATCATCGAAGAGGGGCTTCGTAAATATGTTGTATAATGTGGGGGAGACACAGGACCCCTGGGGGACATCACACGTGATAGGGATGGGGTCTGCCGCTGCAGAAGGAGCAAAAACCCTCATGGTTTTGTCGCTCAGGAAGGATTCAGTCCATGTTACAGCCTCTTTCGAGAAGTTAGCTGCAGAGTCCAGGTGTCTACAAAAGACCCTGTGATCCACCAGGTCGAATGCAGCTGAGAAGTCAAGAAGTAGGAGGAGGGCCATTTTCCCCTTGTCTCACAGCTCATCGATCTGTGCCTTCAAGTCAATGAGGGCAGTCTCTGTTCCATGTTAGGGAACGAAAGCCAGATTGACGTGCTGCTAGGAGTTTATGGGAGTCCAAGAATGTTTTAATCTGGAGATATGCGACCTTGTGTAGGATCTTCAGCAGGAATGGTACAGTAGTAATGGGTCGATAGTTAGTGGGTATGAGCGTGTCTAATGTTTGTTTTTTTTTTAGTAGTGGGAGCACCCAAGATTGTTTGAGATTGGAAGGTACAGTACCAGATGCAAATGAGGCGTTGATCAGTTTGGCTATGAATGGGGCCAGGTCTCTAGCAGCATCTTTTATGATTAGAGCAGGGCAGAGGTCTCCCTGACAGAGGGCATAAGTGAGAGAATTACTTTCTCTGCCTCAAGGGTAGAGATTTTGGTGAAATTGAATCGGGGGGGGGGAGTAGGATCAGCCATAGTTTCCTTCGAAAGGACTTTTAGGGCACTGAGGTTAGGAGGGCAGTTGAGGGATTGTTTTTTTTGTGATATTTAATTTTGCAGTGTGGTCACTTTATTAGAGAGGGCCTGTTGTATGTCAGAGCACCACTTTGTCTTAAGTGCAAATTTCAGGGGTGGTGATAGGGGATTCAAGTTCTTTCAAGATTGTGAACAATTCTTTAGTACTAGAATTAGCCCCAGAGATGCGATTGTTGTAGGAGTTACGTTTGGCACAGATGATTTCCTTTTTGTATTGGGAGGAGGCTTTGGTACGTTTAATTTTTTTGGCAGTGGATGGAAGAAGTCTCCATGTGGTTTTGCGTGTCCTTTTTAAGTGTCTAAGGTCTTTATATTCAGGTGTGAACCATTTGTTCAAATGTGCTTTTGGTTTGCTAGGTCTATGTTTAAGGGGTACAATGGTATCAAATGTGGTTAACATAATTTTATTAAATTCCTTGACCAGAGTGCCTGGGTCAAGCTTGTCTTCTAGCAAGTTGAGGGTAGGCAAGATGACTGGAATCACTTTATCCCTTGTTATGTTTTTCTTATTTTTGGTTAGACAGGGAGGAGAGATAGGTGTAGTTAACATAAGAGGTCTAGTGATGAGGAGGGAGAAGGACAGGGGGAAGTGGTCCGTCCAGCGGTAGGGCAAGATGGAGGTGATATTTACCGTGCAGTTATATTCTGCCACCCAGTCGAGGGTTCTTCCTTTGGTGTGGGTGGGCTCACACATTTTTTGGTAGAAGCCTAATTCAGATAGTGTGCTGGCAATAGTGGTGGCATGCTTGTCAAGTGGGTCCATGAAGCCTAAGTTGAAGTCTCCTAAAACTAATAATTCTCACGTCGTTTTAAGGTTATTGGATAGAAGAGTATGGATATCCTCCTCAAATGTTCCAATAGGGCCGGGAGGCCTGTAGATAAGATGAATGGTTAATGTTTGGGAGTTGGTTAGAGGGAGTTTAGCTGTGAGGGTTTCACAGGAGAGAGTATTTTGGGTCGGGGCAAGTCTCATGGAGAGGCTAGATTTAGTGATTATGGCAGTTCCTCCACCGCATACATTTTCTCTGTCTTGTCTGATTATAATATAGCCATCTGGGACAGCTAGAGAGAGTGAGGGACCTGCTGCTTCGTGCAGCCAGGACTCAGTTATGGCTAGGAGGTCGAGGTTGTTGGTCAGTATTAGGTCGGCGATGTCCGTGGCGTGTGCCACTAGTGACCTTGCATTTATTAGTGCTGCCTTGAGTGGAGGGGCAGGTGTGGTGGTACTAGGGGGTGGTGGTACTGGGTCTAGTCTCTTAGGGATGTTAGAAGTGTCTTTTGGACGTGACCTGGTATAGATCATTACTATTAGAAGTAGTGTTCTGTGTAGTCTTATGGACCGTGTTTCTAGCCTCTACGGTGCTGGGAATAATGTGGTGAGGTCTATCGCCACTAAGGTGTGCCGTGTGATGGGACCCATCACGTATCGTATAAGGCATGGTCCCTTGGATTTGTAATGTCGGGGAGGTGTATAACCCTAACAAAATAAACACGGATAGAAGATTACAGGGGCTAATGTTGGAATTGAACGTGCCAATGTTGGGCAATGACCGGCAAGATTTAATGGGTAAAGTTGGGTGAGCCCTTGGTAGGCGTATCACGATTATGCTAATGTCTAAGTGTTTGATGGGAGTGTAGCTGTACTTAGGATATACAGGGGCACAGTCAGCAAGTAGTAGGAAACGATTTAAAATATTTAAGAGTGGGCATAATCAAAGTGTTCAGAAAAGGCAAGTTCAATTGGGATGAGAGTGGCTCTAAAATAAAAATGTGGAACATGCTAAGGCATTGTAGCATGGGCTGGTATGTAGTGAGAGCAGAACAGTATACTAGCAACAACAAAATTTGCAGGCGGTATCCAAGACAACAATCATCTGCTGATTTAGAAATATGCAGCGGCGATGAGGTACTTTGACTCGTGAAGCTATGTAGTGCAGTCACCAGATGCGGTTATAGCTCAACATGAATGATCAAAGGAGAATAGAGTCCAGGCGCAACTGTCAGAGATATTACAAGTGGGGGAAGACTACTAAAACCAGTGCTGTCTCGTTCGCTGATCATGAGCAGACGCTCGGTCAGTCACCGCAGCTTACACTGAATGCTATTCAGCGATTGTGGGCACTAGGTACCGCAGTAGGGGGGGTGCTTGACTAGGTGTCTAAGGATGGCAGAGTTCTTAGCAGCCGGTCCTGAATGCAGGTACATGCAGCAGTACAAAACGATTGAAATTTCATTCAAACTATCAGCAGGCACCGCGCTAAGCAAAAAGTGTAGACCAGTGGAGGGAACCAAGCGGCAAGCAAGACCATATGCATTAACGTGCACAACAATATGTTGAAGAAAGCAGATGACAAAATTGTTGTAAAGAAGGTCCGTATAGTATGTCGATGTCTATAAAGGTGTGCAGTGCCGGCAGTAGAATTAATCCGTTGCTGAGAGCAATGAGTAGTAGTTGGCAGGCAATGGACAGTTTATAAATAGGCGGTGAAGCGGACAGTGCCGGGTAGACTCACCGTGAGTTAGCAGGAGAGGGGGCCGCCAGCAAAGTTCTACATGCCGCTTTCTATGGGCGAAGCTGGATGTGTAGGCAGAGGATATCCATGGATGGGTCACAGGGAAGGAGTGCTCTTGGCTCGCCAGCTCGGTCAGGCTCAGTCAGGAGGAACCTTTTTCGGTTGCCTTAGTCAGGGGCCATGCTGCCAGGTTTTTCAAGATTACTTCCCGTCTAGCACGGCCGCACTCATTACATTAGTGGGTCATATATCTCCGCCATCTTAGGTGTCAGTATGCTTTATGCGCTAGATCTCTAATTTTCGGGGGAGCTCATTCGCCTAGGTTATAACTTTGCGGTTGTGACTATTCAGATATATAGGCACATAATGAGGCCATGGTTATTTGTTGTTGGGTAATCGCTTATTTGTGTTTAAACCCTGCTTTGCCAGTATCTAAATGCTGGTTTGTACATCTATCTACTGCAATTTATGACTAGTCATTGTTGACACGATGAGGTGACCATTGTTTTTTTCCACAGATCCGTTCAAAAAAAGGAAACTCAAAGTTAGTTTTTCATTCTTAAACATTGTGACAACATTTGTTAATGTATGCAAATAACACATTCGTTACACTATATTTTGGAGTGCACATAGTCAAAAAATGACGTTCATCATACCCTTATAAGTTCTCCTGGGTAAACCATTGTTCTAGTTGGACCGTCCCTTAGTAATTAAGCACAACAGTGTTCCTATTCATGTGCACTATAGTGCAAATATTTCCAGACAGACATGTGGTTCCAATACTTATTCCATATTCTGAATTTATTGATCTTACTCAAGTATTCTATAGTTTGTTTCTTTCTATAAGTAGCAGCTCAGGTCCCAGTCTAAGTTCATTCCCCTTGGGTACATTGAATCGAGTTTGTCTATCCAAAATAATTCTTTTTGTTGTGGGAGTTTGGTCAAATTGCCCCCAGGTCTGGGCATGGTCACATGTTCCAGGATGATAATCTTAATTTGTGCCACTGGGTGCTTTTGCTCTTTGAAATGAGTTGCTATTTGTTACGCTCACCTGGACCCCACAGGGGTGTCGATCGGACCTGGACAGCTGCGGTCTCCGTCAACGTGATGCGTAGTGCAGAGATGACTGTCTGGACTGGCCCGTCTTGTCTGCTGGACCCGAAGAAGTATTTTCCTGCAAGTGGAGACAGGGATTAGCCACCTGTGGGTTTTAGTGATGGCCTCCCAACTGTTCTCGCTGTCCCCCACTAATCACCTCCGATATCCCCTTAGTAACCTCACCTTATGTTTGTAAAAGATGAGCTCTCCATCCTGCGTGTCTTGCAGGGGCGTGTAGATACCAGTTATTTCACTGGTTTGAAGGCGTTGGGAGAGTTCCGGTAAGCATTGACTCTGAAGTCCCAGGCGGGATTGGTAAGTATCAAGTTCAAAGAGTTCAATGTGCCCGATGTTCACTCTTGTCCCCTTCCTTCCTTAAGTTGCAACTGAGTTCGTGAGAAGAAGGTGTCGTAGCTGCTGCTGGCGTTCAGGTAAGAGTCTGTGTTACCCAGCGCTGTCCGGTAACTATTGCATGCGTTAACGTGTTGTTTTTCTCCCCTCTTTACAGATGCAGCATATGAAGATATGGAAAATAATGCCGCTGGTGGTAAATCAGGTAAGTCTATGGTGGTAAGAGGTATTTGTTGATTCCCTTGGCTCACCCTGTTATTCTTGTGCCCATAGGTGCCGGAGTACGGCGAAGAAATGATGGAGACAGTGCCGGATCGAAAGATGCTGTGAGAACTGGTGAGTATGGCGCCATGCTGGAGCTGGCGAAGCGACACGTGCAGGACTGATGTACTTTCCAGGTCGGGAGATGAAATGGATCCGGAATCAGGTGAGGAATTCGAAAAAAATTAATTTTCTAACCTTGTCCTTTTCTTCCTCTTTATTCTAGGAGCTCCGGGTTCGAGGCGGGCGTGGCAGAAGACTGGATGCTGGCTGTAGGCATGGGGCCGTGGCAGAAGACTGGAGGCTGGCTGCAGGCACGGTGAGAGTCACGCTGCTGGATGCAGAATAACACGAAGCATGTGCTGCTGTTCGGGCGTGGTTTAAATAGCCTCCAAAGTAGTCCCAGGAAAGAAGTTCTGCAGGACCACACCCGAGTAAAAAATAGTCCCTGTAGTAAAATAGTCCGATCCAGGCCTCACGTTGGCTTGGATTTATTTGCAACATGGTCTGCATGAGGTAAGAAATGTCTATGAGTATGGCATCTATGGCGCCAGGACTGATTTTTATTATGGGCCTGGTGCCTACAGCGCCAGGACCGAACCCAGACAGCCCCTAGCTGGGGCTGCTGGGGTTTTTGTAAATGTCTGGATGCCTGCACCCGGGGCTGATGGGCTTGATCCAGATGCCCGGGAGTAGGCATCATGACACTACTTGGGATTTTGGTGAGGATTGTCTGATGTTTGATTTATGTTCTCCCCATCTTATCTTTGCCTTTCTTCCCGTTAGCCCCACGTAGTATAATCCACATGGGCATCTAATCCCATAAAATACACGGTTGTCCTTTGTGTGGGTGATTAACGTAATTCCCTTTTATCACATTGTGACAACAACTACAATTGTTACATGGTATTGTGCCTTTGTAGTTCCCTGGTATGTCATCTTTTTTTTTGGGCTGAAGTCTGACTTGATGATAAAGTCGCGAATGGTTCTGCTTTTACTGTATGCAAAGAGAGGTGTTGTGGGAAATAATTTGGCCAGCATAGGATCAAGTGATAGTAGTTTCCAATTTTTCTTCAGTTGTTTTTCACTTGACTGCTTTATTGTGAGTAAGTTGTCACATGTACTAAATCTGTGCAGGTTATTTTAATGCTTGGTTTTAACGCTGTTTCTCTTGTCATTTTATTCACTTCCTCTGATTGTGTCTGGACTTTCTGTTGGCCGTAGCCTCTTGCCAGGAACTTTTCAGTGAGGTCAACTGATTTCCTCCCAAATTCTTCCTCCTCTGAAATTATACGTCCGTAACTGACTTAAGGGAATGCTTTCTATGGTATTCCTCGGGTGAATCCCTGATGCAAGTAATTCCTGTCTGTGCTTTTCGTGAAGAAAGTGGTTTCCAATTTATTTTCTTTACAGTACACTAGTACATCTAAAAATTCTAGTTCTTTACTGAATTTGTGCGTGAATTTGATCTTGGGCTCTAGGGAGTTCATACTCTGAAAAATATTGTTGAGTTCCTCACTCGTGCCTCTCCATATCCCGAACAAGTCATCGATATATCTTACAAATAATTGTAATTTTCCACTCCAAAGTGGGTTGTTCAGAATTTGGGATTCTTCCAAGTATGCCATATAGATGTTTGCATAACTTGGTGCCATAGCGGCACCCATCAATGTGCCCGATGTTTGTATGAAGAAACGATCTTCAAATCTGAAGAAATTGTTGCTCAGAATGATCTTTAACAGTTTGAAGATAAACACTTGATCTCACTCTTTCCCTTGTGTTCAGTAGTATCCACTCTACTGCTTCTAATCCACTCTGGTGTGTGATGTTTGTATATAGACTAGTGACGTCCATGGTAAATAAGATGTCAGTTTCCTTATTAAATGAGATTGTGTTTAGTTTTCTCAGAAAATCATTTGTCTCCTTGATGTATGTTGTAATCATTGGAACAAGTGGTTGTCTGATCTTGTCCACCTACTGCGCCAAGGGTTCAAGTAAGCTGTTTGTTGCTGCTATAATTGCTCTCCCGGAGGGTTACATAAATTCTTATCGATCTTTGGCAAGATGTACATTACTGGCATAATTGGATGTGCGTTTGTGAGAAATGCCTTTGTTTTGTAAGTAATGAGTTCGTCATTTTCCGCTTCATCTAGAGTGATTTTAATCAGTTCTCTGACTTGCGCAGTGGGATCATTGTAGATTTCTAAGTAGGTATCTTGATCGGAGAGTTGTCTCTCTACTTCTGATTTGTATTCATCTGTATCCCAGATGAATATCTCGGATACAGATGGATACAAATCATCTCTCCGATCAAGATACCATTATTATGTTCACAATGCTGGTGTTTTTAGCGAACGACAACCATGGTAGAGTAGGATAGTGTAGGATATTAAATGTTGCTGGATGCAAGCTCTCTCAGGTGGTGGCCATCTTGCAGCTGCGCAACAGCGCCCCCTCCCTTAGTAGTTTGCCTTTAAATATGCCCAGTACTCAGAGACTTTTGAAAACGTGGTTTCATGTACATGCAACCACTATGTAACAAAGTATTCTCAATTTTTCAATGGTCAACAAGTTCCATTGTTTGCTGGTTAACAAGGATTCGGATTGGAGCCCTTCGAAAACGTGCCTCATTCACACGACCACTCTGATACAAAATAACCTTGCGCGTAAGATCAAACAGTTAACTGGTTGCTTTGTTGCAAGCTCCGGCACCGCAGATCTCTCGGCCTTCTGGTCTCCGCCTCAGGGCTCGACCTCGAACCCCTCAGGCACTCCACGGTCAGCTTCTGTCCCCAAGAGAATAAGCACTTCAACACCAGAAAAAGGGGCTGTTCAATGTCCATTCGGTTCCACGGAGCCCCAGCTCCCGGGCCGCTCTCCCCTGAACTGTTGGCATGTTCCACACGTACAGCTCCCTGCTGCTTTTCTTGGCCTCTCTGCTCCACCTTCACCGCTTCTCTCCTTGACATCACTTGATTGGTCTTTTTATACAGACGCAGGCCTTTAACAGGCTGCAGGTGCAAGTGCAAAAGTACAATTAGCCATACCTGACCATCATTAAGGTGGCATGCCTGGCCTCTATTACTCTCAGCAGGCCTCTTCTTCGTCCCAGTACCAGAGAGGTAAAAGCACATAGTCTTCATTACTCCCAGTTGTCTCTTCTTTGAGCCAATACTGTTAGTAGTCATATATGAGGAAGTTAGGGGAGTTGACTCATAATATCCTGTGAAGGTGGGGGAAATGTTGGGGTGGTAATTAGTAGGAAAAGGAGATAACATGTCTCTCCCAAGGGCATCCCACTCCCAGTCTCTAAAGACCCTGCACCCCTTTTTATATTGAATCCTTTTTGTTTTCTTCCTAACCTTTCTGGATTGAGATTATCTCCTACCTTTTTTCGTCAATGGGATATGAATAACACTATCCCATAACTACCCCTGGAATCAAGTTTTGTCCTTGAAAGGGAAGTGGGGAGTACTGCATTTCACTTTAAGGTACCCCAGTTCCAATCCCCTAGGAGCCTCCACCCAGGTGATCCTCCCTCGCTTGTCCATCCCCAGCGTCGGGATGCAAGAGTGAGGGCCTTTCATTGTCCACCTGTGCAGAAGATGTTAAGGGTGTGGAAGTGAGAATACCCTCAGGTTTCTCACATAGTAAAGAGAAGGAGGGAACTGTAATGTGAAGGAGAGGTAGTAACATCTAAGGGAAGACATAAGTCCTAGAAAGAGGAAGTGATATCGAAGGGAAAGAATGCAACCAAGGCGTCTGGAGATTGAGGTGGAGAGCACCACGAGAACAGAAGAGAGGTAAGGAGAGACTGAGCTTGACCGGTTACAACTTGGTGTTTGCAAGGTACATTTCCCTTCCCTCTAGAACACAAACCACTGGTTAGAGTAGAAATAGTTCGGGAGTCCCTAAGGTAGTCTTAAAAAAAGAAAATTGGGCTCTTATATCGTGCTACATGCCGTTGTCAAGCCTTTAAGCGCAGGACTGAGTTTTTAACCTGTGCTGCTCGTAGTTGTCTTGTTTCAAAGACCAAGAATGTTGCTCCTGAGCTATCCTCCAAGCCCAGCCCAGTCTGGATAGAAAAGGACCAGGCCTTTAGGTTTCCATTGCAGCGTATTTAAACTTTTAGCATACTGCTACTAACCTGAGGTTAAGACATTTGGGCTAGGAAGGAGGGTCTTTCAGACAAGATAGATAGGGTTGGCCATAGGACTGCTGAAACCCTTCAATCGCCTCAGAGTTGTAGAGTAATTTGTGTGCCATTTGTGACAATACCAAATGTGCATCATTCCCTTTGCTTTGTTCCAAGTCTATTAAATCCAGTGTCTTCCAAATATTGTCAGCCCCATGCCTCCCGTGAATACACCCCTCCTGGTCTCCATGCTCTAGCATTGGAGCTAACCTATTTCCTGGTGTTTTCCATAATATCAATGTTTAGGAGAGAGATGGGTCTGCAAGTACCACACACCCTAGGCTGGGTCTCTGCCTTCCTTCCGAATTACTGATATCAATTACTGCAAGTATGAAAATGGGGGCCAAATACGAGCAGACAATTTCATGAAAACAGACTGTGAATCCATTCTCCTGTGAAGCTTTCCCACTTGGCATACTTTTAATTGTAGTAACTCTTTCCTCAGTGGTTTCCCTGTTTCCCTGTCTTTTTCTCTCAGCCTCTGTAAGCTAATCCTATCCAAGTATATTTGGCATCTCCTTTCACTCAGAGTTTCATAGAAAATGCCACATTGTTCCACAATTTGCTTCTTATTGTGAGGCCTTTGCCCCTTCTCATTCTCCATCTTTCCCACAATGTGTGCTGTTCACTGATTTTGCAGTCTAGCCACCAGGATCCTGTCCGCAGTGTCCCCTTTTTCATAATATTATTTTTCAATGACCTTCAATTCGGTCTCATTGGCCAAAAACTCTTCTAACTCAGACTTTTTCAATTTCAGATCTGTATCCAGCCCTATGTGTTTTAGTATGTGCATAATCCCTTCCGTGGGGGCTTCTTTGCCTCCCTCCCTGTTAGGAACTTGTATCACTTCACAGGCAAGGAAGTGTTCAGTCTCTTAAACTTTGTAGCGATTTTCAATGTCATCCAGTTTCAGCCGCAGCTCCTCTCCTTGTCTTTCCAGCTCAGAGATCCAGAGATCCCTGTTTTCAGGGCATCTGCTCTCTGGTTTGATTCCAGTTCTTGAACTCTCATCTATTTAGTCCACTTTACAGGAAGTTCTTCCATTTTGTTTGTCCTATGCCTGCTCTCATCCCTTGAATATCCTCCAATACTGCTTGGATATCACCATTAACAGCTTCCTGGTTTTCTATATCTGTAGAGGAATCATGCTTTACACGCTTCGATTTCTTGTTCTCCCCTTCTTTCTCCTATTTCTGTTGCATTTCCCCTTATGTCCCCTACTGCACACGTTTCATTTCATTTTTCCTTATATGCTTTTGTCTTCCCTTGAATATCCTCCAATACTGCTTGGATATCACCATTAACAGCTTCCTGGTTTTCTATATCTGTAGAGGAATCAAGCTTTACACGCTTCGATTTCTTGTTCTCCCCTTCTTTCTCCTATTTCTGTTGCATTTCCCCTTATGTCCCCTACTGCACACGTTTCATTTCATTTTTCCTTATATGCTTTTGTCTTCCTCTACCCCTTCTTGATTTTTTTTAACTTGTTCCTGGTTGATCTTTTAATTCCACCTCTACTCATGTCCCTGTTTGTTTTGATCCTTGTCCACTAAGGGCAGCTCTTCTCTCTACATTTCTCTCATCTGTTTACCATCACACTTTCATTAGTACATTTTTTTCCCTTTCTTAATTTACCTTGTTTCTCCTCTTTTTCCCTTCCCTTTTCTTTCTTCCTTCCCCTGTTCTTTCCTTTATATGTTTCCTCTCCTGATTTTCTTCTTCCTCGCTCTTTCTTTTCTTTTCTTTCCCTCTTTTTTTTTCTTCTTCTTTCTTTTTCTGACAGGGCCAGCGATATAGCCCGTCAACAGGGGGGGACCCATGCCCTCCCAAGGCGGTTGCCTGGATGCAGACAAACCCTCTCCCCACCCCTCTTTACCTGCAACGATGGTGGCCTCAAGGCAGCGGGAGGAAACCAAAGACGTCAACCGACGAGAAGCAGCAGCGGCGGCATCCCTTCCACGGTGTGCCACCCAGCAGCACTACACCAGTAGGCAAAGGAGCGCAGCTCCAGCTGACAGCTGGAGCCCACGCAGAAATGCTGCCACTAACCCATCAGGGATTTTTATAAAAACATAAAGGCCGCACAAAAGACTTTAACATTAGCCCGCCAGGGATGAAATCAATATTATTTTAAAAGGCCCCGTGGAGGTCTTGTCCACTATAACGAAAAAAGGGAATGGGTGGAAGGTTTCAAATTAATCTGAACCACTGGCATTGCTATGGGCATACTTCCACAACACTGTTTTTTAGCCCGTCTGCACTGCTGCAAAAGGGGTCCAGCCATATGCAAATCAGTCAGGTACTTTCGCCAATGGGAGCAGCCCTGCCCTAACCGCTAGGCCAGGTACCCTCTGCGCAGAAACACAATCAACCCCAGACATGTTTCAGCTTTGTTGAGGCTCCTCAGTGAAGTGCAGCTTGGTTCCCTATGGAGCAGCGAGCAAGTGACCCACGTCTGGGCATACCCTCTCTCACATAGGGAGACAAACAAACTAAAACCAAAAAAGTGTTGGCTGCAAGGTTTCAAATTAATCTGAACCACTGGCATTGCTCCGGGCAACCTTCCACACCACTGTTTTCAGCCCATCTGCGCCATTACAAAAGGGGACCAGCCATAGGTAAATCAGTCAGGTACTGCCACCAATAGGAGCAGCCCCACCCAAACCGCCTTGTCCACTATGCCACCAGGTATTACAATATTATTATTTCAAAGGTCTTGCAGCCCTTAAGGAGTCCAGCATCCCAGGACCCCGGCAGGATCCATGTTGGAAAGGGGTCCGGGCTTACTAGCCCTTTTAAGCCCTCCTATGTCCTTCCCCTGTCACACCCCCCGGAGCCAGGTAAGCTATTGGTTAAGGTAAGCAGCCAATCCTGGGAGGGTGTGGGGTATGTAAGAAAGTGTGTGTCAGTGTGTGTGTTTTAGTTGCGCGAGGACATGAGGAGGTGGAGGACATCCGAGAGACCGATGAAGCCAAGACCGTTTTGCAGTGAGTAGGATATTGTTAAGGAGGGGGTCTGCAGCATTCGAGGTAGAGTAGGAGTAGTGGAGTAGTGGAGTGGGGGTAGTAGTGACAGATAGTAGTGGTTGGGAGTAGAGGTAGTAGACGGTGGAAGTAACTAGTGTAGGACTAGAGTGGGAGTTAGTATTTGAAGGGCGAGCAGGACACCATATCCCTGGGTGAGCAGGGCACCATATCACTAGGAGTCCCTGAAGTTTGAATATGGGCTAGTAAAGAGGGTGAGCAGGGCACCTTATCCCTGGGGTCTGTAACAGTGAAAGTGGTGTGCAGCGCACCTTATCTTGGAATAGTAAAGACAGAGAGAGGTAGTGGTACTAGCATAGTGGAAACAGGAGTCGCCGTAGTAGCCGGAAGAGCAACAGTGAGTGGGAAGATAGGAGTAGATGTTGGTATAGAGTTGAAGAGGAGTTAGGATTAGAGGAATAGTAAGAAGCAGAGAAGTGGGATGAGAGGAAGGAGGGAGAAGACAGAACAGAGGTAGAGGAGTAGTAGGAGATATCAGTCGTAGAAAGAACAGCACTGGGAAAAGAAGTAAGATCGAAGGGTGGAGGTGAAAAGGCAGAATGCGAGATTGGAGGGACAGTGACTTGGTGGGAGGAGAACAATGAATATAAAGTTTCAGTATAGAAAAGGGTCAGGAGTGAGAGGCTGTGAAAGGTGTGAGCGTGACACTAGGTGAATGAAGGCATCATTCCTGATTTTCCCAGCAACTAACCAACGATAGGAGAGGGAGATTTGGAAGTTCCCTAGGGAGTCAGAGAACACCATTAGTTGTAGTTAGAAGAGAGACAGCTAGGGGTTACCGATCAATAGTCACTAACAGCCCAGTAGGGACGTCTGGGGCTGGGAGGTGGGTCCCAAGCCCGGGGAAGTAGAGAAAAGGGACGGCCCTAGAGCCAACTATTCTCCAGTCCCTAGACCCCAAAAGGAGTCTAGAAACAGCTATTCTGACAACTTATTTCAATAAACACCCTTGGATTTCATTCGAAGAGTCAGCGTGGCTATTTGTGGTGGGCCACCCTGTCACATTTCTTTACTTCTTCCCAGTTCTCTTTTCTCTCTTCCCTTCCTTTTTCCCTTCTTTACTACTTTTCCTTTTCTTTTTTCCCCTTCTGTTCTCTTTTCCTTTCTCCTTTCTTTTCTATTTTATTTTTGACTTCATGCTTCTTCTATTCCCTTACCTCTGTACCCCTTATGAGGGGTCTTTGGTCTTTTCAGCTGTTCAACAAGGACCTCAACCCATCTAACCACCTCCTGTCGATTTTCTCAAGATGGCGATGGCCTTCTTGTTATACTAGGTATCCTCCTCCAGGCTCTCCCTCCTTGTGGTAGCTTCTCTTCTGTCACTGCATGCAGTTGCAGTTCTCCCACAGGGTGGCGTGTGGAGAGGGTGATCTGGTGAACCATGCAACACCTTACTCCTTAGCGCCATCTGCTGTTCTCAGTGCTCTACCACTTGCCAACCATTAGGACCGCTCAGCAACTTCCTCCTCGTCTCATCAGTTCCTGTTCCTTAGGTAGTGGCACACAGGGTGAGCTGGGAAAGGGGGCATACCAGTCCCACCTGTGGGGGGGGGCATGGCCTGAGCTTATGCAGAGAAGACATGACCTGCCTGAGCTCCCACTTAGATCCTGAAATACAATCCTGGAAATGGTATAAAACGGCACTCTGAGCATCTTCTACGCTCATCCCCTGCTGGTGAATAACACTGACCGCATTGTGACCCAGAGCTGACAGAAATCAGACTTCTGGGAGCCTGGGAGAACACGTTGTCTGTCCTGAGCACCGTGAACAAAAATGCTGATCCATCGAGGGCTGAAGGAGGCACTGCGTTAGCTGAGATGCGGGTATTCTGTGCTCGTAATAGCCCCTGCACTAAGGACACTGTCTTCTGTGAGAAACCTGAAGGTGTCTCACCCTCTAATCCCAGGGATCTGTCATCCAGGTGGCCAGGACACGTCCATCACTATTGGATCCAGTTCCTGGGGGTGGACCAGTGCAGGAGAATTACCTGGATGGAGGATTCTTCGGGCAGCGGAAGTGCGACACCGACGGGTGAGTCGCAGTACCCCCTTCCTTATAACACCTTTTTCCTCATCCTACCGCTTGGTTATTCAAAAGCTCTGCCCCCACTCCACCTTTCCTACACAAACACTTTCTCACACCGCAAAAGACAACAGACTAACACCAGAGCCGTTTACCTGACATGTCCCAACACAAGGGTCAGGCAGAGTTGGGCAATTGCCGATAACTACGCACTCCTGACTGCCCTTTCCCTTAGGGATAAAAGCCAGAGCACAAGAGCACACTTTGATCAAGGCCGAAAGCACGAGGAAGCAGCTATTCCGGGACAGCAGTTCAAACGAAGGAGTGAGGCAGAGGAAACCGAAAGGACGACAAGGAGGGAATTACCCTTGCCCTTTTCAACCCAGACCTGCGAAGCATTCGGTAAAGGAACAGTAAGACTGGGAATTGCAGCTGGCAATTGCTGTGGCAGATGTCAACGGTACACCGGGACTTCCTGCACTGATAGCCAGGGAGGGGCAAAATAGCTTGCCGTTGTGGTACCGTCCTTGACTCCAGCGGAAGAAAAGCCAACGAGTTCAGCACAGCCAGTGAGTCATAAGGAACTGATAGTAGACCAGACTGTGTTAAGCTCAAGGATGCAGTGGCAACATTTACGTAAAGAAAAGAAAATAATAGACACAGGTCTTTTGTGAACAACCGAGCTATTAGGGTTAGAATGGTCCGGCGCCGCGTGGGCGCTCATTCGAAAGACTCTAACAAATACCCCACTCCTGAACAAGGAGGATTTGTTGAACTGAGAAAACTACAAGAAACCAAGAGGCCCCAGGGGAGGCCAGCGAGAGGGGTCATAGGGGTCATGCAAGGGTCGAGTCAAAACCCCTCGTTGACTGGGAATAAAATATATGCTCTTGTATCTGGCCAGGTGGATGATATGGTATGGAGATAAAACAGCAAACATGTGGATCGAACATAATAACTTAGTGAATGAAGGAAACAATGCGACTGCTCCTTAAACAGTCACTGAACTTGTGTACCGTGATGTAACTAGCCCACTATGGAACATGGAATCTCTCCCAGGGTACTGCCTTCCCAAGTTTGGGGATCTAGAGAAACAATGGGTCCCACGGGTGGGCCTCAATTTAGGGTTGTAAAGACTGCACAACATAAAAATGCATTTGTAGTTCTTCACTGCATTGTTTGTGAAATTCTGGATGGGATCTCCGAGTGTCTGAATATACCGCATTTGCTGCTCTCTCAGATCCACGAATTTAATGATAGAAAGTGATTATCTGACCTCTTTTGTTTTCTTAGTTTGTTTGTTTGATAGTACGTTGTTTATATGTAATGTAATGTTATGATAAAACATTACACTTGGATAATACTGAGGAGAGGATCCTACCACCAAACATTCTTTTTATACTGATGTAATGACATGTCTGATGTAATTCAATTAATAATAATAATAAAACAAATTTAAAAAAAAGAAAAATCTGTCCCGCCTATTCTTTCCTCCACATGCCTCTCCAGGGTTTCTTCTTCGCCTCCTCTTTCCTCACACTCTATCCTCATCGCTGCTCCCTCTTCTTTTCTCCAGCCTCACAGGCAGCGCCTGGACCCACAGAGGTCTGGTCTGAGTGGATCGTGTGCGGGTGCCCAGGGCCTCCAAGTGCTGTCTTGGGGGCACAGGAGCCCCAGCCTCACTACTATCTGATTCTCCTTTGGGGCAAACCGTATTGCTTTTCTCTGGGGTCACGAATGCTGTTGCAGAGGCTCGATCAGGTTGCCGGCTTCTCTGTACCCCCTAATGCCTAATGGTCTCCTCCCACTCCCTTTTTAATCATAACTACTCGCTTTTCCTTCCCTCCACCTCAATCCCTATTATCCTACTTCCCACACTAGAGCTCCCATCAGCCCCCACGAGGGCCTCAATCTCCTGCCTGCCCCCTTATTGGTTGAACTTGCCACCCTCCTCCATCTAAATTCACTTATTCAATTGGCTGACGTCAGAAGGTTGACAGCTCGTCATCCACAGCTTTCTGGTAACCTCTCTGCATAGTTTAATTAGCACCCTTTACTCTTCCCCCTCCAGCCCGCTCTCTCTTCTTAAATACAGTTGACATTAGGGGCACTTTTTTGGTAAAGAATTCTGCCACCCCCACAACAGACACATAATCTTGCAAGTGATTTAGTCTAATAGTAAGTCCCAAGTTATCATACATAATCTCCCTGCTACAAGTTCTACATAAGAACTGTAATCCCCTTTCCCTGATTAGAATTTCAACTGGCATCATTCAAACAGATTTATATTTAAGTCTTTCCGGTCCAATTATTTTTTCTCAACTTCCCTCCTGCTTGCATTCACCTTCGCGACCATCACTAGTCCACATGATCCAATGTTCTCACTGTCCATTGTTTCTCCCTTCGCAGCTGCTCCTTTCTGCAGACTCTTGTGTACTGGACTCAACCTTTCTTCACATTGAGAAGCCGCCTCTACATCCATAAAAGAATAGACCTGGCCCTTCACCACAGTTTTAACTGTGCAAGGTAGAGCATGGCATATGTAATCCCATTAAACATAACTAATTTTGTTTCTGACGCTCATCACTGTACCTTTCACTCGGGCTACTTTCAGTTTTTCCTCCCTTTTCCTTTAATTTAGTTTATTGGCAATCATACCTGATTTATCTGGTTTCGCCATCTTTCGCTGCCTGCATTAATTCAGAGCTATTCAGGAGTTGGTTTCCTTAAAGGATAGTTCCGGGACTTTTTTTTTATTGTCCCTACGGTTCGGCCATGTGTTTTTAAGCATAAATCGGTAGATCGTAGAAAACTTTCCTATGGACCTTACCCGACTTTTCGTCCATTAACGCACTCGAAATCAGCCGCCATTTTCTGATAATCCTATCATTTCCCCCCATCGACCTGGCTCACCTGCTTTTGCGGCACTAAATCAAATCCCCCGCCCCAGAGCCTGACATCAGCAGACGCGTACCGCCCATTTCCCAACGCCAAAGCACGTTTCGTGTCAACAATCGCTGCGCCTCAGCTAATGAAGTGTCGCCATGGAAATGGCAGGACGCCTCTTTCCTCAATAAGTATAAACACACCGTTTCACAACACACAGCAGCAGATTTTCGATTCCATTACTCTCTCTGTGTTACTTTGAGTATTCTGTGACTCGTTTCTGTGCTCTGGTCAGCTACCTTCGCCGCTTCTAGGCCTTGTGAACACCTGTACCATCTCTGTAAATTATTTTACTTTCTTTACCACACAATGGCTACAATAATGCCGTATATGTAGGAGCCCGAGTACACCGAGCAAGAACAACTGGAAAGGCAAGCACGCGAAAACGATGGGGATTCGGACGGCAGTTGGGAGGACCAGTCAACGGATGAAGAGCCTGGACCATGTCGCATGGACGGCGTCTCCACCTGGTGCACGTGCAATCGGTGCAAGCTAATGCCAACTGAGGAGGAGAACTGCTGCTGCCGTGAAAATTCCGGGTGCTTGGCCTACATTTCGGAAGGCGAGCCAAGTCCGCAATGCATCACCGAGCTGCCAGAGTTCAGGGAAGCCTGCCTCTCACGGACCGTGTTGAGGATGATGATGGTGCTTATGCACGAACTTCGCGGCACTGTTCGTCCGCGTAATCCGAGTAACGAGTAAGTATACTCTGGTTGTGATGTCAGTGATGCCACTACTATGTCATGGTCGTCTCCCACATATAAAATTACATCTACATATCATTCGAATGCATGTAAATTGGTTCCATATTGTGCATTTTCTAGATAGAATTTTTTTCAAAGCAGAATGACATTTTTTACCTGAATCGACAGTGATAAGAAAGTTTTGTCATTTTAATACAGTTTGCATCTTTCATTTTCACAGGTGGTACAGGCTGGTGGCCTATCGTTGCTTCACTTGGTGGCTTCACGGGAGGCTCGGACACCGCGTTCGGAGAGTAATACCTGCCTGTGCGGTACTTGCCATTAGACAACATGTCCCCAGCGACAGTGGACAATACCGCGGATTTTCCCTGGATGTGCTGCAACCGGAACTTTACAATGTGGAATGTTTATTATTTATGTTCAATTGAAATTAAGATCTAAAATAAAACCCAACATATATTTTAACAATGGTTGTTTTGATTTTTTAAATGAATCTAGTGTGTCTCCATTGAATAGTCTTCCTGTGCCTTCTCTTGTCACACCACATGTCTCCGGCCAGCATCCTCCCTCACGCTGGCCGCCCACCTTCAATCCACATAACCGTTGAACCCATATGCAGCAGACATACATATGTTATTTTGCGGGTTGGCATCAAGCCTCCCGGCCTTGCCTCCTCCCCCAAAAATACTTACCACACCACTTTGTTCAAGCGTT
Organism: Ambystoma mexicanum; assembly: GCF_040938575.1. Lineage (NCBI taxonomy): Eukaryota > Metazoa > Chordata > Amphibia > Caudata > Ambystomatidae > Ambystoma > Ambystoma mexicanum. The sequence goes on from NC_090941.1 coordinate 608,569,801, forward strand.
GGCAATGAAAGGAAGGCCGTTGGATTTTATTGATACAAAACATGGTTATAGGTAAATAATCCATATGGTTGATCATAATAAATCATCCTTTTAGGCACCGGGTACAGAGATGACCCCCTCTGGCCCGTGCCGCCTTGCCACCACAGGCCAGCCTGCTGCTCACTAACTGCCTAGGCATCCAGGGTCTCCAGGGTGAACTGCACCCATATATTCTCCTGGGAGGGTGAGGTATTTATAAACTCACCCCCCTGCCTTCCATGTACTAGATCCTGCAGCCTGCCTCTTACATGCAGTTAGATGGCCTCTCCTTGGTGAGGCCCTGCGGCAAACGAGTCTTGTTTGCACGACCACCGCCCCAATCCACCCCCCCCCGCCCTATCAAAGGCAGTTCGCACCGGGGTACTTGTGCTGGCAAGTGGAGCTGTCAGGGAGCGATAAAGGCAAAGAGGTGCCAAAGACCATGTACACTTCAAAGTGGTCTATAGAGCATGGGTTGTTGTTCCCATGTCTACCTCCAGACCCCGTGTCTCCTGCCAAGCATCCCCCCTCACGCTGGACGGCCCCCTGCAATCCACATAAGTGTGTCTCCATTCACGAGTCTTCCTGTGTCTTGTCTGCACGACCACCGCCCCAATCCACCCCCCCCCCGCCCTATCAAAGGCAGTTCGCACCGGGGTACTTGTTGTAACGCTCACCTGATTCCCGTAGAGGCGCCGGTCTTGACTGGGCGTATACCGTATCTTCAAAGGTGATGTGTAACACACGGCTGGCTCTTTGGGCTGGACCTCTGTGCACTGTATGTCTGACTCGAAGGGTAAGATGTCTGCAGATAGAAAATATGGGATTAATGAACTGGGTTATTGAATGTCTCTCTCTTCTTCCCTTTCTCTTCTCCTGTAGAACCCAAAGGTTAATGCTCTCACCTTAGGTAAGTGAACGCCGTGCTCTCCATCTGCCTCGGGGCAGGGTGCTGTAACCAGTTTCTTCACTGGATAAGGGGAGCAGGCCTCTTGACTTCAGAGGACTGCTGTCCGTCGTTTACTGCACGAACGGTAAGTTTCGAGTAATTCTAATGTCTTTAAAAGTCTTTAGGAATGATGTCTCTTGTTTTGCAGGGTTCCGGCGATGGCGGATGACTGGCTGAAGTGAGTTGAAGATGGAGCCGTGTGATGAATAGAAGCGCCTGGAAGCACGTAAGTAAGCGCTTGTTGCCTGCTTCACGATGCGCTCTAACTTTCTTTTATTTTGCAGGTACAAGTTCGGAGCGGCTGCAGGGTGCCGGAATACCCACTGGGTTGGATGTGGAAAGGAGTAATGGCACGTGAGTATTAAAGTTCCCCAATGTCTTTAAACGCACCTTGTTTTGTCTTTCAGATGCGGGATGCAGCGCCGAAGGCCTCCGGAGCGTGCGAAGAGTTGGTGAGCTTTTGTCTTTCAGATGCCGGAATGCAGCGCGAGGCGTTGGTGACAGCCGATGGACCAGGTAAGTGAAGAGCTGTCACTGAAGACCGTAATGCTAACCTGTTCTTTCTTGTCTTTATAGGTGTTGCTGAAGACTGGATTCAGGATGGTAAGCCTTTTTCCTTAGGCCCAGGATCAGATGCAGAAGACACGATGAGCGTTCTGCTGCAGAGGATGCAGAATAACGCAAAGCAAGATTCATCCATCGGGTGTGGTTTAAATAGCCTCCTGTAGTGCTTAGGTGTCTCCTTCCACAGCCACGCCTAGGTAAGAAAAGAGTTCCTGCTTTCCAGAAGAGTTCCAGTGTTCTGAATCTAGGGAGTGGCTCCTGCCCCACCCAACAGGAAAAGTAGTTCCAAACAGAAGAGGATCAGAGGCTCAACTGGCAGGCAAGTAAGCAGCATGGTCTGCTGCAGGTAAGTCCACCCAAGCATTATGAGCCCGGCGGTTCCAGCGCTGGGACTGGGCATATTTATGAGCCTGGTGCCACTGGCGCCAGGACTGGGTCCAAAAGGTCCCAATTGGGACTGGTTGGCACTCGGAACCTGGGTTATGGATCTGCTTCCAAGGGAGTTGGGAAAACCCTGACCTTTTGGAAGCAGAGATCATGACACTTGTGCTGGCAAGTGGAGCTGTCAGGGAGCGATAAAGGCCAAGAGGTGCCAAAGACCATGTACACTTCAAAGTGGTCTATAGAGCATGGGTTGTTGTTCCCATGTCTACCTCCAGACCCCGTGTCTCCTGCCAAGCATCCCCCCTCACGCTGGACGGCCCCCTGCAAACCGCATAATGCCACGACATATACACGTCATTCATTCACAAACACACCCCTGTTTCGAATTCTTTATAACCCACTTCATATTTCTAATGAGAACTTCTTTGCGCTTTGCTAGTCAACCCGTGAAGGTGCTGGTTATCTGCTCTTCGTCTCTGTGAACTTCCGTGACCACTTCGAGGAAACTCGTCAGTTTGCAACCTGTGAACTGCTCCCTGTTCTACGACAAGAAACTACTCTGATCCCTGCATCTAACTGTTTGTTCGTCAAGGTAAGGCCATGTACCATAATCATTTTGCGTCCAATTTCTTTTCGTTCAAGACAGTACATGCAAGGAACTAGTCACATGTTCTGAGTTTAGTCAAATTATCTTTCTATTTTTTTAAAGTTATTCAAATACTTATCCGCATGTGAATAACGTGTATAGTTCCAAGAACCAAAACGAACCTTGCATTGAACCTTTTATGTGTCATTTAATTTTTTTAACACATTGGTATTCATAGAGAATTGTTGATCTTTACTTTTCAGAACTTTCCACAATGCCTGCCTGTTCCATTGGCGGTTGCCCTTCGAAGACCCATAATAAATCTGAAGGTACTATAATGCATGTTTTCCCTAAGACAATAGATCAGATAAGAGAATGGGTCCGATATTGCGGATATCCACCGTCTGAGCTTGAAAGTAGAGTCCTAGAAGTCTTTGCGGACAAGAGGGGTGATCGATACCGCATCTGCAGCAGGCACTTTAGCTCAGACATGTACTCCACATCATTGCTAATAAAGAAGAACACACCGCGAGCGAGGCGAAAATTGCTCTCAACCGCTATTCCCACTCTATTCGTCCACATCCCTCCACTGGTGAGTCAAGTTTACGTATTTATCTCTCGGCCTTGCGGTAGTGTGTAGCATTAGCTAACAATAATTTCCCCATTTATGTATCCACTCAATATGAAGGCGGAAGATTCTCCATCCGTGTCGTTATTGCAGTCATCAGCCACTTCAAGCGCCTATCGGGTAATCTTACTTAGCTATTCTGCCACTGACTTTTTTTAGGCATGTAAATCAATAGTTTTAATTTATCGTGTGATTATTTTACCTAATGGTACACCCTTGTACTCGTCCTCTAGTCTTTGTTTTCAGTTATAATTATTGTTATCCAAAATAATGCAAGTACTGTCTTTCAGGGAGATGCTGAGGAGTCCAACGTATTGACGACAACCGTTGATGTCACTCAGATGCTCGAGGTACGTTTCCGGACAGTTCCATCGATGGAGATCATCAGATCTTGCATTCTTGTAGCGTGATTGTTACACACAATGTTTCTTTCGTTTTTAGCCATTGATATGTCCTTCTGTCGTCGCCCTCCTATGTGTCTTCTTTTTTCAATATTGTGTTCATTACTAATGAAAGTCCTATGTTTCAGGGAGTCGATGGAGCATTAGTCCAAGAAGAAGGGGGAGCATGCAGTTACGGGTCAGCGCAACAGCTTGCAGAAGTGTGCACCGCAGTTACATCGTCCCTTGATGTTCTTATGCATTTCGAGGTATGGATACTGACAGTTCGATCAAGCGAAATCGTATGACGTGATTACATCCGCTATACTTCCTTCTTTATTAACGCAAGTACTATGTTTCAGGGAGATGACGGAGCTTCTTCTTCAAGAACATCACCCCTAGTAGTTGATGCCACTTGGGGGTGGTAACACTTCCAACGATCGAGCAAATCGAATCATATTTACATATCCATTATTTATTTTAGACAACTGATCATTTGTGCAGGTCTATTTAGATGAGCCGTTGACGCCTGCACAAAGTTTATGTTCTTTTTAACAAAATAGAAAACCATACTAATGCAATTACTGTGTTTCAGGGAGTTACTGAAGCATCATCTTCAATAATATCATCAATGGAAGTCTATGAGGAGCCCGAGGTATGGATCTTGACAGTTCCATCTAACTAGTTCAACAATGTGTGAATAATTGTCGTTTGAATGTTCTACACAAAGCGTTCATTCGTGTTTTGCTATTAAGATGTACGTGGGTATTGGTCCCCAAGTACATTTTGTGTTTTCAATATTATTATACATACTAATGAAAGTTCTATGTTTCAGGGAGTCGATGGAGCGTTGGTGCGTGATGGATGTGCTTATCATGAAAATATAGTCGTTGCAGCGCAAGAGGAAGTGGAGACATGCACACACGAGTCGGAGCAACAGCGTCCTGATGTTGAAGTTCGAGGCAAGAAAGTTTCAAAGAAAAGAAAGCAAAAGAAGGTTAGTGTCCTGGTCACTATATTATGTTGTTTTTCACTGTTAATAGTTCAATACTGTAAGTTGTGTTTAAACTGAACATCCCTTTTCCAATCTGTCCTCTAGTTGCGAGTGGGTGTACGAACTAGACCTACACAGACAGTGAAGCGAACGAGAGATGTTGCTTGTCAAACCTTTTGGCAGGGACTTAAGACTGGAGATGCATCGTGCCAATGGGAAGAATATGAAGTGATTGACAACGGAGCTATACCACCACCAGCCATTGATAGTGAATGTCCTCCTGGTAGTTCGGATGCAGTCGGAGATCAATTCACAGAATCCACACCCGCAAAAACTAAGACCGCGAGAAAGTTGAAGAAATTGTTTTATTCACCCATCGCCGGAGAAGGAACAGATGTTGCAATGGAAGAGAATGAAGTGGACGACAATAAAACACCATCAATATCACTGAACATAGCGGAAGACGATATCAGAGATTCTACCTTTCATGTGAGTGACATGTCCTCAACGTTACAGGCCGAACCAGCTGGGATGCAGAGTGACAGTATAAGGAAAGAGGCCAAATTCATTGTATTCGATAGTTGTTTGATTGATATTATTATTCGGATGAAATGTGGGCATTCGGTTGGTGGGGAAGTATGTGGGGAGCCATTGATTAATGTGACTCGTGCAATTCGAGGCACTAACCTTAAAATACATGCCACCTGTACAAAATATCATCCTTTCTCATGGTCTGCACAACCCATGCTGGGGCAACTGCCAGCAGGCAATCTACTTTGTGCAGCGGCTGCACTTTTTCGTGGTTCAAGTTTTAAAAAGTTAGAGTCTTTCTTTCAGTTTGTGGGAATCCATTTCATTGCGAAAACTCAGTTCTACAAATACCAAACCGATTATCTATTTCCAGCCATTAGCGAAGCTTGGAGAATGGAAAAAATGTCTATTGATAGTACATTTGCGGGCAAACGGTTCAGGCTAGCCGGTGATGGACAGTGCGACAGCCCAGGATTTTCAGCCAAGTACTGCACCTACCACTTTCAGGACATGGAAAGTAAGAAAATTGTGAGGTCGTGCAGGTGTCACAAAGTACATCCTCAGTGGCCATGGAGAAAGTTGGCTTTGTAGCATCATTGCAAGAACTACAATCGCGGGGAATGGTGATCGACCTGATAGCCACGGACAGACACGTTTCAATTGCCAAGACAATGAGAGAAGAGTACAAAAATATAAATCACCAATTTGACGTTTGGCATCTTGCAAAAACAATCAATAAAAAAATTTCGACTGCAGGTAAAAAAAAAGATATGCAAGGTATTTCACAGTGGTCCAAGTCAATCAGCAACCATCTTTGGTGGAGCTCAAAAACATGTGGAGGGTCGTTGGAAATTCTACTGGAAAAATGGCGGTCAGTAATGCTACACTGTAGCAACGTTCACCACTGGACCACAAACCAACATTTCCACAATTGTGAACATGGCCATTTGTCCACAGAGGAGGCACGGAAGAAGAAGTGGTTGATTCCTTCATCACCCACTCACAAAGCCATTGAAAAGATTGTATTTGATAAAACTATAACAAGAGATTTGAGGGGACTCACGGAATTCTGCCACACAGGAGATTTGGAGGTGTTCCACAATATGTGCCTAAAGATCCAGGCCAAAACGATTGCATTTTGGCATGGAGGGCATGATAAATCGGACTCTTCTAGCGGTCTTGGCACATAACCATAATGTTGGCCGTCAACAAAGTAGGACGACCGGAACTTTAGGGACGCTTCGCTACAATAAGGCCTATACTAAAAGAAGTCCTAGATAGGCACATACATGGAGTTGTGAACGAACCTGTGCAGGGGACAACTGCATTGCCACCCAACATTGCCTCTGTTCCATGTCCACCTAAAGAAGAGCTCATTGAGAAATACACATCACGGTTTAAATGATTGTAATTTGATTGTCTGTTCTCTCGAGTCTCCTCATGTCGCAGGCCCATTGAATATGTGTAGCTATGTATTGTGTAAATAAAAGTGATTGCTCTGTGAGTCCTGTGAGATGGCCTTACACTGAATGTAGCTAACTAGGAATGTGTGCTCGTTCAAAGTGAAGGTCAGCTGCTTTGATTTTTTCTCGGGTGCCGGAATGGCCCACGACTCAGTATAAGGTTCTATTGTTATTTGACCTTGACAGGCCGGGACCATCCCGAAAGACTTCTTTTTGGGGGTGTGGGGCAATAACGTAAGAAACGATAATGAATATAATTTCAGAAACGAAAGCCATTCAATGTTCGTTCATTAGAAGAAATAACGTCGGCATAGAAGGAGTGGTATTTCGGGGCTGCCCTACGCACAGACACAATGGAAAATGCAAATATAATGTAAGTAACTCTTTAGATGAGTTTATACCGCAATTTAATTACTATACAGTAGCTTTAAAGACGGGTTAAGTTGTACTTGTTCGTTCTATGTGGCATATTGTTTTGTACCGCGCACTATCTTGAGGAGAACCATCTCCTTTTACGGAAGCACCTCAAAACCTTCCTCTTTGCTTCTGCTTTCTCTCTCCCTCTCCCCTGCTACAACTGGTCCACTGTCTGCGACCTCGGTCCTGGGCCCTTCCACTCTCCACCTGCACTGCCTCCCTGTCAACCCCTGCACTGGGGGACTGTCTCAGTATCCTACAGCCCCCCCTTGACGTATAATACCCAGTTGCACTGTCCTAGCTATGAAATAATTTCCCGACCTAATATATAAAATGAATAATTTTAATAAAGATCTGATGGTGAGACTAATTTCATTTTTTATGTTTTTAAAACCGGTACATCCTTCATTATTGTATGTGTCACGAGTACCAGACACCGGCGGATGGCTTTTTCAACCGCCAGTTGCTTCTCCGCGTGAACAACGTTACCAACCTGACCATTTTATGGGACGATCGCCAAGTACAAGTATGCCCTTAGGCGGTACTAACGGCTAGATGCAACATACAGACCGTTGTGGTGGCCTAGTGCCTCGTTGTTGGAACAGCCATGCGATTATCAGTGCGACCGAAGAGCTTATTTTATCGTAAACCAACACCCTGTGTACTGCACACGAACATCGCTTGCCTCAAGACGAACTATTTTGGATCGAGAGCAAAGAAAAATGCAAATCGCTGAATATTCTCTAAACATTTGATGTCCAATAAATGTACTTTGCCAAATGTACAATCTTGCCGTTTGCTTTTAAACCACAGTTTCATATTCCGATTTGTGGCGCTGTATTGTGAGATGATCTAAGACCCTGTGTACAGCAAAGGAACATCGCGTGCCTCAAAACAAACTTTTTGGAACGTGAGCAAATAAAAATGAAAATCGCTGAATATTCTCTAAACATTTGATGTCAAATAAATGTACTTTACCAAATTTACAATCTTGCGGTTTGATTTAAAAGTACAGTTTCATATTCCCAATTGTGGCGCGCTGTGTTGTGAGCTGATCTGTGTTGATTTCCGGGTTCTGTGTGGAGTCGCGTAGAAGACACCTGGGCACGTTTGCCTACGCAGCACAGTCACGTCACGGATAGAGGCGGGGAATATGAATGTTTTGATAAAGTCTGTTTCAGGGGCGGGGGATTTGATTTAGTGCCGCAAAAGCAGGTGAGCCAGGTCGATGGGGGGAAATGATAGGATTATCAGAAAATGGCGGCTGATTTCGAGTGCGTTAATGGACGAAAAGTCGGGTAAGGTCCATAGGAAAGTTTTCTACGATCTACCGATTTATGCTTAAAAACACATGGCCGAACCGTAGGGACAATAAAAAAAAAGTCCCGGAACTATCCTTTAATGGTTTACTGCAAAAAGTCTATTTGATTGGTAGGGTATTAGTTGGCAGAACTGGAGCACACCAGAAAATGTCCATTCTGCGCCACTTCATCATGTGACCCCCACGCCTCCAATTGGACAGCCCTGTTGAGATGCATACAAAAAATAACCTGTGACTCATTCCTCTTTTGAAATGGAGGATCCTTTTGACCAAGAGAACTATTTTCCAATACTTGGGAAAACCTACAAGATAACAAGCAAAATGTAGGGGACAGTTACATACTAGAACCACCTGAGAAAACCGAACCACCTGTATCATCTTCTCCCAATGATGAGCAAATAAAATGCTGCCATTCAGAGCCTGCACACCATTTTAATATCAGCTTGCTGTAAGGGGAAGATGACATGGACTTATATGTGGAAACTTTGATACAACCAGAAGGATTGGTACAAATATTAGCACTAATGGCACAGGTTAAAAGCAGTGGATGTAAACATGCTAAACCTTTGCAGAGCAAAAGCAATAAACGACTGCATTGAAAATAAATACATAATCATGTGCATGACTCTATGATCAGGACCACAGCATGGAAGAGATAAAGTAAACCTGCTTCTATAGCCAGCACTCGACCTGACAAATAAAGTTAGAGCTTAATTGCCATAGGGAGAAAAGGAACAACATCAACTGCTAACGATATATGAATTGCCACTATCCCTTCTTAATTAGCCCTTCATGATGGAAGCAAATAGAATGAGATGGGACTACCCATAAAATGAACACCTTAGGAGGTGAGGGCACTAGCCATTGTACAAAGGGGCATATAGCCTTAAATGCAATAAGGAGAAAAAGGCTAGATGCAGCTGAAACAGCAAGAAGATAACCACCAACAGGACAAGTGGTTAAGTGACCTTGTGCCAAAGAGTGGCTGGGTTAAATCCATAGTTACATGCGCAGGTCATCAATGTAGCTTTTGACTGAGAAAACAACTTTGGCAAACAAGTGGATGATTGGTTAGACAAAACAAAGATAACATGGAGACCACCTCAGAAATCCCCCAGGATATCCACCTTCAGTCACCATTATGGCAACAACACTGCCCAGGAGGTTACAGATCGCCCTCTTACAAATAAAGGAGTGGAGGAGGTTCAGCAAGGTGAATACCATCACTAAAATAGTGACTGCGCAGTGCCCACCTCCTTCCTGTAAGGAGGTATAATTACTTGTGTCTTTCATTGGGAAGAGAGTACAACAAAGCAAAGGTTGCTAATCACCATACGCAATGCTTACTGGATAGAATTTGTCAAATAAGCAAACCAACTACATTTTGATGTCTTTCTTCCTGATCACAGTCTGCTAATTTAGGGCTCATGCTGTGGCCACGCACTAGATTGAAAGACATTGTATTCTGTAGCAAGCTGGGCATATTCTCCAACATGGGGTCTGGCATGGATTCACATGCTCATGAATATTCCCTGTCGTCAGGCTGGGAATCCTCGGTAAAGAAAAAATCTGTTTCAGTTTCGTTTCTGAACTGTCTTTCTCCTAATAACCAATCACTGGTCTCTGGGTCATACTGCCCCCAGCCAATGACTGCCCTCTACCTAAGTCCCTCCTCTGGCAGCCATCTTCAGATTTTTACCGCACGTTCAAGTGTTGAGAGTCCTTGTCTATAGCTCTCAAGCTTTTACTGCGTTTTGCTATTTTTCAAAGAGTTAAACCTCTTTTTTTCGGTCAATTGAGCCTCAAGCTCCACCGTTTCTACTTCTGATCAACGGGGACCCGTTTCTGAATTTTCTACGCCCCTCAAGGGCGAAGTTTTCATCGAGTCCCGCTTCTTGGAGTATTCCAGAAGATTCTTTGAGGCCTACCCCACGTGGACATGGCCCAGGAAAAAGGGAGCACGACACCCGGATCCAAGCTGTTCAGGAGCTGCCCTGGATGCGGATTACAGAATGTCTTCAAGGAGGACGAGCATTCTAGATGCCACTACTGCCTTCACGAAGACAAAACGCACGTGGATAAGGACTGTGCGTTTTGCAAGAACATGTCGGAACGGACCATGAAGGATCGGCGGATCCGCTTCACCAACTGGCTGGAGGGCAAGAGCACAGCAGCAGGTGAGAAGAAGAGGTCCGAGCGGTCTTCTAAGACCTTTGAGGGTGCTCCTGCGACGGGGGCACAACAAAAGGCAAAGCACTGCGAGTCCGTGGGCACCGGGAGCGCCGAACGGTCGGGCTCCTCGGCTGCCAGGCAGGGCACACTTTCACTGACGCCATCAACCACGAGCCAACGCTCTGGCTCGGGGAAAAGGAAGTTGGAGAACCCGGGTAAGCTTCGGGGGAAGCCCTGGTCGATCCCGACGGAGAAAGCCGAGGGGGAGCGAGGCGGCGACCCTTCCCCCCATGGTGAAGGCCTCAAGCGCGTCCAAAGTCGTCAAGGCTTTGATTCACCCGGGTAAGGCCTCTATCGAGGGAGTTGTGGCGGCCCTGGCGAAGCCTGTGGAGGCTACCCCAGTGGAGGTGACCTCAGGGCCCAGAGTTTCCCTGCCACCGCGGCGGGAATCCTCTTTTCAGCCCATCGATAAGACCCCTGTGAAAACCCTGGTGGAAAAAGAGAGGGGGCTGGTTGCCATCACGGACACGGATACAGCCTCTGTAGAGGAGCTCGCTGAATTCGTGAAGATCCTGGACAAGAGGTCTGGGGAAGTCCAGTCCCACGGGAGGGATCCCGACTAGGCGGACTAAGAAAGCGACAGTGCCGCCGACGAGGTTCCCGTGGAGGCGGAGTATTCCACTCCCCAACCGTCGCAACCGGTACCTGGGCCACAGGACAACTCAGGAGCAATCCTGATGGCGATCCAGGCTTTGTGTACAGAGATGAGGACAAGATTGCCCTTACCCCCAACGGACGACCCAGCAGAGTCTGGACCGTCGGGAAGCCCTCCAAGCAAGCAGAGGAGAACTCACCCCCCAGCGCCCTTCCAGCCTACGCAACCCTCAAGGCCTTCATCTCCTTCCCCGGATCCGAGGGATGACACGGGAACAGAGACGGCTACGACGGGGACAGATGACGACGGTGGTGACGACAGGATGGGCCTTCCATCACCACCCCCCCCCCGGGCTTCCCCACACGATGAAATTGGCTCCTTCCACGCCATGATCGCCAGGGCATCCGAGCTCTTTCAGCTCTGCTCGGTGGAACAGAAGCCGAACCCGGATTTAGTCTCAGCGGCAGCCAAGAAGAAAACGGCGGGGGCGACGGCTTCAACTTCGACCTACCCGCCGGACGGCGAAGGGAAGAAAATGGGTGCAATGGGACGACGGGTAATCTCGTCGGCAGCGACGACGATTAAAGCGGCCAACGCCCTCGTGATTGTGGCCCACTATGACAGGGAGCTGTGGTTTAATATCGCTCCTCTGCTGGTCTTCCTCCTGACGACAAGAGGGCTGCGGCCCTGGAGATACTGCAGGGAAGGCGAGGTGGTGTCGGACCACGCCATAACGGTGGCCACGGACATTGCTGACACCGGCTTCCGCCAGATGGACAACAGTGTTTGCCTTCGCCGGTGTGGTTGGCTCAAGGCAACCGATTACCGCCAGGACGTGCAAACCAGAGTTTTTTGACATGCCTTTCGACGGAAACAACCTGTTTGGCAATACAGTGGACGAGTCACTTCAGGCCATCAAGGCCGATACGGAAACGGTGCGGGCCTTGGGAGTTTTGCAACAACGAGGGCCGCCGTTTCGGAACTCCGGAGGCAAGCAAGGTGCCTCCAAAGGATTTGGCGGCGGCTCCTTGACGTACCGCCAGGCGGCCCGCTCCTCATCGCAGGAGGTCTACAGAGGACGCGGCAAGTCAGGAGGATGTCGTCGTCGTCAAGGAGGCCAAGGCGGTAAGGCCACTAGCAAGCAGGATTGAACTGGCCGTAGTGTCGGGCCCCCACCGGAGCACCCCGGTGGGAGGCCGGCTGGCGAAGTTCGTAAGCGCGTGGGAGTCCATCTCCACTGACCGATGGGTGCTGGATACCCTGGCCCGCGGGCACACTCAAGTTTCTAAAAAAAAGTGCCCCCGCATTCCTCCCGTGGCCAGGAAGGAAAACCATGTCCCTCAACTGCTGCTGGAAGTAAGGGCGATGCTGAAGAAAGGAGCCATCGAGCTCGTCCCAAAGAGGCACCGGGGCTCCGGAGTGTACTCGCGATACTTCCTCGTAAGGAAGAAGACCGGCAGCTGGCGACCCATCCTGGACCTTCGTCGCTTAAACAAGTACATCAAGTCCCAAAAGTTCTGGATGGTCACTCTTCAGCACGTGCTGGGACAGCTGGAGGAGGGCGACTTCCTATAGTTGCTGGACTTGGAGGATTCCTACTTCCACATCCCCATTCTAAGAGGACATCGAAAGTTCCTCAGATTCGTAGTCCGAGGACGGCACTACCAGTTCAAGGCCCTCCCCTTTGGATTGAAGTCGGCACCCAGGTTATTCACTAAGTGCCTAGCACCAGTAGCAGCGTGGCTGTGCCTGCAGGGGATCCACGTCTACCCATACCTGGACGATTGGCTCATCCGACCAAGGACAAGAGAACTCGTCGTTGGACACACAGCGAAGACCGTTCAGCTGCTCACGGATCTGGGATTTTCCATCAACTGCGCGAAATCCCACTTGGTCCCGTCACAAGTCGCACTGTTTCTGGGAGCCAGGCTCGACACTGTGGCGCGATTGGCCTCTCCGTCAGAGGAAAGGACGAAGGCCATCCTGGGCAAAGTGCAACGACTGTTGGCCATGGACGTGGCCAGGGTGAGGTCCATCAAGCCCCTTCTCGGCATGATGTCCTCGTGCATCTACCTCGTGCGCTTGTACAGGCTGTGGATGCGTCCACTGCAAGAGTTCCTCGACGCCCGTTGGATGCAAGTGGCGGGCAGCTTCGAAGACAGGATCCCGCTCAACGAGACCTTCCGCCAAGCGATCCGGTGGTGGGCACCCACACACATCTCGCGGCGGGGTGGACTTCCAGACCCCCACACACCAGGAGACGTAGACGACAGATGCCTCCCTGGAGGGATGGGGTGAGCACACAGAGATCTCCACGCAAGAGGCCTTTGGCTCCATATCAACGTCTTGTTGTTCTGGGCCCTCAGGTCGTTCCTTCCGTCCCTCAAGGGCAAGGTGGTGAGGATCTTCACCGACAACACCACCACAATGTTCTAGATCCGGAAGCAGGGAGGCACCAGATCCCCAGCCCTATCCAAGGAGTCCCAGCATCTGTGGCATTGGGCCGTCGCCCCACGGATGTTTCTGGTACCCTTCCACCTGGCAAGAATAAAGAACACCATTGCTGACTCACTTAGCAGGGAGCTACGCTCGTGCCACGAGTGGGAACTTCGGCAGGATCAAGTGGATCTGCTATTCCAATGATGGTGCAATCCCCAGATCGACTTATTCGCGACAGCGACAAACGCCAAGTGCCGGAGGTTCACCAGCAGGTTTCCCCCACCGGGGAGCATGGGTGATGCCTTCTCATTCCCCTGGGACGGCCTGTTCCTCTATGCGTTCCCGCCGTTGCCGTTGCTGCTGCGACTCATCAACCAACTCAGGCGGTCCCGGTGCAGGATGATCCTCGTCGCACCGGCGTGGCGAGACAGATATGGTTCCCGGACCTTCTGGACATGTCAGCGTCCCCCCCAGTCAAACTGCCGACGGACGCGGATCTCCTCTCCAGAGAAGGAGGTGCCATCCTCCACCATGACCCGGTGTCGCTGAACCTGCAGGCCTGGCTCCTGCAGCACTAGAGTTTGGAGGGTACAATATCCTGGTGGACTGCAAGGAGGTGCTTGCAAAGGCCAGGGCCTCCTCAACTCTCAAGTGCTACGGACACAAATGGAAGAGGTTCTCTGTCTGGTGCTGTGCACAGAAGATTAACCCTCTGCGGATTACGGCCCCTCAAGTGCTGCCATACTTGCTATCAGTGGCCAAGGCGGGGCTAGCCCATGCCTCCATCAAGATCCATCTGGCGGCTATCTCCTGCTACACCAGAACCCTGGGGCGCTCATCCCTGTGGTCTCATCGCCTGGTGAAGGAGTTCATGAAGGGAATGTCCGGTCCTTCCCGCCGGTGAAGGCTCCGGCCCCGGCGTGGGAACTCAACGTGGTGCTGATCAGGCTCAGGGGGCCGCCATTCGAGCCTCTGCATTAGGCACCGTTGAATTTCCTGTCGTGGAAAACAGCGTTTCTTGTGGCCATCACCTCTGCATGACGAGTGGGAGAGATCCAGGCCCTCTCTTGTAAAGCCCCATACCTGACTTTCCACGAGACGAGGGTGGTGCTGAGGACGCACCCCTCCTTCATGCCCAAGGTGCCGTCGGACTCCCACCTCAACAAGCCCTTGGTGTTACCTGTTTTCTTCCCGTCTCCTTCGTCGCCGGCCAAGAGGACTTTGCACTCGCTGGATGTAGCTAGTTCTACGTGGACCGCACAGAGTTTTCGGAAGACATCACAGCTGTTTGTGAACTTTGAACCTGTGAACCAAGGGTAGGCTCTCTCGAAGGCTTCCATTTCCAGATGGCTCTCCGACTGCATCATGCACTGTCACCGGTTGGCAAACCGACCGTTGTCCGGCCGTCCGAGAGCCCATTCAACCAGAGCGATCGCTGCTACCACAGCGTTCCTATCTGATGTGCCCCTGCAGGACATCTGCAGGGCTGCTACGTGGAGGTCGACGCACACCTTCACGAGATTCTACTGTGTCGACCGGGATTCCAGGGAGGAGTCCAGAGTTGGCCAGGCAGTGCTGCGCAACCTGTTTGCATGAAGGTGGGCCTGGTGAGGAGGTAAGAGATGCTTAATGTTGAGTGATGAAATGCGTAAATGTTGAGCCTTGCCACCTCCCATGGTTGTGCATGTGTGTACTGCTATGTATTCTTGTATTCATGAGCATGTGAATCCATGCCAGACCCCATGCAAATACCAACCTAGGGAACAAGTTACTTACCTGTAACTGTTGTTCTCCAGCATGGGTCTGGCATGGATTCACATGCGAACCCTCCCTCCTACCGCTCTGCGGCTCTTCACTTGGTCCTACTGCCACTTTACGTGCTACCAAATCTGAAGATGGCTGCCAGAGGAGGGGCTTAGGTAGAGGGCAGTCATTGGCTGGGGGCCGTATGCCACAGAGACCAGTGATTGGTTATTAGGAGAAAGACAGTTCAGAAATGAAACTGAAACTGATTTTTTCTTTACTGAGGATTCCCAGCCTGACGACGGGGAATATTCATGAGCATGTGAATCCATGCCAGACCCATGCTGGAGAACAACAGTTACAGGTAAGTAACTTGTTCCTTGTTTTGCAATAACTTGATCATCAAGAAAAAGTCACCAGTGATTTAATTGCCACTCCACCCGTAAAGCGGGGTGCACCAAGGATAGTTTTTATATTGTGTACTCTGGGCATTTGCACACAACCACGCTTAACACTACGTGAACTCTGAAGTATTTCTTCCTTGTCTGTTGAAAATTGTAATTGCGGATTCGGCCACTGATCCCCAGCAGGTATTTTAGGGCCCAAAATACTAGCTGTGCCAAAAGCAAGCCGTCAGTGCCTGCTGTAAGGGTGTGAAAATAAGGCTTGGACAACAAAGGTGACATTGTTTTGGTTATAAACCTTTGTTAGCCAGCAAAAGGGTTGGAAAAACAACTCCTCTGTCACTAAAGCTAAGAGAGGTTACCCTGGGCCAAAGAAATCTAAGGAAAATGTCAGCATGTCAAATAGTGAGTCACTGTTGTGTCCAAAAACACTACTTCTGACCCTAGCACTTGTTACTTAAATCTAATGTGCAAGGACGCTATAGTCAGAATTAAAGTGTTGATGACAGTTCTTGCCAACAGTAAGTTCCCAATGTCTCGGGTTGTAAAAAAACAAATCAGGTGTTCCTTTTCCACCATGTAACATTCCAGTGAACAGGGATTAGCTCTTTTACCCTGGATTCCTTCTTGTTCTTGATAAGTTAGGAGCTCATCTCCTCCTCATGTGGTTTCCTTTACTTTGCAAAAATAACACAAAAGAAAGCACAATATTCACTCAGCCAGTGGACTTGTCTCAATTTCCCTGCACTTTCCCAACTTTCCCAAAGATGCACAACAAAGGTTTCCAGCTTTCAAGTAAACACCTCTTCTTTGCTCATGGAGGGTTGTGTCTGGTTCACTTTCCTGCCAAACACACCCCAGGAAATTATAACGGATAGTCTCTGTTAATCTCTTCCTTTTATCTCCTTGGGTCCAAGACCCCATACTTTCTTGAATGAGTTTCACCTTATTCTCAGACCTTCATATGGGTGCGAGTTCCAGACTTGCAATGATGTATTATACCAGCTTGGTGTACTCTCCTGCCAATCATGTGTTTTCTTGTCTGTCTTTTTTGCTTTCAGGGTCCCAGAGTCTCTTATTCTCTGGCTCTCATGTGGGTGCATGTCCCAGATTTGCAATGCGCTATCACAATTGCATTGTTTACTCTCCTGCCAAGCATATATTTCTTTTGGCGCTGTCTCTGTTTCTCTCAGGGTCTAAGACCTCTTATTCTCTGGCTCTCATATGGTTGCAGGTCCTAGACTCACAATAATGTCTATTGTCTGCTTGGTTTACTCTCCTGCCAAGTATACAATTGTTTCTTTCTCTGTTGCTCTTGGGGTCCCAGTTCCTCTTATCTCATACTCTGTAGTTCCCTGATTCCTATCGGACCTCTAGCACCTCTGTCTGCCCACGTAGCTGTATGTGTGATTTGCGTCTTCCGATCGGCACTGCTCTGAGGCTCTGGCAGCGTTTAGGTGCTCTCTCGAATCGTCAACGACTCCACCGGTTACCCCTTCTTTCTCAGGCTGTGGTTTCTGTCTCCAGACGAGTTTGGGTATATCCTCTCGTCAGCGGTTGCCCCGCTGGTCACTGCTTCCGTCTCAGGCTGCGGTTTTGGTCTCCAGCAGCTCCCCAGACTTTGGGACGTGTTGGGAGAGAGGTGGTTTAATCCGCCCCTCCTGCACTCCCGCAACACAGATCTTGCTTGAGAAGAAGGGGGGGGCGAAACCTGTCTCTCCCTCTGCCCCGCGTCTCACACCACCAGCCCAGGTCCCCTGTCCCACGGCCTCCTGCCAACTTCACACAACTCTGTTCTCACGGAAGTCCAGCTATTCATTGTTGCAACCTTCAGTGCCTTCCCAGAACAGATGAGCTCATTGCACTGTGTGAGACCAGAACAGGCCTCTGTTTGAGAACCCATCCATCTCCGCAAAACCTGCCTGTGTCCCTTCTGACCCCCATCCTGCTAAGCTGTAAACCACTAGGCCCATGCACTCTCCTCTTTGATACAGATACACATCTGGCCCCCTGTGGTGACCAAACGAAGACACCCCTGGGAGTCCTAACCACCGAAACTCCTATATCCTTTCTAATCCCAACACTTGTCTATTCGTATCATGAGGCATTAGGTAGATCAAAAACTCCAAGGTGGGCAACTGGGACCGGAATTCTAGGTTTATCGGTACCAGGGTGCAGAGGGTACAAGGCCTGCCTATAACTTGTGTATGAACTCTGAAAGGCACCCACATTCTTACCTGACTTTACGAGTGTCATTTCTCTCATGCTCTCAAATGCTGTTTTTGCATGATCAGTTAGTCAGGGAAAGTGTAATTTTGCTGGTCTGACCCTCAACTCGCAAAGATGAGCCCAGCTGACCCACGTACTGCAGAGTTACTAGTCTAAGTCTAAGCACCCACCAATCCCTTGAGGTCAACACATATGGATCCATACTGCGCTGATGGGTTGCCAGTCATTTGGTCGAAATCTATTGGTCGACTGGACAACTGGTCGAATCAATTTGGTCGAAAACCAAATGGTCGAATTTTTTTTTTTCTTTTTTTTTTACCCCTTTTTTTTTTTTTTGGGGGGGTCCCCCCCCCCCAACCCCCTTTTTTTTTCTTTTTTTTTTTTTAACACGAAAACCCACAAAACACATATATAAATAAAAAAAAAAAAATTCGACCATTTGGTTTTCGACCAAATGACGTCGACCAAATTGCAGTCGACCAGTTTGTAGTCGACCAAATGACTGGACACCGCGCTGATGATCTGACCCAATGGAGTTGCGGGATTGTATACTGTAATATGATGTCATTTATGACGCTGGATGCCTTTTTAATGTGCTGCCTGTGTATCTGTTGGAAGAGCGCTCTCCGGGCAGCCGAGTTCTCTGCGTGCACACTTTTCTTTATATAAACTTTGTTCAATTTGCAATCTAGCTCCTGGTCTCCTTCCCTATTGGAGTGTGCCCATTATTCAGATTTTAGGATATTGTGTCAGGGAGTGGGCACCTTCATTTGGTGAAGATCCGACATGATATTATCTGACGTTTCCATACTGCAGCGAGGTCCAGGGCTTCCCCGTAAAGGCCGACCCCCACCTACGGCTGACCAGATTTAAACAAAAAATGCATACGGAACGAGGAAGGTTTTGTGGGTCCTGGCTTTGCAACTAACCAACTGCTCACCACCAGAACAGGGCAGGTGCCATGACGGGGAGGCTCCCACTTGTGGATAGACCGCAAACGGAGGCCCTCAGAATACCACGGGCACGTGAGTATTGATTGCAAGGGGAAGTAAAGGAGGGAAAGGGAAGGTGTGGAGCAGATCAATTAAGGGGAACACGCAAAATTTGGGCTTAGTGTGACTGAACAGAGTGATTGTTGAGAACACAGCATCCTTTTTATTTGTCATGGCCGTTAGGTTTTTTATATAAAGGAGTATAGTGAGAAAATAAGAGGAAATACGGGAACCTAGCTCCGAATGGGGTTGGAAGGCAGCGCCGCGTAGCACTGTCCCAACCAGTGCTGGAAATAAGTGAGGAAATTGAATAAAGTAGGAGCCTTGTGTATTTAGTAGGCTCGGAAATTAGTAGTACTTCGCTTCTATATTGTTCTCTAACTTTTGTGGAGGTAGGCCCAGGAGGGCCGACGTTGATGTGAGTGAGTGTGGGGAAGGAAAACTCAAGGTTGCATTAAAAAGGGGGCCTAAGGGCATATGAGTTCCTTTTAGAGCATTTTATGTTTTTTTCAATGTTGTCTGTGAAATTGTTGGCTTGTCTTGTCAAAATGTTTACTGTTTCTATGTAATTGATATGGCAATGCATACCTAATGTTTTGAAAAAGTAAATCATTGAAGAACAAGATTGATGCATTAGAAGTTGAGGTGTTGCAGTATAGACAGAATAGGGGAAAATGGAGGAGACACTTTTGATAAATATGGCTCTAGATACACCACTTACACTAATTTGTAAGAACCTCCCCCGTATAGTGATCAAATAAAGAAATACCATGGCCAATGGGTAACTGACATAAAAGGGGAGGGGTCACCTCATATTTGGCCAGAAGGAGGGTCTTTCGATAAAAGGATATTGGACCATGTAGCGAGCTATCTAATGGCAAAATACAAAGGGAAGCAGCTTCAAAATAGACAAGAGGTGCTGGATTTGTGGAGGATGTTCGAGGAAACGCCCCCTACAAATAATAAAGAAAAGGTAGCAGAGTCCCCAACAGTGACAAACAATGAGATGGGAGAAAAAGGCAAGGAGAGTGAAGAACCAAAGAAATCATACCCACTGCTTACAAGGGCCGATGAGGGGTATTGTGATCCGAAATACCTAACACAGGCAAGCACACCAATCACAACAGTAACTGCACCGTCCCCTCTGTATGTCCAATCAAATACCAATGTTGCCCCCATAGGTTTATATGTTCCATCAAGCCAGCCCCCTGTCCCCCAGGACCAACGACACAAGATCTAGAAATATGAATGACAAGTACTCAAGCAGAGTTATCCAGATTGCGAACATTGTGTGAAACAACGCTGCTGCTACAGCTGGGAGGGCAGCCACCGTTGCCACCCCATTAAAGAGTTATTCCTCAATACCAGAAGATGAATCGAAATCCAGGGACTTCCTTTTCCGAATAGATAACACCCCAATTAAAGCAGTTCAAATAGAGCGAGAGGGTTGAAACAGCAAGTGTGGGGTATGACACGGTAGCATCAGATAGGGAAGAGGAATATTGGAGCGACTTTGAGTCCGATGAAGGAGCAGTGGGAAGTATTCAACAGATCAAATGGGCAACTCTACAAGTGACAGAAGTAGAAGAAGAGCGTTGGGAAGGAAGACTCCATCCGTAATAGATTAGGGCGAATGGCATTGGCAAAAAAGAAAGGAGTGAAGGTAATTAGAGGGAAGGTGAGATCGAAATTACAGATGCCTCTCATCCACAAGGGAGCAGGACGACCCCATTACGTACCTTGGCCACTGATGGAGAAAAACAACTTATTAAAGGCCCTCACACCACTCTCTGGGGGGGGTCGGAGGGGGTTGCCGGGCAATGGATATACGCATTTGAGGAAAACACTGCAGGAGTGCCCTTGGCTATAGGGGATATCAAAAGCCGATTGGTGTCAGCATTAGGTGACCAAGCTGACTCAGTATGGGTGAAGGCGGGGTTCCCAGCAGTTACCATGGGTAATGAAGGACACAATGGGGCATCCTCTAACAATGTAAGAGCACAAGTATGGGATGCACTGTGGAGGACCTTCCCTGACACCCCAGATTTACACTCTGTGATGCCATGCATTATGGGGGACCAGGAAGAGGCTCTGCAGTTCATTTTTTGAATGCAGGGGATGTGGCGGGCGGATACGGGTACGGCGTTGAACCAATCCACCTCCCTGTTCTATTTTATTATCAAAAAAGGCCTCCCGAAGGATGTAGAGAAGGCTCTTGATGAAATTGCTGGGATGATAGCCCAAAGGGTGGCCAGAAATACAAAGCATCATAGTGCACCACTGCAGAAGGATCAAAGAAAGGGGAAAAGAAATAGCTCCGAGGATATTCGCAGACGAAGCAAAGCTGGCACAGAGTATGTTAGTGAAGGTCGCAGCGGTAACTGCTGCACCTCCCTCAGAACGGCAAGGAGAAGAAGGGGAGGGGCCACTGTGCTCTGGCAACGCTGCACTCTGCACTTCTAGTGATTCCAGAAAATCACATCAAGGGGGAAGGGGTGCCCAAACCATGGCAACTGGCACCCAAACCTGCAAGTGAAGAGCCCCCCATCTATGACGTCCTATCAGAAGATAACCTGCAAGATCAAGTGTCCCGCAGAAAGAGAGCATCCAATTACCTCTCAAAAAACTCTTCAAACCTTTTGGCGCAAATACCTGATAAGTGGAAACCTTTCAATTCGGCAGAGACATTTTTCGCATCACTTATCCCCAGCATCCAGACACGAGCAAACGCCAAGTGGCTTCAAATTGTGCGCTGGGAACTGATCCAGCTGGCCAACGACACAGAAGGATTCAATGTGTTAAAAGTTAGAACTAAGAGCACTAAAACTGATGATGATGCAAAAAATCGTTATGTGCCTGACCTGTTCATGGCTATGGAAGGCAGTGTTTGCTGAAAAATCAGGAGTGCATGTTGCACTTTTGTGCCTTCTTCAGATGCTGAAAATGGAACACTCTTGAATGTAATATCGGCAGTGCATGAACTCGGAGTACGAATGAAAGAAGAAGGTGGCGTTGAGAATAGTGAATGGTTTAGTGTGGCATTCGACTGGGTACCATCATGGCTCGGGTGAGCAATGAAGTTACCGGTCCCTGTTATCTTCTTCCTCCTGCTGATTTTCTGTGTGTGCCAACTGGGAGTATGATGCTGTGCAGAGGCGATTCCTAATAGTGCGATGATGATGGTGACTGTGGGCAATACAAATAGAAACGGGAAAATGCCCCATGATACTAGGGAAGCCCAAGTACAAATAGGTGAAAGTAAAGAGCCCAAATATCGTATGGTGGCTGTTTACAACACAGGAGATATAGTAGATACTCTATGGCACACAACCATCAAACAGCCCCAGGATTTAGAGAACCCTAAGGAGGTGTGGGTTGACCTAGCAGGGGATGGAGGGTGCATCTAGATGATGTGTACTCCTGTGTACCACATCAACGATATGTTTATTATCTGGAGAAGGTTGATTGAATCTTTGCTCAACTTCCACCAGTGGCTAAACACCTGTGATGACAATATTAAATTCCCCATTGAGTGGAGTCAAACTGAGGTGAGTTTCCTGGATTTAATTGTCAGGAAATCAGATGACAAACTCAATACTACACTTTACAGGAAACCTACGGTTAGGAATAATTTGTTGCACTATTCCAGTTTTCATCCGTTTAGACTTAGACAAAACATGCCATGCAGACAATTCTTGCGAATTTGCAGTAATTGTACAGAAAAACAAGAATTTTATTTACATGCAGCACAATTGAAGGAAAGGCTGACCGAAAGAGGGTTCCCAAAGAAACTAGTGCGAGAACTTAAAAAGGGCAGCAAATACAGCTGGGACATGTGCCTGACCCCTCAGATTAAGAGTGATAGATTGGTGTGCGTAACCACCTTCAACCCAATCACTAATGAGATTAAAAAGATTGTCAACTGTAATCCAAAATTGGATTCATACACTCGACACAGTGCGACATGGATTAAATGTCTCGGTTGAGTGGAATAATCTAATTACTAAAGGATGAGATAGTGGCCATATAGTCAATTTCCAGTTATCATTCACAGGAACCATGTAGCAAGTGGTGAATGTAACTATCATTTAAATGAGGGATAGTGACGGACCATACATCCTTTCCTTACTGGAAGTGCACAGGTAATAATAAAAGCACCTGTGCAAGTCTGTTCTTGCATAATAATAAAAAATGTGCAAAGGAGATAGCCCGGCAGATCATCACTGATCAAGTCCTACAGATGAAAGTACCTCCAGATATAGGATACCTCTTTTTCTTTACCGAGGATTCCCAGCCTGACGACGGGGAATATTCATGAGCATGTGAATTCATGCCAGACCCCATGCTGGAGAACCTTCAGTAACTTCTTTAGGTACCCTAGTATACTCTCCTGCCAAGTATCTTTCTCCCAAAGGCTCACTGCCTGATCTGCTTCTCTCACCAGGACCTCTTACAATGTTCTGTTTCAGTTTAACACAGTTGTACCTCTTCGCTGTTTATACTTCATTGGCTTTAGGTACTACTTGTTCCAACTTCCCCCATACAGACATTTCATACATGCAGGCTTGTTCAAAGTTCTGTCTGCTAACTCTTCACTATTGTTCCTTTGCTTGTGGCAAAACATGTTCCAAATTTCCCCAAATTTACATCTCATATTTGGACACTTGAACATTAGTGAAGAAGTTGAAAGGCAAAATCTGTACATCTGTTTGTAATAACATTTACTCCAACTTTCCCCATATGGACTTCTCTTATTTCAAGGTTTGTGTACATTTTGTCTTTCTAGTTTTCTTAGTTAGTATTCAAAATAACTTTTCAATTGTTCATACGTGTTGGCATGCCCGAGGGTCCCCAACACCTATTGGTAGACTAATGGCATTTCCGACCCATGGCACGTTGCTGCTGTGGAGTTTTCCCTCTGGGAAAGCTTCTCCTGCTTTGCAGATCCACATTCATTTCCCCTGCCAGATCTGCATTAATTTGAGGGTAGGACTGCCGTTGACTGTCAAGACTGCGCTTCACATAGTGTTGCTGCTGCTGCCAGCTTGCCAGTAGTCCCTCCACGTCATCAGCTGTGCTTCTCCCAGTCTCACACCACTCCGTTAAGATGTGTTCACATGTGGTTGCATGGAAGCACCTGCCTCACTCAGCAAGGTCTGTTTCCGTGCATCTGCTTCCGCTTTCGGTTCTGCTTACCGATTCACCCGCTCTGCACCTCTTTTCTGCTTCTTCACTACTCAATTGAAGGTGTAGACCATTTTTAAATGTCCCACGCCGCTGATTTCCATTGTAACAATTAGACTGCACGTTTAAGCTTGGTGTTTCCTTTAATCCATACTAACTCCTCCTTACTCGTCCTCGTCACAGTACTTGAGGCTTTTTTGGGAGTTGGAGTCGACAGGATTTTTAGGTCTAACAAAGTTACATTGTTTTAGATTTTTGATTAAAACAAAAATATCAGAGACAGGAGATGTTTAATGTGTATATGAGGTAGGAGTGGTTTTCTGTTCAGAATATTTAGCAAGAAAGGGTTTTGGAGTTTTACAATGAGATGGATTTGTAAAGTGACAACAAGACATCAAGAATCCAGAAATTCAAGAATGATTAAGTCTTCTTCATTATGAAGTGACGAATACTGTGTCTCTCCTGATGGGGTCACCACCTTTCCCCGACAGCCGTCTCCTCCCACGTAATCCTCCCTCCTAATATCACCCCTAGGGTCAGGATCAAGTAGAAGCTGCCATTCCCTGGCCATGCGGGCGGACAGCAATGTGTGAGTACAGCAATGTGTGTGTCCTGGTCATCTACTTTAAGGCTCAAGATTCCTAAACTAATGAGGTTTTTATATACAAGCAGCAGTTCTCATGGGAAGTCTGGCAAATATGTGGGACAATATGTGTTGTATCCAGGTGGTTGATAAGATCAAAAGGAAGTCGTTTGTCAGCCCTGGGGGTTGTGGATATAGTAAGCCATCAGCAGCAAGACCTGTGATGGGTTTACAAGCCACCATTTTTAACAACTTGGAGGAAGATAAAATAACAGCCAGGCTCCACCTAGACTGGGTGGCAGATTTGTCCCAAAAATATTACAGTTTGGTTGGGACCAGGTCCTTAATAACTGTTGGGTAGTTATCAGCTAGCCATGATTCAGTTAGAAAAAGCACTTTGATATTATGATCAATGAGGAAATTGCACATCTCTTGTCTGTTTAACGACCAATCTAGTGTTACTCAGTGAATGATTCAAGAAACTATGCATCTGCTGAACGGGTGGGTTTTAATCAGCCGTTTGTAAGAACAGATGCAATAGATTATTTAGTTATGTAGTGATTTTAACAAATTAAATTACAGAGAATGCACTAATAATGAAAAATCTATAACGAAAAAATATTGAATTTTTGTTTAAAATGTATATGGGGTGGGGCAAGGGGTTAAAACGGGTGGGGAGAGGGTTGGGGTAGGTTTAAAAGCATAGGGAAATGGGGGGTTTGGGAAGGGCCCCCAAAAATAGAAAAATAAATAATTAGATATTTTCGTTATAACATTTCCGTTATTACAGCATTCCCTGTAATTTAATTTGTTAACATCACATGTAACTTATTTACTGAGGACACTTTACTGTTCTATCAACAGAGAAGGAGGATGTGATGAATCCGATGAACACTGCTTTCCCAGCAGTGCCCCCCCCATGTGACCAGGGGACGGCGGCCGCTACTGGAACCTGATCTTGGGGGCGGCTATATGAGGGAGGATCACATGGGGGGGTGACAACCTTTTGGGAAGTGTTATCGCATCATCGGAGGTGACATCCCCCTTTTTTTTTGAGGATATCCCACCCATACCAATGCTTTAATGGCATATTGTTACACCACCCCTCATCTACCTAGGAAGAGTGTTGAAAACCTTTTCAC
Organism: Ambystoma mexicanum; assembly: GCF_040938575.1. Taxonomy (NCBI): domain Eukaryota; kingdom Metazoa; phylum Chordata; class Amphibia; order Caudata; family Ambystomatidae; genus Ambystoma; species Ambystoma mexicanum. Next base: position 608,595,579 of record NC_090941.1, read on the forward strand.
CAGATCTGTATAAAAAACATCAAAAACGAACTTGCCCTTGAAAATCACTAAGAACGTTTGCCCAAACTTCATATGCAAATCGTCATGAATGGACTTCAATTTTTATAAGCAAGAGAATACTGAGAAGAGGAAGTGGGATTGAGTAATACAGATTACCCAAGGACAAGTGCACAAGCTGCGCTCTAGTTGCCTACAGTGGGGACGTTTTAATAGCAGAGGCAGCTGAAGAAAGGGAGCTGCTGGCGGGAGAAATCTGCATCTCTCGGAATCGTCTGAGACAGAGGGGCTAGGAGACGTTCCGTGGACCCAACCGACTCATGAAGGAGGAGAAGGGAAGCTTGCTGCAAGGAAGAACATGCTACAGGGGCGTCAGAAGCAGAGAGAAGACTTCTGGCCATTTGCAGGTGTTAGGGGGAAGCATCCACCTTACCGGAGCTGGGGAAGATGCTGAAGAGCCCCGAAAGAACTGCGATCCGCAGAGAAGCTTAGAAACAGAAGCGGCGAGCAGGGCGCCTAAGGCCTGTTACCGGCTTACCGCAGGAGAGACGAAATATGCCAGGAAGAACCAGTGAGTCCATGAAACAAAAGCAGGGACATTGGGGCGTATTGGCAGACATGCCAAACGCCATTTATGAATAAGACCGCCCTTGAAAGAAAAAATGCACGTGACCAGTGCTATGAATGGCAAAAAGCAACCAGAATAAGAGACCTGCAACAGTGTGAGTAATGCAGTACACACATGAAAGAAGTCCTGGCACAATAGTATACCAGGCAAATATGATACCAGAAAAAGCAAATGCAAGAGATTACCAATATTGGAAATGTGCGCCGAGCACACGTAAAAAAGTCCTGACAGGAGAGTATACCAGGCAATTTGAAGGTGTGTTTGAAGATACAAGAAAGTGCATATGCAACAAAAGCCCTGGCATGAGTGTATAGCACGCAGATGCAAGTTGTAAGAACATTCATAAAATAAAGTCCCTGGCAGGAGAGTATACCAGGTGGATGCTAATTGTGAACATATATCATTATAAAAAAAGCCCTGACAGGAAAGCATATAAGCAATTATAAAATAAACACTGGACCAATAGATCGAGGATGACAATATACTCTTACTCAATTCTTTACTCAAACAGTGTTTTTATTGCATTATAACAATTTAGATGTTTGTTAAATTTTGCATATAAAAATGCTCACAATCACTTAATCCATCAGACATACACACTCCTACATTCATACCAAAAAGTCTCTCTTCACTAAATCAAAACATGGTAGCATCACCTATATGACCATATATTACAACATTAACACACTGTTTTCCCCCCTTTCCTTAGTACAGGTGTGTCTATCTGTGTACAACACAGAGAATATAAGTCTATGTGTTTCGGTTTGTTGTTCAGGGCTTAACAGCTATCACCCTTGTGTTGATCTAACCTTCATCAGGACATAAGCAAAGCCCCAAATATGTCTTGCTTCAGAACAGGTGGAGTGGGAGACATCTATAAAAACACAATTGTAAAAACCTATTACCATACTTGTCACCTTGCTTATTTAATTGACACACTTAATGTGTTTAAAGTAACTTTCATAGTTTTTACGACATCGCACTCACCTCCAATAAACAATTGTTGGAGTAAGCACAGATGTTCAGGGCAGTGTCCCATACAAGCTCTGCAGTTTTTGATACACGTTTTGTTTCAGCCTGTAAAACGGAAAACCTGGGTTTAGAACATACCCAATGGTTCCCCATACAAGTATCATAACCTTGATCGTAAACTCATATGTCAAAGAATATGCAAAGGTTAGTTACTCACTCTTTTGTTTGGCAACACTGTGCTGGGCCGAAATTTCTTGTCAAACTGCTCCCCAGCCCATGGTTAGTCTGTTGGTTATCTCAACCAAAGAGGATGCAGGAGCCACAACGTCTTCCTTATTAATCACTTTTAATAAATTGGGTCGAACCTCCTTATCTCAATTTACATTCAGTCAAATATCTTCACCCAAATCACGACCCTTGTTTTCACAGTTGCAAGGGTTAAATACTCTTATATTAAGGATCAGTTAGCGTTAGTCCTTAATATATTGTCAACATGCTTTCCAATACATCATTTGTCAACTGGTGGTTTCAGAAGGATACCGTCCTCTCTATTAATCACCTATAGTGGGGAATACAAATATAACCCACCTCCAGTAATTAATTCACAGCTTGCTACTCTCAATAGCACAAGATGCTACTTCATGTTTGTCTTAATCTTGTCTATCATTCGGTATCACAGACATTTTTAAAGAAATATTAGCTTGCTTTTTGGTTATTGATTACCTTTCTTTTATTACGTGATTCAACGTCGTGAATGTCTTAATATTTAAACACGTAGTGCATCCCAATCATAGCAAATTCACACCAGTGTTGTGCTTGTTGTGCTGAAACAAAGACACAAATAGTCTCTTGTCAGCGCTCAATATATGTTGCCACCTCTAGTTTACACAGCCGGCTTAGGACAATAATAGCCCAGCATTTGTTCCTGCATGCATCTGAAAGGTTCTACATCTCATGGCAGCTGTGTGTTTCACATACAGCAACTCCTTAGTGTCTGCCCTCCCTTATTTCAAATATCACACGTTGCACTTCGTTTAATACTCTATTATTAATGTCAAGTCCTGTGTCTCTGTCAAAACATTCTCTCTGTATTCTCATTTGCTTACCTACGGTAAACAGTCTCGATGCTGCAACTCTCTCGCAGGCATTCCAAGGTACGCTCGCGCTGCATGCACCTGGTACCATATAGACTAATGAGCATAGAAAGAGGACTGTGTTTTTCTTGCAGTAAGAATTCAAAAATGATTCCCTGTTATTTTGCATGAGCCCAATAGGATCTCATCCAATCTTTAATAACCAATTATCCACTTCATTTTATAATGCTATTTACTGATGTTTAAAAGCAGAAACTAAATCCGAAAGATCTCATTTTTCTATGGCCCGTAGCAAAGTGCTTCTTGGTATATGTAGTTCTCAGCTATACACACTAATTCAGTCTCAGCAACCTAACAAGTAGATCAAGATATACATTGATATTCCGTATCAGTAGCATAAAATAGATGTAATAAAGGGGTGCAGAGCACGCCTCCTCTCCTGGGGATTACTCGCTCTTGATTTCCCCATGAAATTAGTAGCACCATTAGTTTATTTTATCGGTGCAGCTTTCATATTTACTTCGATTTCATTATTCAAAAAGGCTCTTATTTTCACATTTGCACCTCCCAAAATCCGTTATCTACGCCCCTCAAGGGTGAAGTTTTCATAGAGTTACACTTCTTGGAGGATTCCAGAAGTTTCTGAGGCCTACCTCGCGGACGAGAAGAACATGGCCCAGGAGAAGGGAAGCTTGACTGCGGGCAAGCTGTTCAGGATCTGCCCTTGATGCAACCTACAAAATGTGTTCAAGGAGGACGAGCAATCAAAATGCCTTTACTGCCTCCACGAGGACAAAACGCACGTGGAGAAGGACTGTGCGTTTTGCATGAACATGTCGGATCGGACTATGAGGGATCGTCGGACCTGTCTCTCCAACTGGCTGGAAGGCAAGAGCCCAGCAGGTAAGAAGAAGAGCAAGTCCGAGCGGTCTTCTAAGTCCTGTAAGGGTGCCCCGGCGACGGGGACCAACAAAAGGCAAAGCACCGCGAGTCCGCGGGCACCGGGAGTGCCGAACGGTCGGGCTCCTCGGATGCCAGGCAGGGCGCACCTTCACCGACGCCATCAACCGCGAGCCAACGCTCTGGCTCGGGGAAGAGAAAATCCGAGAACCCGGCTAAGCTTCTGGAGAGGCCCCGGTCGATCTCGAAGGATCAGGCCGAAGGGGAGCGAGGCGGTGACCCTCCCACTAAGGTGAAGGCCTCAAGCGCGCCCAAGGTGGTGAAGGCCTTGATTCACCCGGCTAAGGCCTCTATCGATGGAGTCGCTGCGCCCCTGGCGAATCCTGTGGAGGGAATCCTCTTTTAAGCCCATCGAGAAGACCCCAGTGAAGACCCCGGTGGAAAAAGGAGGAGGGGGTGGCCGAGGAGGAACTGACCGAGAATTTGGAAGAGGCCCGGTCCCACGGGAGGAATCCCGACAAGGGGGACGAGAGCATGGGTGGCAACGACGACGAGGTTCCCGTGGAGGAGGAACAACCGTCGCTCCCGGCACGCCTGTCGCAACCCGAGCCGCAGGACAACTCGGCGGCCATTTTGACGGCAATCCAAGCCTTATGCACGGAGATAAGGACGAGACTGCCCCTGCCCCCGACGGACGACCCAGCTGTACCGGGTCCGTCGGGAAGCCCTCCAAACAAGAGGAGGAGAATTCATCCAGTGCCCCTTCAGCCCTCAGGGCCTTCTCATCCTTTGTCACCTTCCCCGGTCCCCAGGGACGACACGGGAACAGACACGGCCATGACGGGGACAGGTGACAACGGCGGCGGTGACGACGGGTCTGGCCTCCCGTCTCCGATTCCTCGGGCGTCCCCACCCGACGACATTGGCTCCTTCCATGCCATGATTGCCAGGGCATCCGAGCTTTTTCAGCTCTGCCCCGAAGAGAAGAAGGAAGGCTTCCTCTACCAACGGCGCGAGGCCAAGAGGAAGATGGTCTTCGCGGTGCCGTTGCTGGATGACTTCTGGGACGAGGGACTTGCCCTCCTCAAGAACCCGTCCACGACACCTGCCAAGAGGGACCGGTACGAGAAGAAGTACCGGGTCCCAGACGCCGCCCCGTTGTGCCTTAGGGCACAGCCAACCCTGGATTTGGTCGTCTTGGCAGCCAAGAACAAAGCAGGGGGGGCATCGACTTCATCTTCAACTTCCCCACCGGACGGCGAGGGAAAGAAGCTGGACGCAGTGGGACGACGAGTCATCTCGTCGGCGGTGGTGACGATTAAGGCGGCCAACGCCCTAGCAATTGTGGCCCGCTATGACAGGGAATTGTGGTACAAGATCGCCCCCCTGTTGGAATTCCTCCCGGACGACAAGAGGGCAGAAGCCCTGGCGATCCTACAGGAGGGTGAGGTGGCATCGGACCACGCCATAACTGTGGCCACGGACATTGGCGACACCGGTTTCCGCCAGTTGGGCAACGGCATTTGCCTTCGACGGCGGGGGTGGCTCAAGGCGACAGATTTCCGCCAGGACGTGCAAGCCAAGGTTTTGGACATGCCCTTCGACAGGGAACAATCTGTTTGGAAAGACAGTGGATGAGTCGCTGCAGGCTATCAAGACCGACCCGTAGACGGCTCGGGCCTTGGGAGTTCTGCAGCAACGGCAACCGACCTTTCGGAACTGAGGATGCAAGCAAGGTGCCTCCAAAGGATTTGGCGGCGGCTCCTCGACCTACCGTCAGGTGGCCCGCTCCTCGTCGCAAGAAGCCTACAGGGGACGAGGCAAGTCAGGTGGATCTAGCCGTCGTCAGGGAGGCCAAGGAGGCAAGGTTGCTTCCAAGCAAGACTGAACCGGCCGTTGCGTCGGGCCCCCACCGAAGCACCCCGGTGGGAGGCCGGCTGGCGAAGTTCGTCAGCGTGTGGGAGTCCATCTCCACCGACCGCTGGGTGTTTGATGCCCTGGCCCACAGGCACACTCTGGAATTTCTAAAGAAGTGCCCCCAAATTCCTCCAGTGGCCAGGAAGGAAAACCACGTCCCTCAACTGCTGTTAGAGGTAAGGGCGATGCTCAAGAAAGGAGCCATTGTGCTTGTCCCAAAGAGGATCCGGGGCTCTGGAGTATACTCAAGATACTTTCTCTTCAGGAAGAAGACAGGAGGTTGGCGTCCCATCATGGACTTGCGTCGACTGAGCAAATACATCAAGGCACAGAAGTTCCGGATGGTCACCCTCCAGCACGTGCTGGGCCAGCTGGAGGAAGGCGACTTCCTATCGTCGTTGGATTTGGAGGATGTGTACTTTCACATCCCCATCCTAAAAGGACACCGAAAGTTTCTCAGGTTCGTAGTCCAAGGGCGGCACTACCAGTTCAAGGCCCTCCCGTTCGGATTGAAGTCGGCACCCAGGGTGTTCACCAAGTGCCTGGCACCAGTGGTGGTGTGGCTGTGCCTGCAGGGGATCCACGTCTACCCCTACCTGGACGACTGGCTCTTCCGAGCAGCGACAAGGCAACTCGCTGTCGAACACACAGCAAAGACCGTCCGACTGCTCACGTACCTGGGATTCTCCATCAACTTCCCCAAATCCCACCTGGTTCCGTCGCAGGTCGCGCTGTTTCTGGGAGCCAAGCTCGTTACAGTGGTGCGATTGGCCTCGCCTTCGGAGGAAATAACACAGGCCGTCCTGTGCAAGGTACAACGTCTGCTGGCCACGGACGTGGCCAGAGTGAGGTCCATCAAGTCCTCTTACATCTATCTGGTGCGCCTGTGCAGGCTTCGGATGCACCCTCTGCAGGAGTTCCTTGACGCCCGTTGGATGCAAGCGACGGGCGGCTTCGAGGACAAGATCTCGCTCAACAAAGTATTCCGCCAAGCAATTCGATGGTGGGGCACCGCGCCTCTCACGGCGGGCACAGACTTTCAGACACAAGCATACCAGGTAACGGTGATGAACGATGCCTCCCTGGAGGGGCGGGGAGCGCACACCGGAGATCTTCACACGAGTGGCCTGTGGCTCCCGGAGGAAATGGCGCTCCACATCAACATACTGGAGCTCCAAGCAGTGTTCTGGGCCCTCAAGTCATTCCTCCTGTCCCTCAATGGCAAGGTGGTGAGGATCTTCACCGACAACACCACCACGATGTTCTACATCCGGAAGCAGGGAGGAACAAGATCCCCAGCCCTATCCAAGGAAGCCCAGGATCTGTGGCACTGGGCCGTTGCCCAGGGGATGTTTCTGGTACCTTTTCATCTAGCAGGGATAAAAAACACCATTGCCGACTCACTCAGCAGGGAGCTGCGCTCGTGCCACGAGTGGGAACTACACCAGGATCAAGTGGATCAACTCTTCCGGCGATGGGGCAAGCCCCAAATCGACCTGTTCGCAACAGCGACGAACTCCAAGTGCCAGAGGTTTGCCATGCTTTCTCATTCCCCTGGGACGGCCTGTTCCTGTATGCGTTCCCTCGGTTGCCGTTGCTGCTCAGGCCCATCAACCAACTCAAGAGGTCCCGGTGCAGGATGATCCTCGTCGCACCGAGGTGGCCGAGACAGATCTGGTTCCCGGACCTTCTGGACTTGTCAGCGTCCCCACAAGTCAAACTGCCGACTGACGCAGATCTTCTCTCCAGAGAAGGAGGTGCCATTCTTCATCACGACCCGGAGTTGCTGAACTTGCAGGCCTGGCTCCTGCAGCACTAGAGTTTAGAGGGTACGATATCCCGGCTGACTGCAGAGAGGTTCTTGCAAAGGCCAAGGCTCAACTCTCAAGTGCTACGGACTCCAGCGGTGTGTGAGACTCTCCTGCACCGAATCGCGGTGCTCCGACGCAAATCCGTAAAAGGAATCGCCGTCCAGATCGAGTGGAAGTTGCAGGAACCGTGACAAGTGCGGAGCCCAAGATGGCCGCCATAACTGCGAGCGCGCACTAACTGTCGGCCGGCGGCACCGGGCTCTGCAGTCAACATCCTGACCGCGGTGGCGGGGCGGTGCAGCGATCGCAGGTCCAGGCCGCCTGGCGAGAACCCCTTCGAACCGGGGGCCTGAAGAGGGCCCGGAGTGGGAAACTTGGCGTGTCAGTATTGGCGCGTAGGAAGACGCACGGTGCACCGGCTGGTGATTCGACTAGCCCTACAACCGGAGACGTGGACCCGCTACTCGAGACCTGGAACATCCGGCGATGTGGTAAGGAGTGTGGAAGGTGGGATAGAGAGCGCTAGCGAACCGCCTTCCCTCCCCCCACGGGTGAAGGACCTCCAGACGGAGCTGCGATCCCTACCGGCGCCTGCTGACAACTTGGGCTGTGAACTCCGTTTCATTTCTGGGACACAACAGGTGCCCCCACAGCGACGTGCAGCCCAGTGCGTGTGGCCGCTACCAGGGGACAGAACCACAGGGCCCCGGTGGGTGCTATAAAGCGTTGACCGACTTGCATATCACGCACCACACCGTCTTGGCCCACAGAGCTGCTGAAAGTGTGGCTAATAGACATTGTTTGGACAAGGGAACTGTAAATCTAGCACAAGCATAAATACCCGCCAATCGCAACGGGCCCGGCACCACCAATTGTGCCTACCCCCAGCACCTGTCCAGACATCAGCACACTGGAACAGTACCACAACAAGCAGAGAATGGGTAAGGAGAAGCCCAGGAAAATATCCACACAGAGCAGGATCGAGCAGTATGCAGCTATGCCAGCACCCCGCTCACCAGAGAGGCCACCGTCGGTCGACCCGGATCATGTGAACAATATTTCTCTAAGAGATCTCATGAGCGCCATCACCAACTCCAGGACCTCGATGGAAAACCAGATGGACAGTATTGGTGCAGACGTGTCCCTGCTACGCCATGATCTGCAAAAGCTGACCTCCCGTACGGGAGAGGCAGAGGCACGAATCTCTGAAACCGAGGATGGCCTGCAAGGTGTAAATCGGCAAGTGGCGAGTACGCTAGCACGGATAAAGACCCTGGAAGCAAGAGTGGACGATAGCGAGGGTAGATCCCGGCGCAATAATATCCTCATAATCGGCCTGCCGGAAAAGGCCGAAGGGGAATGCATGGAACTCTTCCTTGAGGACTGGTTGACGAATATCTATGACGGAGAGGCATTCTCTAAATTCTTCTCTATCGAGCGGGCCCACCGCATCCCAGCTGGCAAAGTGACACCAGGAGCCCCACCAGGCACAGTAATTGCCAAATTTTTGAACTATAGAGATAGGGACACGGTACTCCAACTGGCAAGATCGAAGGGCACGGTCGCATTCAACGGATCCAGAATAGCCTTCTTCCCCGATTTCACCAGGGAGGTACAGAAAGCACGACAGTCATTTGACCCGCTCAAGAAACGTCTACAATCAATGGGAGTCAAATATGGACTACTCTTCCCTGCCCAACTCAAGATTTTCCATGGGGGCACGACCGTGCATTTCACCAACCCCAGAGAGGCGTGGAACTGGGCCGAATGGCACATAGAAGGGGACTGGAACACGGAGGGAAGAAGGAGAGATAGACGCAATAGTCCTCGCCCAGAACGTCCACCAGAGCAGGGCCAACAGTAGCGGCCACAACCAGGAAATCCGCTGCGGGAAGAAATATGAATTGGGAGCAGTTTTGGGCAGAATGCCAAAGCTACTAAGCCTAGGAGCACCACAAATCTCTCACCCCCCACGCCGATCTGCGCTCGGAATACAACCAGGCCAGTGGCTGAACAGCCACCCGCCCCACGAGCTAAGACTAAAACCAAAGAAGTCCACGACAGCACCACAGACAGGTGCTGTGAAATCTACGAAGTTCATGTGCCACTGAGGGTGGCATAGTTAAGGTTTACTTGTTCTGTTCAAATTTCGGGCGACAGATACTCCAGGTTGGGTGGGAGTATAGGGAGGGGGGGGTTAGGTAACACTACCGGGGCAGTAGATGCCTCCAGGGGAACGAGGGATGGAGTTGGGGGGAGGGGGAGTTCTTATTCTTGCTCTGGGTTTTGTCTTTATTTTTGTTCATGTATGGTCCGACAACACTAAATATTCACTCCTACGAACCCGCATCACACGGCGAAACAACAGACCGTGCACCTTCCCGGAATCCTACATATACTGCCCAACAGTAACCCGCCCCCCAACCAGATGACGAATGCTAGATCTGATATGAAATCATTACGTCTCCTGACATGGAATGTCAATGGGCTGGGTAGTGGGATAAAACGCAGACTGGTCACCCAAGCGTTGAACAGGCAAGCGCCGGATGTGGCGTTGCTCACAGAAACACACCTGGCGGGCACCACATGCAACCTATTTAAATGTGGTAACTATCGCACAGCACTGCATTCAGGTTTTACTTCAGGCTCCAGAGGGGTCCTCATACTGATCCATAAGAAGCTGCCGCTCACACTTTCCTGTGTGTCACAGGACACAGGAGGCAGATTCGTGCATATGACAGGAACCCGATGGAATCAAACCATAACAATACTAGCTGTTTATGCACCACCCGCGCTGTTGCCAAATCTCATAGAAGAGATAACTCCCCTGATAGTACAGGACTCCTCAGACACAAAATCCTTGGTGGCGATTTTAATGATGTTATGAACCTGGGTATGGACCGTACACACCTAAGGGGCAGGAATCCCGACACGCACACAAGGCTAGCCACCTTCACATCAGCACTGGGACTGAGGGATGTATGGCGTGACCTTCACCCCGAGAGGCGAGAATACTCTTTCCACTCGGGCACCCATGCATCCCTCTCTAGACTGGACTATTTTTTCGTCCCAACCACAGAGGTGCATAGAGTACTTAACGCCACCCTACTTCCACGTGGCATCTCTGACCACTCGCCCCTACTAATAGAACTATCAATGTCAAGGCCAATCCCTCCACCTTCATGGCGCCTTAATAACTATTACTTAGGCTTCCCGGAGCTTGTAGAGCGTATTCAAGAAACCACAACCAATTACTTTGAACTAAACGCAGGGTCAATTGATAACCCAGGATTGTTGTGGGAAGCGTATAAGCCGGTATTGCGGGGAGAGATTATCTCCTGGACAACGGCACACAAAAAGGCTCAAATGCAAAAAGTAAAAGAGGCTGAAGAACAGGTGGAACGTGCAGAGCGCGCACATCTGGCGCGAGACCTGCCTGAAACGAACCGAGCACTGGTCCTTGCCCAAAAAAAAATGCACAATGTACCCCTGAACAACGCTAAACAGGCGCACACCACGATGCGCGCCAGACTATATGAGACTGGAGATAAGGCGGGTAAATTGTTAGCCTGGCTGGAGCGCAGGGATGAAGGGCACAAACAGGTCAGGATGATCAAACCCGACAATTCGGAACCGCTGTGGACAGATCAGGCTATTGCAGAAGGCTTTGCAGCTTACTATGCAACGCTCTATGGGTCACCGGAAGCCCCCACTAACCTCTCTGTGTTAAACGGGATCACCCTTCCTAGCCTAATGGGCACACAGAGAGATCTACTGGAGGCAACCATTACTGAAGAGGAACTAGGGTTGGCCATGTTACAATTACATCCCGGGAAAACACCGGGGCCGAACGGCTTCCCGGTGGAGACATGGAAAAGGATAGAACCAAGTGCGATACTCCCATATCTCCTGCAGATGTACACACACTCGAGGGAGCAAGGACAGCTCCCCCCAGACCTAAGGAGGGCAACTATAATAGTGATCCCCAAACCAGATAGGCCTCCAGAGAAATGTAGTTCGTACAGGCCTATTTCGCTAATCAACACTGAAACCAAAATCCTGGCGAAAGCATTAGCAAATCGACTGCAGAAAGTTATTCTGTCACTTATACATCCAGACCAGTACGGCTTTATGCCCCAGAGATCTACGCGTATGAACATACACAGACTGCACGTTGCACTCGAAAAATCCTCCCTCCTGCGGGGTCCCTTGGCGCTTTTAGCAATAGACTTTGAGAAAGCCTTCGACTCGGTGCACTGGCCAGCACTGTGGGAAATAATGCGTCGAATGGGTTTCGGTGACCAATTCCTGGGATGGGTGCAGTTGCTATACAAGTCCCCAGAGGCCATGACCAGAGTAAATGGGTGGCTCTCGCAGCCATTTAAATTGGGCAAGGGGACACGACAGGGCTGCCCCTTGACTGCAATGCTTTTTGCGCTTGCCATAGAGCCGTTGGCGATTCTGCTAAGAGAATCACAAATGTGGAAGGGCTTCCGGTGGACAGATGATTGGGAGGATAAGGTCTCACCGTATGCGGACGACCTGCTCCTGTATTGATCAGACCCCATAACCTCCTGTCCTGCAGTGATACGTTTACTGAAGGAATACGAATCCTTTAGTGGTTTGAAGGTAAACTGGTCGAAATCCACACTGTTTCCACTGAGAGAGATGGGTAGCGTGGGGATACAGAATTGCCCCTTTCGTATAGAAGTTGACCAGTTTCGCTACCTGGGGGTTCAGATAACAACGAACTTAAACGATTACGTAGAAAAAATCCTCCACCCAATCATAAACCGCTTTGCAGAGGACGTCAAACACTGGAACGCCCTGCCACTGACCCTACTGGGGAGAGCAGCACTATTTAAGATGATGGCACTACCTAGATTCCTGTACATACTCCAAAATGCCCCGTTACACATCCCCAGACGGGAGTTTCACAAAATCGACAGAATCCTCCGGAAACTCCTGTGGAACAATGGACACCCGAGAATAGCGCTCCACATCCTGCAGCGCTCCATTTGGGAGGGAGGCATAGGATTGCCGCGTATACAGACGTACTATTGGACGAGTCAGATGGCAGTAATAAACGACCTATTACACGGCAACCCCTCGCTACCTCACATTAAATCTGATAGCCTGGATGGAGCGAGCATAACCCCACTAGAGTCCCTATACCAGAAAACTAATATCAACACCACCAAAACAATGGCTGCTCACCGGGCATTAATCTGGGCAGAGGCGCATAAACACATAAACTGGGAAGGGAAAACCACACCGGTACAGCCACTATGGGTAAATAAACACATCCCTGAGCTGGACAGGCTCCCAAAATGGCAGAACTGGATAACTGCGGGAATAACAAAAGTGGGGGATGTGATCCGGGACGGGGGAATTGTGCCATTTGAGAGCTTGGTGGAGGAGTTCAACCTCCCTGTCACTGACCGATACCGGCATATGCAAGTAAGTCATGCCCTACAGTGGTACTTGCCTGACCTGCGGGACATGGCAGACTGCACCCCCATAGAGAGGAACCTGGTCCTAGATAGCATAGACGCCAAAATCACCTCGGTGATGTATAATGTTCTCACCTCGTTTGCCACACCGGAGCTATCGAGTCTAAAATCTAAATGGGAAAGGGATGTGGGAGAAATACTGCCTGAAGACTGGATAACAATCCTAATGTACCCGAGGGAAACGGCCATTTCGGCCAGATTACGCCTTGTCCAGCTCAAAATCCTGCATAGTCTACTATCCAAGGGTCGCACTGTACCGATGGGGTAAAACCACAGACCCGAATTGCCTGCGCTGCCACCAGGAAGAGGGCACCTTTTTCCACATTATATGGGGCTGTCCGCACATCACGCTATACTGGCAACGCTGCTGCGACACACTTAGTAAGGTACTGGGTCGGACTGTGCCCAGAGATCCGAAATTGATGTTGCTGGGTGTCGAGGACGAGGGTGAGATGTCTCGCACTGATAAGCTACTGTTTGCAACCACCACGGCACTGATCAAGCGCAACATTGCCAAGCTATGGGGTTCGGATGTAACCCCTGAGCATGCACAATGGATAGATGATGTAGAAGCATGCATTGCGATGGAGCGAAGAGTATATGCGGCCAGAGGATGTCCTGGGAAAGCGGGGAAAATATGGGAGAAGTGGGAGAACGCACAATAAGACTATTGTATGACGCAGGCCGGTGGCCAGAATGTAATTGCAATGCAAGAGTGTACAAGTAATTGTTAACATATCCTTAAGTTGTTGAAAGACGGACCTTATTTTCTTTGTGATGTTATTGGTTGTTGGACCCCTTCAGGGTCATTGTTCCTTTTTGTGTATTATGCAATAAAATCAATAAAAGTGTTTAATCAAAAAAAAGATACATCTGGCAGCGATTTCCCGATACACCAGAACTGCAGGACGGTCGTCCGTGTGGTCTCATCGCCTGGTGAAGGAGTTTATGAAAGGACTGTTTCGATCGTTCCCGCTGGTGAAGGCTCCAGGAGCTCAAAGTGGTGCTGACAAGGCTCATGGGCCCGCCATTCGAGCCCTTGCATTCGGCTCTGTTGAAGTTCCGGTCGTGGAAGACCGCGTTCCTTGTGGCCATCCCCTCTGCATGACGCGTCGGCGAGATTCAGGCCCTATCCTGCAAGCCTCCATACTTGACTTGCCATGAGACGAGGGTAGTGCTGAGGACGCACCCCTCCTTCATGCCCAAGGTGCCGTCGGACTTCCATCTCAACGAGCCCTTGGTGTTACCAGTCTTTTTCCCGCCGCCTTTGTCGCCAGCCGAGAGGACTTTGCACTCGCTGGATGTAACTAGAGCGCTGAAGTTCTACGTGGACCGAACAAAGAGTTTTCGGAAGACATCACAGCTGTTTGTGAACTTTGGACCTGCTGTGAACCAAGGGAAGGATCTCTCGATGGCTTCCATTTCCAGATGGCTCTCCGGCTGCATCATGCACTGTCATCGGTTGGCAAACCAACCTTTGCCCGGCCGTCGGAGAGCCCATTCGACCAGAGCGATCGCTGCTACCACGGCGTTCTTGTCTGGTGTGCTACGTGGAGGTCGACGCACACCTTCACGAGATTCTACTGCGTCCACCGGGATTCCAGGGAGGAGTCCAGGGTCGGCCAGGCAGTGCTGCGCAACCTGTTCGCTTAAGGTGAGCCTGGTGAGGAGGTAATAAATGCTTAATGTTGAGTTTTAGGTAATGCTTAATGTTGAGCCTTGCCACCTCCTGTGGTTGTGCATGTGTGTACTGCTTTGTATTCTTATATTCATGAGCATGTGAATCCATGCCAGACCCCATGCTGGAGAAGGAACAAGTTACTTACCTGTAACTGTTGTTCTCCAGCATGGGTCTGGCATGTATTCACATGCGAACCCTCCCTCCTTCACCTCTGCGGCTCTTCACTTGGTCATACTGCCACTTTACGTGCTACCAAATCTGAGGATGGCTGCCAGGGGCGAGGCCTAGGGAGAGGGCAGTCATTGGCTGGGAACAGTGTGACCCAGAGACCAGTGATTGGTTACTACTAAGAAAGACAGATCAGAAACGAAACTGATACTGATTTTTTCTTTACCGAGGATTCCCAGCCTGACGACGGGAATATTCATGAGCATGTGAATCCATGCCAGACCCATGCTGGAGCACAACAGTTACAGGTAAGTAACTTGTTCCATTGCTGGCATGGGAGTATACTAGGAAGTCACTCCAAAGAAGTAGTTTAAAAGAAACACCTTTGTTATTCTTCAAAGGTAATTATTTGGAAAATACCCCTTTTGCCATCCTGAAGAAAGTGTTGTGTGAAAGAGACATTTCTATTGCTATTAATGAATTATTGTTTGAAAGGGACACTTTTGCTATTCTACCTAAACTAGTCCTGGGGAAGGGAAACCCACCCCTTGATCCAAGGATTTTTTTTTTGGGATTTTTCTTATTTAGTTTTGTACACTTTCTATTGAATCGAAAACAGAGACATTTACCTTACACCTTTGGTTGTTCATTTTTAGTGTGAGGGTCAGATACATTTTGGACACAAGGATAGTTTGCATAATTTTGATGAAACACAGACTGATTTTTTTTTTGTTTCCTGGGAAGGGAAAGTCTCTTTAGGATAGGGACAGAAAGGCCATTATCCAACCCTTTTATTTAAATAAAGATGCTTTTACACTTTTGTGTCCGCCTCTCATTTCGGACTCCTCACAGTTGCTTGGTACTAAATCCTAGTAGTACACATACAGTAAATGGTATCTAGGAAATTAAGTTGAATTTAAGACTATATTTTCAAGTATAAATTAATCGAATTTAATAGTTTGGGGCTTATATTGATTGTTCTGTTTGCAGATTTGATTAATACAGAAAGTTGGAAAATACCCCCCTTTTTTCTATTTTTCAGGCGCATCATGGTTAAGCTGGGGTTTGGTGAAAGGAGCTGAATATACTGGAAAAGCTATTCATAAAGGTGCCTCAAAACTGAGAGAGCATATTACACCTGATGAAAACCCTACAGAAGTCAGCCCAACCGTCGCAAAAGGGCTAAATGTTGCCAAACAAGCAACAGGTGGAGCTGTCAAAGTCAGCCAATTTTTGGGTAATGTGATCTCCTTTTATAGTCTATGGCTGCATGTTGATGGGAAAATAGTGGTTGAAGGGGAAGGTGTGCAAATCAATAAATTGGGTTCTCTTACAGCCTACTATGTCTTTCATGTATCTCTTTTCTGCTTACAAGCCTCGTAGCAGTGCTACTTTCGATAGAACTTTGGAATGTTTTAGAAGCCACTGTTAGAACATGTGAGTTTTCTAGAGACCCCGCCCCCCAATCTGTACTAGCATACTATCTCATTTAGCATTAGGAGCCTTTAGGCTCTGCTGATTCAGGAAACTATTGGTCAATAGCTCTACCACCATTCCTGGTAAGCATTTTGTAGGCTCAGTCCGTGGCCAACTGCACACAATGTCAGTATGCACCCAGAGAAAGGCACCTGGTGGGTTATATTGATTATCCTTATTATTTTTTTTAATTCTTTATTTTAAAATGTTCTTGGCTTTTTCAAGCAGTGTGTGTGAGTTGCGGACTGGGTACAAAAAGCAAGAGGAAAACATTGAGGGATTTGTGGAACAGCGTTGTTGAAAAAAAGTGATGAGTTGTGGTTTCTTGATTTGTCAAGAAAGTACTCCGTATGTCGGAAGTATTATGGGCTAGACTTCTAAGCAACCTCCTAATGATGTGCTGATGAAGCCAATGTAGGTGTATGGTATACTGTGTTTTAGTTTTGGAGACTATGGGATGATATGGCAGGGGGACATGTGATGAAGTGACCTGCCTCATGTCCATAGGGGAGGATTGGGGTGATGTGGGGGCAGAGAGTCCCACCCACTCTGCAACGCAACCCGAGGAAGAGGTGTATGCTGGAACACCCTGGATTCTTTCATCCCTCCTTACGGGAGGCTTTGCTGAGACCATATTCCAGCAGTCACAATTAAGGTCCTCACTCCTACAAACTTCGGGTGCGTGACCCGCAACCCCTGTCCATACACCCGGAGCTGGAACACCAGCGCAGAGCGAACCTGCAAGGAGTCCGCTGATTGCGGTTGTCCCATGTACCCACCTTTGGATTCAGAAAGAAGACTACCTTCCAGCAGGGCACATTCTTGAAACATGGATTACAGATACAGAGATTTCGAAAGATGAGGAAGAGAAGGCAAAGTCCTCCAGAGAACCGGCACCCAATCAGACAGCTGCCATCTTGGAACGCAGGACTCCAAGATGGCAGCACCCCTGCCTGTAGCATTGGCCCACAGGCCACACTGAGGGGGAAACCAGGAGAGATGGGAAAGAGATAGACCCAACTATACCCGACCGTTTATGAGGAAGGTTACTAGCTGAGAAATTGGCCCAACAATCAGGTTCAGACCTGACTAATTCCTTCATCCAACCTGAGCTATGTGATGTGTTCCTGAAGATTGAGCAGTGTGTGCAGAGGAATGATAATGAAAGGAGAATGCAAGTGCAGCCTAGTGAGGATGGTACAGCACTGCGGCCCTGCCAGGAAGAACAACTAATTAGCCAGTTAAAGGAAGGTGTAGCTGTAGGCCAGAAAAGCAATAACTGGAGGGAGGCTAGGACTAAAGTAGGGCGTATTTGAACACTTTTGGCCTAGTGCTAAAACACTAGTTTCCACCACCCATATCGACACTGAGAAAAGTGAGAAGATACGTAAATAAGGAGAAAGTTAGTTGGTAGGTATGGTCTGGGTGCTGGTAGAGTAGCAAGACCACAATCCTATTAAAACGGCTTGTTCAAAAGAGATTTGAGCCTTGGGTAGAGGGTTTGTACAGTCTGCCAATACAAATATGTTATGTTTGGGGAGGATATCTACACCTAATAAGCAGAGGGCACCTTTGGGGGAAGAGGAAGAGTAACTTACCTTTTGATCCGTAGGAGGTTGTTTCCTCTACCTTTGGGATAAGGACCCCATCAACCGAGCCACCCAACATCCTAATCCAGATGAGCCAGAACCAAAGATAACATCTAGAATGCATCTCATCCATGCCATGTGTGATTAATTGAGGTATTCGTCCCTTCTCCCCATGGAGGACTCCCCTCCCCCTGTGAGGCAAGGGAGGTTAGCCCGCTCCACAATTCCCTCCCTAGGGATTGAGGCAAGTGGGACCTCACCGGAAAAGGCTCCCCCGTTGGGGGCAAGGACTCTTGTTTCTGTGAGGAACTCGCTAAGCCATTCCCCATGGTGGCATGCATTGGACTATTGGAGGTGAAGAACAGGATAAAATCCATAGATTTAGCACTTGGCTGAAGACAAAACTAAGACATACTGTTACAAACAAGACTGGGGCTCTGTCTCTTTAAAAGCAGACCTCCATTTAACTTAGACAAGGATGCTACAACGAGAACACACCCCGAGGCGATGCAGAGAGATGTATACGCAAGCAGGGGAAGCCCCCTGATGGCATGACACCTGAGAGAGGTGGAGTCAAGGAGAGCCAAACAACCCGCGACTTTCAGAACTGCTCTGAGAGCGAGAGCAAAAGGCTGGAAGCCCAGCGTTGGTATTGAGCAAGAAACTGAGGAGAAGGGAACCTGGATTACGGTGGTGGTGTGACTATGACGACTTTGTGTTGGCCAGGGTGCACATTCGACAACACCGAAACCTATGCAGACAAATCAGGAAACCGTCCGCTTACTTGCGGTATTACTGGTTTGAACAGAGAGAGGGAGTACGAGAGTGGAATGCCAGAGAAAACGAGAAGGCGAAGAACTGGAACAACCAAAGAGAACCTGAGCTAGCCGAGGCCCGAGAGATGTTCCCCTGCAGAGTACAAGGTAATGGGGATAACGGGAGAAGTGTGAGGATGCTGGAGAATCATTCTGCAACAAGAGAAACTCGTCCCATTGAAATTAACGAGGTAGTAAAGTTGATGAAACAGAACTGTAATAATGTGAGGGAGAAAATCACGATAAAAGCTGGAAAATACCATTAAGAGTGGGGTGCAAATTCCCTGCCCAGAGGAGAAAGCAATACACATGTTAAGAGTGGGTCCAATCAAAGAAAGAGAATACTCTGAGAGAAAGAGAGCCCTTAGTAAACCTGAAAGAGAGATCATTAAGAGCTGGGCACAAATACCCCAGCAAGAGGCAGAGACAGTAAGAAACAAGGAGAATTCTATGAATTTCAGGCAAGCCCTTGAGAGAAACGTTACACAAAACCAACCACCCCAGGAGGAGGTGGGCGGGGGGGATTAACCACCAGGAAAGTAAATCCCATCTAAGAAAATATGTAGTCGAAAGTAAGGGAGTCCTGGAAGAAAATCCCCAAAGTGAAGGGAAAACCCATAGAGCTTGTGAAAGAGTTACAAGAACTTGTACTTATGATAAAACAAGACTATTTATAGTTGGCCTTGCAAGAAAGACAATGAGGAGAAGGGAGACCTTCTTCTGACCTTATTTTGGTAGAATAGTGGTAGGATCAGTTAGAATTTGTTTTTTGGGACAGCTGACTTTTTCGTTTGACAACTTCCTGACGACCGATGAGTACCCTAATTATTTACGTAGGCCGGGAACACCCACATATCAATAGGGAAAGTTAGGCCTTTTTCTTATTATTTAGTAAGTAACAAGTGAAAACCTCAACTCAGTGTCCGCGTCCTTCTTCTGACCCGCCACACATGTCATGGCACAGCATCAGGACATTGACAAAAGAAGTGTGCAGGGACACTCCGCTTCGTCCAACTGTGAGTTCCCCTAGGTATTATCCTGGGCTAATACTTGTGAACTATATTGTGTCTCAGAACAGGGGTGGACTGTGAACCATTAGTCCTTTTTAAGAGTAGGCATTGTTTAGGAATGGACTTCGGAAGAACCCTCATTGACTTTGTTATCCCAGTACTTGCATTGTTTTTCTTAGACATGTTCCCTCTTGCGACTGTGCTCCAATCCATCCTTGTTAATAAAAGTTAATAAAGCTTGTGATCCTCATCTATGTTGTGTGCTTTTTTGCTGTGCATCCTGGACAGACATCAGCTCCCACGTATTCCTCATCTATGATCATTTATCTCCAGCGCAGCTGATCTTTAGAAAATGTTAGCCACCATGTGGCTTCGCACAACTCCAAAAATAATCAGTCTTTTCTGTCTGGGGGAGATACACAACCCCCAGGACTGTGGGTCATGTCATCTGATGTGCCGAAATTCTTCAGGTTTTCCCCCCAAGGTAAAAGATGACCAGAGATTTCATTTGAGGTCTCAGGGCGCGGTGTGTAAGTCGGAAGACCGGTTCCCTGCCCAAAAGGAGACGACGACAAAGAAGGACCACAATTGGTCCTTTTCACTGAGAAGTTTGACTCAGCGCTAGTCTTCTTCCTCATCAAAAAAGAGGATTCGCCACTAGGCACTCCCTGGAAATGGCTCGACAGGAATAGTTTCTCACCCAATTCTCCACATGGAAGAATGGGATGCTTTTTGATTGAAGATGCTTGACATCTTCACGAAGACCCCGGCCCCACCATCGGCACCCACCGTGCTTGGACACACTGTCCAGGGTCCTGTGAAGGGCAGTGACTTAAGGGCTTGGCCCCAGCTCCCACAGGTGAGGACTCATCCCTAAGCTGACACACTACGTCCTCGGGGATCGAACGGCCGAGACAGCCACCTTGACCTCTGTCTAATCACCATGATTCAGTGAGGGCAATGCCAGATAATGTTGAATATGGGGGGACACCTTCAATGAAGAAGGGCATCCCATCACATTTGGGATGGAACTCCAGTGCCCACGAGAACTGAAGAACTTTCCAGAGGCGTTTTTTGTGGAGGGCAGAAGGGCTGTTCGACCTGACTTCCAATTGTAGTAGGCCAGGGGTCTGGGCACATCCCTGCAGTTGGAAACTATACTGGCCCAGAATCAGGGGTAGGGGTGAGGGAGACCGCGGTTTCAAGGGGATAGAGTTGCTGGGTTTGTCAGCCCCTTCCAGGCTAAAGGTTCAGCTTCAACTTCCAGACATTCTAGATGAAGGTCCACGGAAGGAGACCTTGCTGCTTTTTAACCTGGCAGTTGAGGCTCCAGTACGTGAAGCCTGGGGAAAGCTTGCCTCCATCCCCAATGTTGACAGGGACCTGGCAAAGAAGCACTACCCAGTGTTATTGGACCTGGCCTTTCTGTCCATCCACTGCTCTCCTGAGAGTTTGGTAGTGCAGACTTTGACATCCGAAGCCCACTTTTCCTTCTCGATCTCCAGTCAGAAAGATAAGAGGTTGGGCCCAAGGGGGCGGAAGCAGAAGATTTTCTGCTCAGGCAGTTGTGTCCTTAGAGCGATAAATGCTTCCTGTGGCCTGGCGAAATGTTCTTTTGGCCTCTGGTCGACACTCTCTGGTGCGGCCGAGCACTTACCAGACAGAGATGAATGAGGGCTTTGAGGCCCTGGTCTAGGATGGCAAAACAGCATCCCAGCAGATACTACTGGTGAGACTGGAAATGGCTGACTGTCGGTCGGGAAATGGCTTCAGGCAAGGTGGTAAGGAGCCACTCCTGGTCCCAGTCAGCAGGCAAAGCTCCTGGATATGCCTGTTCATGGGTAAAACTGTTTTGGGACAAATTCCAATGGCTCCTTCAAAGGTTTCCATCCTCCAAAGTCATAGTGAAGTCTTTGGGCCTCACAGTACAACAGCCTTCTGCTATTGCTGGCCAAGGCAGAGTGTTTCGTCCCTCCACCTTCTATGGCCACCCTGGCAGAGGTCCTGCACTCTCTGGCAAGCAGCAACCCTGCTATTTCCTCGGGGGAAGAGGCAGAGGAGCTACCACACGTATTGTCCACCTACATGGTGCCCTCTACCGCCCCTAGTGCTAAGCCCCTGTCAAGGCAATTTACTTCATTAGTCCCCAGTTTGGGGGGGGGGGATTTCCCTGTTCAGCAACCTCTGACGTGTGTGCCTTGCAGGTTGTTCACCAGGGATATTGGCTTCCTTTCATTCAATGCCCTCCAGACCATCCTCCTTCCAGCCCTGTTTTGCATTCTGACTCTCATTTTAAAGGAGGCTCATCAGTTTCTGGAGAAGCGCACCATGAAACTGACCTATGTTTACTATCTAGCTCAGGAGGACGGGGGCTTGCATCCCATCCAGATCTGTGGCTGCTGAATTTGTACCTACCCAAGAATCATTTGAGGTTGTCGACTTCGGCCCAGACCCTCCAAGCCCTCGATGGACAGGACTGGTTGGTTTCATTGGATCTTTCGGATGCCTTTCTCCATGTGCCAATTCACATTGAGCAAAGGAAGTACCTGAGAATGTCAGGCTCCCCAGACCTGGAGTCTGCACATCTGTTCCGTGTGCAGCCTGTTTCACAGCTTGGTTACTCGCTGAACTTCAAGAAGCCTCTGGTTTCACCATCCCAGTCCCTCTGATTTAATGGTGAGGTCTTGCACACTTGCTTGAGCAGAGCTTTTCCATCTTGAGGATCTAGCGGTGAACATCTTCCTGATTGCGCAAAATCCTCCAATCGCAGGAGCAAGTTCCTGCCTCAGCGATCCTGGGCTTGCAGTTTCTCATGCCCTCCTGCATTCTGGCGAAGGCCTGAATGTGCATGATGTCACTTCAGTGGCACTTCAGTGGCACCTCTGTTGCCAGTGATCTGTTTCAGGGAAACATGTTAGATCTTTTGCAGAGTTTCTTGAGACTTCACGCAGTGGTTCATGTGAGACAATATGTCGAAAGGGGTGTTGCTGTGGCCCACTTGGCCTCAGCCAACAGTGCTCACTGATGGGTCCTTTAAAGGTTGGGATGCTCACCTGTTGAATCTGACAGTGAGCGGACTGTGGTCTCCCTCTGAATCTTGGGAGCACATCAACTTTCTGCAATTGAGGGGAGAGAGAGAGAGAGAAAAAAAACAAAAAAAACAAAAAAAAACCTGTACCTCAACCAGGAGACCACCGAGGACCAAAAGGGGAGCAGGACCCACCCTCCCTCAATGGATTTATCCACAGGCCAGATGAGCCCCGTAACACAGCCACCATCAACCATACAAAACGGGCACAAGTGGGCAGTCCTTAGCCCCTTTCTTATGGATTTCCTTTGCATATACACTGCTGAGGTTTGGGGGGGTGGTAATAGACAGGACGAGGTTGGCTAGGGAAAGTTGCACAATCCAGGGGAGGTTGGTTTTAAAACCCAGACAGGAAGTATGGTTTTTTTTTCGGATGTGTTCAGAAGTGTAGGACAACCAAGAGACCAGCAGGAGGAAGGAGGGATTGGCGGTTTGTGGTGGAACAGGTGAAGTATTGGCTCAGGAGTGGAAGGTGGTTCTGCTTGCTTGTGTGGCAAGTGAGTAAAGAAGAAAGTGTGGAGACTGACTGTGAAGTGAATGGTACAGAGTGACAGAAGTGTGTTTGAGTAGTTGGCGTCAGGAGTGTGGTAGCGAGGGAGGAGTGTGATACCTGGGATAGGAGTGTGGTAACGTGGGAAGGCAAATACTAGTGTTTAAGGAAGGGAATATTGTAGTGGCAGAGTAGAGTAGCCAAGTGGGAGGAAAAATACTATTAAAGGGTGGAGGTAAGATCAGGAGGAGTGAAAGATTGAAGGGATATGAGGAAGGAGGGGGTAGCAAGCAGGAAGTAGTCACACTAAAGAGGGAGCAGTGATTGTGGATGCAGGAGTCAAACCAAAGTAAGTGCAAGGCACAATACCTATTCCATTAGAACACTAACCCTTGGATAGATGCGGAACAGCTAGGAAGACACAGAGGAAGAGCCAGGGGAGCCACCTGTAAACCAATATGGTTAAACATTTGAGAGTACTAACTAGCCTGGGATCACTGATGCATTGGTTAGGGAGGCAGCTCCTAACAAGACAAGAGAGAGAGGGGGCGGCCGTAGGCTCTACAAACAAAATAAAGACCCCAAATTGGAGTGGTTTCTGGGCTATCTGTGACAATAGTTGTCAAGTAATTCCAGATGTTCTGAAGGGAATCTCCTTTTGAACACAGTTAACAGTTGCTCTTCACAGACATTTACTAAATTAGTAAACCTGGTTTGGAGTGTGGGAGCAACAGAGCACATCAAGTACTGAGAAATATTTGAGCCAAAACTGCAAACCGCCATGGAGGATTCATCAAGACGGGAATAGTCCAATAAGCAAAGGAGTGCGTCAGGGGTACATATGCTTCTCCCATGGTGAAATATTCCTGCATCACTTGAGTCCAGAAAGATGCAAGGTGAGGGCTGTCCAATGTCAAATGTACAACTAGTCTTTCTTTACTAAATCTGTGTCTCGATCTTGACAAACCGTAAAGGCAGATGGAATACGGCCAATGCAGTTTGGATCCAGTGGTGTGAATTCTTATTCAAAAAGACCAGGAGCTATGAAGCATGTCACAGCCGTAATGAACTCTGTTCTAATGAACAATATACAGATAGTCCAAAAACGATTTTCTTTGCTCACTTGTGAAATGTAATCTTATGATAAAAGAACTCACAGCTGTGGTGCGAAACACTCAGTAGAACAGAGACACGTTGTGCTGTATATATCCAGTAACATAAACTAACATCTAGCAGTGGACACAATAATGCCAATGTCTGCACAGATCATTTCACTCCATGATTTTGTCAGCATCTCTTGATCAGGTCATTCCAGATAGAAGTGTTTTGACTGCAAAGAAACCTGATTTGATGCTCTAGAAGCCATTTTTAGCTGTGTAGAGGAGGAGCCAAGTATCCCTACTAGAAGCTCCGCCCCATGTTGCCTATATGTTGGGAACCAGAAATTGCAACACGTGCAGTCCCAGCGAGAATGCCTGTACCGCAAAGAATTTTTGAAACAAGGTATCCATTGAGAAAGCCCTATATTCATGCACGAAGAAATAACGTTCTTTTGGAAGAAGTTCTGGAAGAAGTATGAGATTGAGCAAGAAAGAAGATTGGTGACATCATGCGAAGCAGAACTGACGCACCCTGAAAAGATATGTAAGACGGAAGAACATAAACAGTCTATAAGCTCTGAAGAGGAGGTGTCGAAGGTAAGCAACATTTCGGGCTTGAGATGAAGATACTCATGCGAAGAAATGCTGAAGAAAATGCAGAGTAATTTTACACTTGTGCAGATGCGGTAACACAAGTAGCCAAAGTGATCTTAAAGGATAGTTCCAGGACTTTTTTTTTATTGTCCCTACGGTTCGGCCATGTGTTTTTAAGCATAAATCGGTAGATCGTAGAAAACTTTCCTATGGACCTTACCCGACTTTTCGTCCATTAACGCACTCGAAATCAGCCGCCATTTTCTGATAATCCTATCATTTCCCCCCATCGCCCTGGCTCACCTGCTTTTGCGGCACTAAATCAAATCCCCCGCCCCTGAAACAGACTTTATCAAAACATTCATATTCCCCGCCTCTATCCGTGACGTGACTGTGCTGCGTAGGCAAACACGCCCAGGCGTCTTCTACGCGACTACACACAGAACCCGGAAACCAACACAGATTAGCTCACAACACAGCGCGCCACAGTTCGGAATATGAAACTGTACTTTTAAATCAAACCGCAAGATTGTAAATTTGGTAAAGTACATTTATTTGACATCAAATGTTTAGAGAATATTCAGCGATTTGCATTTTTATTTGCTCACGTTCCAAAAAGTTTGTTTTGAGGCACGCGATGTTCCTTTGCTGTACACAGGGTCTTAGATCATCTCACAATACAGCGCCACAATTCGGAATATGAAACTGTGGTTTAAAAGCAAACGGCAAGATTGTCCATTTGGCAAAGTACATTTATTGGACATCAAATGTTTAGAGAATATTCTGCGATTTGCATTTTTCTTTGCTCTGGATCCAAAATAGTTCGTCTTGAGGCAAGCGATGTTCGTGTGCAGTACACAGGGTGTTGGTTTACGATAAAATAAGCTCTTCGGTCGCACTGATAATCGCATGGCTGTTCCAACAACGAGGCACTAGGCCACCACAACGGTCTGTATGTTGCATCTAGCCGTTAGTACCGCGTAAGGGCATACTTGTACTTGGCGATCGTCTCATAAAATGGTCAGGGTGGTAACGTTGTTCACGCGGAGAAGCAACTGGCGGTTATAAAAGCCATCCGCCGGTGTTTGGTACTCGTGACACATACAATAATGAAGGATGTACCTGTTTTAAAAACATAAAAAATGAAATTAGTCTCACCATCAGATCTTTATTAAAATTATTCATTTTATATATTAGGTCGGGAAATTATTTCATAGCTAGGACAGTGCAACTGGGTATTATACGTCAAGGGGGGGGGCTGTAGGATACTGAGACAGTCCCCCAGTGCAGGGGTTGACAGGGAGGCAGTGCAGGTGGAGAGTGGAAGGGCCCAGGACCGAGGTCGCAGACAGTGGACCAGTTGTAGCAGGGGAGAGGGAGAGAGAAAGCAGAAGCAAAGAGGAAGGTTTTGAGGTGCTTCCGTAAAAGGAGATGGTTCACCTCAAGATAGTGCGCGGTACAAAACAATATGCCACATAGAACGAACAAGTACAACTGAACCCGTCTTTAAAGCTACTGTATAGTAATTAAATTGCGGTATAAACTCATCTAAAGAGTTACTTACATTATATTTGCATTTTCCATTGTGTCTGTGCGTAGGGCAGCCCCGAAATACCACTCCTTCTATGCCGACGTTATTTCTTCTAATGAACGAACATTAAATGGCTTTCGTTTCTGAAATTATATTCATTATCGTTTCTTACGTTATTGCCCCACACCCCCAAAAAGAAGTCTTTCGGGATGGTCCCGGCCTGTCAAGGTCAAATAACAATAGAACCTTATACTGAGTCGTGGGCCATTCCGGCACCCGAGCAAAAAATCAAAGCAGCTGACCTTCACTTTGAACGAGCACACATTCCTAGTTAGCTACATTCAGTGTAAGGCCATCTCACAGGACTTGAAATTTACACTCCATCTTTGCATTTTGTCTGCGTGCATTTGCAGCCCCAGAGAACCATAAATACGGAGACATTCTATATTTTTTGAAAAATGATTTATATTACTGTTTGGTTTAATTTAATGCGCAAATGAACAAGGTTGGATAGACACATTGCATGTACATTGAGCAATCACTTTTATTTACACAATACATAGCTACACATATTCAATGGGCCTGCAACATGAGGAGACTCCAGAGCAAAGTCACAGGTGACACCCGGGTGGTTCGCACAACTGCACGGTGAAGGGAGGGGCAACGGTGGAGAGACACATTGCATGTACACTGAGCAATCACTTTTATTTACACATTACATAGATACACATATTCAATGGGCCTGCGACATGAGGAGACTCGAGAGAACAGACAATCAAATTACAATCATTTAAACCGTGATGTGTATTTCTCAATGAGCTCTTCTTTAGGTGGACATGGAACAGAGGCAATGTTGGGTGGCAATGTAGTTGTCCCCTGCACAGGTTCGTTCACAACTCCATGTATGTGCCTATCTAGGACATCAACAATAAGTCTCTCAATAAACTCATATTGCATATCCTGAAACACTGGTTTGATCACCCATTGTTTACTTCTTTTAGTGAAGGCCTTATTGTAGCGAAGCGTCCCTAAAGTTCCGGTCGTCCTACTTTGTTGACGGCCAACATTATGGTTATGTGCCAAGACCGCTAGAAGAGTCCGATTTATCATGCCCTCCATGCCAAAATGCAATCGTTTTGGCCTGGATCTTTAGGCACATATTGTGGAACACCTCCAAATCTCTTGTGTGGCAGAATTCCGTGAGTCCCCTCAAATCTCTTGTTATAGTTTTATCAAATACAATCTTTTCAATGGCTTTGTGAGTGGGTGATGAAGGAATCAACCACTTCTTCTTCCGTGCCTCCTCTGTGGACAAATGGCCATGTTCACAATTGTGGAAATGTTGGTTTGTGGTCCAGCGGTGAACGTTGCTACAGTGTAGCATTACTGACCGCCATTTTTCCAGTAGAATTTCCAACGACCCTCCACATGTTTTTGAGCTCCACCAAAGATGGTTGCTGATTGACTTGGACCACTGTGAAATACCTTGCATATCTTTTTTTTTACCTGCAGTCGACATTTTTTTATTGATTGTTTTTGCAAGATGCCAAACGTCAAATTGGTGATTTATATTTTTGTACTCTTCTCTCATTGTCTTGGCAATTGAAACGTGTCTGTCCGTGGCTATCAGGTCGATCACCATTCCCCGCGATTGTAGTTCTTGCAATGATGCTACAAAGCCAACTTTCTCCATGGCCACTGAGGATGTACTTTGTGACACCTGCACGACCACCAAACTCACAATTTTCTTACTTTCCATGTCCTGAAAGTGGTAGGTGCAGTACTTGGCTGAAAATCCTGGGCTGTCGCACTGTCCATCACCGGCTAGCCTGAACCGTTTGCCCGCGAATGTACTATCAATAGACATTTTTTCCATTCTCCAAGCTTCGCTAATGGCTGGAAATAGATAATCGGTTTGGTATTTGTAGAACTGAGTTTTCGCAATGAAATGGATTCCCACAAACTGAAAGAAAGACTCTAAATTTTTAAAACTTGAACCACTAAAAAGTGCAGCCACTGCACAAAGTCGATTGCCTGCTGGCAGTTGCCCCAGCATGGGTTGTGCAGACCATGAGAAAGGATGATATTTTATACAGGTGGCATGTATTTTAAGGTTAGTGCCTCGAATTGCACGAGTCACATTAATCAATGGCTCCCCACATACTTCCCCACCAACCGAATGCCCACATTTCATCCGAATAATAATATTAATCAAGCAACTATCGAATACAATGAATTTGGCCTCTTTCCTTATACTGTCACTCTGCATCCCAGCTGGTTCGGCCTGTAACGTTGAGGACATGTCACTCACATGAAAGGTAGAATCTCTGATATCGTCTTCCGCTATGTTCAGTGATATTGATGGTGTTTCATTGTCGTCCACTTCATTCTCTTCCATTGCAACATCTGTTCCTTCTCCAGCGATGGGTGAATAAAACAATTTCTTCAACTTTCTCGCGGTCTTAGTTTTTGCGGGTGTGGATTCTGTGAATTGATCTCCGACTGCATCCGAACTACCAGGAGGACATTCACTATCAATGGCTGGATGTGGTATAGCTCCGTTGTCAATCACTTCATATTCTTCCCATTGGCACGATGCATCTCCAGTCTCAAGTCCCTGCCAAAAGGTTTGACAAGCAACATCTCTCGTTCGCTTCACTGTCTGTGTAGATCTAGTTCGTACACCCACTCGCAACTAGAGGACAGATTGGAAAAGGGATGTTCAGTTTAAACACAACTTACAGTATTGAACTATTAACAGTGAAAAACAACATAATATAGTGACCAGGACACTAACCTTCTTTTGCTTTCTTTTCTTTGAAACTTTCTTGCCTCGAACTTCAACATCGGGACGCTGTTGCTCCGACTCGTGTGTGCATGTCTCCACTTCCTCTTGCGCTGCAACGACTATATTTTCATGATAAGCACATCCATCACGCACTGACACTCCA
The DNA here is from genome assembly GCF_040938575.1 of Ambystoma mexicanum. Lineage (NCBI taxonomy): Eukaryota > Metazoa > Chordata > Amphibia > Caudata > Ambystomatidae > Ambystoma > Ambystoma mexicanum. Next base: position 608,624,904 of record NC_090941.1, read on the forward strand.
TCGACTCCCTGAAACATAGAACTTTCATTAGTATGTATAATAATATTGAAAACACAAAATGTACTTGGGGACCAATACCCACGTACATCTCAATAGCAAAACACGAATTAACGCTTTGTGTAGAACATTCAAACGACAATTATTCACGCATTGTTGATCTAGTTAGATGGAACTGTCAAGATCCATACCTCGGGCTCCTCATAGACTTCCATTGATGATATTATTGAAGATGATGCTTCAGTAACTCCCTGAAACACAGTAATTGCATTAGTATGGTTTTCTATTTTGTTAAAAAGAACATAAACTTTGTGCAGGCGTCAACGGCTCATCTAAATAGACCTGCACAAATGATCAGTTGTCTAAAATAAATAATGGATATCTAAATATGATTCGATTTGCTCGATCGTTGGAAGTGTCACCACCCAGAGATCTGCATCAACTACTAGGGGTGATGTTCTTGTAGAAGAAGCTCCGTCATCTCCCTGAAACATAGTACTTGCGTTAACAAAGAAGGAAGTATAGCGGATGTAATCACGTCATATGATTTCGCTTGATCGAACTGTCAGTATCCATACCTCGAAATGCATAAGAACATCAAGGGACGATGTAACTGCGCTGCACACTTCTGCAAGCTGTTGCGCCGACCCGTAACTGCATGCTCCCCCTTCTTCTTGGACTAATGCTCCATCGACTCCCTGAAACATAGGACTTTCATTAGTAATGAACACAATATTGAAAAAAGAAGACACATAGGAGGGCGACGAAAGAAGGACATATCAATGGCTAAAAACGAAAGAAACATTGTATGTAACAATCACGCTACAAGAATGCAAGATCTGATGATCTCCATCGATGGAACTGTCCGGAAACGTACCTCGAGCATCTGAGTGACATCAACGGTTGTCGTCAATACGTTGGACTCCTCAGCATCTCCCTGAAAGACAGTACTTGCATTATTTTGGATAACAATAATTATAACTGAAAACAAAGACTAGAGGACGAGTACAAGGGTGTACCATTAGGTAAAATAATCACACGATAAATTAAAACTATTGATTTACATGCCTAAAACAAGTCAGTGGCAGAATAGCTAAGTAAGATTACCCGATAGGCGCTTGAAGTGGCTGATGACTGCAATAACGACACGGATGGAGAATCTTCCGCCTTCATATTGAGTGGATACATAAATGGGGAAATTGTTAGCTAATGCTACACACTACCGCAAGGCCGAGAGATAAATACGTAAACTTGACTCACCAGTGGAGGGATGTGGACGAATAGAGTGGGAATAGCGGTTGAGAGCAATTTTCGCTTCGCTCGCGGTGTGTTCTTCTTTATTAGCAATGATGTGGAGTACATGTCAGAGGTAAAGTGCCTGCTGCAGATGCGGTATCGATCACCCCTCTTGTCCGCAAAGACTTCTAGGACTCTACTTTCAAGCTCAGACGGTGGATATCCGCAATATCGGACCCATTCTCTTATCTGATCTATTGTCTTAGGGAAAACATGCATTATAGTACCTTCAGATTTACTATGAGTCTTCGAAGGGCAACCGCCAATGGAACAGGCAGGCATTGTGGAAAGTTCTGAAAAGTAAAGATCAACAATTCTCTATGAATACCAATGTGTTAAAAAATAAAATGACACATAAAAGGTTCAATGCAAGGTTCGTTTTGGTTCTTGGAACTATGCACGTTATTCACATGCGGATAAGTATTTGAATAACTTTAAAAAAATAGAAAGATAATTTGACTAAACTCAGAACATGTGACTAGTTCCTTGCATGTACTGTCTTGAACGAAAAGAAATTGGACGCAAAATGATTATGGTACATGGCCTTACCTTGACGAACAAACAGTTAGATGCAGGGATCAGAGTAGTTTCTTGTCGTAGAACAGGGAGCAGTTCACAGGTTGCAAACTGACGAGTTTCCTCGAAGTGGTCAAAAAGTTCACAGAGACGAAGAGCAGATAACCAGCACCTTCACGGGTTGACTAGCAAAGCGCAAAGAAGTTCTCATTAGAAATATGAAGTGGGTTATAAAGAATTCGAAACAGGGGTGTGTTTGTGAATGACGTGTATATGTCGTGGCATTATGCAGTTTGCAGGGGGGCGTCCAGCGTGAGGGGGGATGCTTGGCAGGAGACACGGGGTCTGGAGGTAGACATGGCAACAACAACCCATGCTCTATAGACCACTTTGAAGTGTACATGGTATTTGGCAACTCTTGGCCTTTATCGCTCCCTGACAGCTCCACTTGCCAGCACAAGTACCCCGGTGCGAACTGCCTTTGATAGGGCGGGGGGTGGATTGGGGCGGTGGTCGTGCAGACAAGACTCGTTTGCCGCAGGGCCTCACCAAGGAGAGGCCATCTAACTGCATGTAAGAGGCAGGCTGCAGGATCTAGTACATGGAAGGCAGGGGGGTGAGTTTATAAATACCTCAGCCTCCCAGGAGAATATATGGGTGCAGTTCACCCTGGAGACCCTGGATCCCTAGGCAGTTAGTCAGCAGCAGGCTGGCCTGTGGTGGCAAGGCGGCACGGGCCAGAGGGGGTCATCTCTGTACCCGGTGCCCAAAAGGATGATTTATTATGATCAACCATATTGATTATTTACCTATAACCATGTTTTGTATCAATAAAATCCAACGGCCTTTTATTGCCAACGCTTGAACAAAGTGGTGTGGTAAGTATTTTTGGGGGAGGAGGCAAGGCCGGGAGGCTTGATGCCAACCCGCAAAATAACATATTTATGTCTGCTGCATATGGGTTCAACGGTTATGTGGATTGAAGGTGGGCGGCCAGCGTGAGGGAGGATGCTGGCCGGAGACATGTGGTGTGACAAGACAAGGCACAGGAAGACTATTCAATGGAGACACACTAGATTCATTTAAAAAATCAAAACAACCATTGTTAAAATATATGTTGGGTTTTATTTTAGATCTTAATTTCAATTGAACATAAATAATAAACATTACACATTGTAAAGTTCCGGTTGCAGCACATCCAGGGAAAATCCGCGGTATTGTCCACTGTCGCTGGGGAAATGTTGTCTAATGGCAAGTACCGCACAGGCAGGTATTACTCTCCGAACGCGGTGTCCGAGCCTCCCGTGAAGCCACCAAGTGAAGCAACGATAGGCCACCAGCCTGTACCACCTATGAAAATGAAAGATGCAAACTGTATTAAAATGACAAAACTTTCTTATCACTGTCGATTCAGGTAAAAAATGTCATTCTGCTTTGAAAAAAATTCTATCTAGAAAATGCACAATATGGAACCAATTTACATGCATTCGAATGATATGTAGATGTAATTTTATATGTGGGAGACGACCATGAAATAGTAGTGGCATCACTGACATCACAACCAGAGTATACTTACTCGTTACTCGGATTACGCGGACGAACAGTGCCGCGAAGTTCGTGCATAAGCACCATCATCATCCTCAACACGGTCTGTGAGAGGCAGGCTTCCCTGAACTCTGGCAGCTCGGTGATGCATTGCGGACTTGGCTCGCCTTCCGAAATGTAGGCCAAGCACCCGGAATTTTCACGGCAGCAGCAGTTCTCCTCCTCAGTTGGCATTAGCTCGCACCGATTGCACGTGCACCAGGTGGAGACGCCGTCCATGCGACATGGTCCAGGCTCTTCATTCGTTGACTGGTCCTCCCAACTGCCGTCCGAATCCCCATCGTTTCCGCCTGCTTGCCTTTCCAGTAGTTCTTCCTCGGTGTACTCGGGCTCGTACATATACGGCATTATTGTAGCCATTGTGTGGTAAAGAAAGTAAAATAATTTACAGAGATGGTACAGGTGTTCACAAGGCCTAGAAGCGGCGAAGGTAGCTGACCAGAGCACAGAAACGAGTCACAGAATACTCAAAGTAACACAGAGAGAAAAATGGAATCGAAAATCTGCTGCTGTGTGTTGTGAAACGGTGTGTTTATACTTATTGAGGAAAGAGGCGTCCTGCCATTTCCATGGCGACACGTCATTAGCTGAGGCGCAGCGATTGTTGACACGAAACGTGCTTTGGCGTTGGGAAATGGGCGGTATGCGTCTGCTGATGTCAGGCTCAGGGGCGGGGATTTGATTTAGTGCCGCAAAAGCAGGTGAGCCAGGGCGATGGGGGGAAATGATAGGATTATCAGAAAATGGCGGCTGATTTCGAGTGCGTTAATGGACGAAAAGTCGGGTAAGGTCCATAGGAAAGTTTTCTACGATCTACCGATTTATGCTTAAAAACACATGGCCGAACCGTAGGGACAATAAAAAAAAAAGTCCCGGAACTATCCTTTAAAGCTGGCTATGCATAGTTTGCGGTGATGCGCCAACGTATATACAGACGAATGTATAGAACCTGGTTATTCAACGATGCACTTTAGCATGGCTTGAAAAACTGTGTATGGAAAGGATTTTAGTGTGGCGCAGTTGGAAAACGGCTAATGGCGAAGGAGAAATTCAAGAAAGGCTTGGCTGTCCCAGCACCGAGAGTCGAGGCCGCTGTGAGCCTGGTTGTCCATCAATTAGTTATAATGAACGTGAGAAAGAAACAAACTTGTGTTTGAGGTGAAAGGGAAAAACACTGAAGGCGCCATGAGTGTATCATTTAATAGTAGTATATGCAGCAAAGAGCTTGAAAACGTGGTCTCTAGTCACATGGTCTGATGAAAATAGACATTGGGTCGGGCTACAACGAAACCAGAAGATAAGACCATGCCATACTGCCTTTAATTCTCAGGCACAGAGACTGTCTGCAAGGCCCAGTTCAAAGCCTTAATTGAATGGCAGACCGCAAGAGTGATCATAGATGTTGGGCTAATTGGGTGGGGAGGCATGACCACGCCGACCCTCCCAGCACCTGGAGTGGTATCCTGCGTGCTGCTAGCGTGTGGAATATTCCAGACGGGTACAAGCTTGCCAACCAATTATAGAGGGCCATGTATCAAAGAGCCCTATCGTTTGTGTAACCAATGAATAATCGTGTATTTTATGATGATGAAGATGACTTGCACTAGAGGAGGGCTTAGCCGTCCACCTTATGTTAGAGACCCAATCACAGTTTGCCACGTTGTGTGACGTTAATGACAAATTTTGACTATAAAAGTTATGTTTTTTCTGAAATGTATTGAGAGCTCGCGCAAATGTCGGATGATGTCCATTTGTTACCTCCCTGTTTTAGATAATTGCAAATAAAACAGAACAAAGTTTTGCCAACTTCCCCCAGTCAGTTTTGATCGTTGATGTTTGAGTAAATTCTGCATCCCCATCCATCTCGAAGTATTGCTACCTCATCTTAAAGGGCCCAAGTCTATGGGCTCAGCTATATTCAGAATCTAGGAACTTTTTCCAAGTTTAAGGAAATCAAATACAGCAGAACCCCTCTCATTTACAAGATGTCTATTAATCCATTTGGCTAGTGTTCAATGATCTTTATACTTAATCAACATCCTGTCTCTTTCTCCTTTTTTGTGTTTGTTTTCTGTTTCTGTATTGTATATTTGTTATCCTTTTGTACATAACCGTTTTTGTTTGCAATTCGAAGCATTGTTTTTAGTACCAAGTTTACTACAAATGGCTAGTATTTGCTTTTAGATATAGGTCTCAATTACTTTGATCGCGCTGAATGTCCGGTTTTATTCTTGAATTGTTTTGCACTTTCTCTGAAGCCCGGCGGCGGGAAAGGGTGGTGGCAGTTGGTGCCGCAGGCTGTTCTTTTGGCATTCCTCTCACGCACCTGATTAGCCCAGCTGACACGCCCCCTCATAAGAGGAGGCAGCAACCCGGAGCGGTAAAGCCTGGCGGCGGGAAAGTGTGGCAGCTATTGGAGCCATAGGCTATTTGAGTAAGCGGCCCTGAACACCCCTGTGTCCCTTCATTGGAAGTGCTCAAGGCCAATCGCATATTCCACAGAAAAGAAGACCTCAGAGCTCTAAACTGCATGGGAGGTTAGATGGGGGAGGCCCCACCTGTGAGTGTGTACTTGGGTACTTGTGCCTCATTGGCATAGAACTACACTGATTTGCACTGCTCCTTTCTGATTATCTAACTGCATTGGACTCTGGGCACGGTTGTGGCTACTTTAGACTAATTATGAGTGCCCCTGTCTCTGTCACAGTGGAATCCCGATATTGGCGTAAAGCGACGGAGGAGTCGAAGTGTGGGCGAGATGGTGAAAGTGACGGCCTAAGGCTATCCCTCAAGTTGGCCAGGAGTGTAGCTGCTTGGCCGCAGGGCTGCAAGGCTCGAATCTCTGCCTAGTTTCTTTTAGATTTAATTTGTTACTCAACAGCCTTCCTTGCTGGAAATGAGGGAGCAAGGGGAAGTGAGGGAAGCTCAGGCAGCCCCTTGAGCTGCTGTGGCGTGCCTCACTCCTCGTTGGACTCTTTTAATGTTTTAACTGAGTTTTTAAGTTCTTTGATCTGTTTGACAGTTTACATATCTTAATCCAGTCGTGATATCTTAATTTCAAGTGTGAACATCTTGCTCTTATAGTTGTCAATATTGATTGATTTCCCTGGGGTCGCAGATTGCATAGTAACATTGTACTGTGTATTATAGTGTATCTTTGGCAGAGGTTGCACTTATTCAGTGGGATTATTTCGAAAACAAAGGCATTAAGGTCGTCAGCTAGTGCCTCAGCCAGGAAACGCACTACGAAGTGTATAGACCACATTGATGAGGCCAGTGCGATGATTAAAGAGATTGCAGGTTTTCTCCATGACATAGACCCAGTAATTAACTCAGTAGTAGTAGTAGTGGGCTAGCCGGCCCCTTAAAGGCCATAGGTGGGAGCATTTTGGTATCCAACTGCGCTGCCCAAAGCAATGACGACACCATAAAACCTGAGTGCAGGGACTTCTTCCATCCACTTGTCAGGGGGAAGAGGACTATGAAAAAGAAGCTCTGCATCAACGAGATGCGGGCATTAGCAATAGATAGCATTTGTAGCCACATGTCAAGCCTAATAACCATGGCAGGCCGATGCCAAAATGAGGGTAGGTCCTATTGCATCTCAGTGGAAGTCAACCGAGCCCCAGGATCATTAATTCCCCAGGACAGGGGGAAACTGGGGGGGATGGGCCGCAGGTATTAGGGCTGGATGCTCCGTCTGTGATTAGTTACCCCCCCCCGGAGGCAGTTATTGGCAATAGGTTTGAACCTTTGGTAACTTTATGTAAATCTACTACTGCTGCTACAAACCCTGTACCCCAAGTTGTACCTGCATCTGTCCTTCACAAGGGTGGGACAGAATTGCTAGAGCAAGTGGGAAATGAACTGAGCAGGCTGTTTCTCAGCACCCGTCACAGGTTCCCCTTGCACACAGGGGTGGGCTTGAGGGGGCGGATGAAGAAGCTGTGGTGAGGGGAGAGCAGGTGAAATCAGGTTGCACTAGTGGTAGTGTCCCTAACAGATCCATTCAACGGGAGCATGCCCGAGCAAACAAAGACCCAGACCTTTCTCAGAGGGCTTATTTACTGAGAAGGGATGTTAATCCAGGGGAACATCTAGTATTGGCGCAGAGGATCCCCCCACACCACCTCAGGCACACACTGGGAGGCTCAGATAGGCCAAATTGTGTTATTCTAATGAATGTCCTGAGAAAAGACGATGGCAAGTATGAGGATGGGGATGGACTCATAAACAAAGTCATGCACTGGCTGAGATCGAGGAGGGGATGTCTCTCCATTATTCGCAGTGACATTGTAGCTTGCGAAAGACTGAGGGGGCTGGAAGAGGTGGATTCCATCAGGATACAGCTGAGGGACACTGCACTGGCTCAGGGCCTTTTGGAGAGGGAGCAACAGTTGCTCCCCCCAGGCGACCTGGTAATATTTATAAAAATGTCAGTTCCCACATGTCCAGATTCTGTTAAACTATGGGAAAGGCAAAGAGAGCTAAATAGGCTAAGGGGCAACAGGGCTCCTGGTTGCATGCTCCCAGGTCCCATTGGTGTTAGATACAGATCTCAGGCCTTCACGCAGTCAGGAACTATATACAGAGGTGACAATGGGCCCATACGTAGGGGAGGATGGAACCCAGCCCAAACCCCCAGAATTGCAAGATGGGCTACTGCAGCTGACCATGGGCGGTGGCTGCCCCAATGGGTGTGACAAATTGGGCACCCTGGGAAAGAATTGTCTTTTCTGTCACCATTGCAGGGGCAGTAGCAGGTCATAACGGCAGACCGGTCCGTATCGGAGTCCATTTCTGATGCAGCTCCTGCTCAGACCGAACCCGAGGTGCGGGTCCTTTCATGGAACATAGCAGGTGTAGGCAAATACATGACAGATAATGGGTTGGCTGGAGTTTATTTGTGACCATGCAGTAATTTGCCTCCACGAAACATGGGTGCTAGATGCACCACATATTCAGGGGTAGGTCACCTTTGCAATTCCAGCATCCAAAGGAGTGAGGGGTCGTCCCATTGGGGGCCTAATTACATGGTTGGACGTATTGCTGCGCAAATCAGCAAGAATGATTGAAACAGGCTCTTCTGACCTATTTGAAGCCCAACTGAAACTCAGGGATTAGTCTGAGATGTTAATGAATTTTTATAATAGGATCCCGCCAAAGAGAGGGGCTGTATTGGTCAACCTGCTGGTCGAGCGGATCCAGAATGGAGGTTGACTAAACCAGGTGCCCTAAAGATTTTGGCAATGTGGGATCTTAATCTGCAGTCCGAACGCTTGTGCAGCCTGAAGGACATCATGGATGAGGACAGCCATTTGGCCATAGGGCCATTTCATGCAGCTAGTCCCATAAGGCAGCAACAGAACACAGAGGAATGATGATATCCTTGCATATGTGGAGATTGAAAGTCCATAAAAGAATCAAGAGTGATCAACACCCCTTGGTTTTGAAAACTATTGCTCAGATGTGGGGGTCCATGGCAGGCCCATTGGGGGCCCAGTACATGATGCAGTGCTAGTAGATTTACATGGACATGCTAGGTGTAATATTAGAAGGGGCAAGCTCAATGGCGAGAAAACCGTCCCTATGGCCTGCAGGGATATCCTTCCAGACCTGGGCAAGGTAGCTTGGGTAGATCCCACTGATGTGCCCTCGCTAGTACGCCTGCATGAAAGCATAAGGGTTAATGGGTCCCGGTTTTTAAAACCTTCTAAAGTAATTTGTGCATTAACTGAGTCCACAACACCATGGTATGATAAAGAGCGCAGGCAGACAAAGGGAAGACTAATTAATGAGGCCAGAAGTATAGTAATGCCAAATACACAAGGATTAAAACTGGCTAGAGGCCCATACCGTATGCTTTTGAGGACCAAGAAGAGGGCATGGCATGAGGACAAGTGGACCACCACGCTTAATGCAATTGGCAGGGGCAATTCGAAGGGCTTTTGGAGCCTAATGGGGACAGGGCACAAAGTTGGAGTGAGTACACACCAGGCATGTATAGCGGAGCAAACTTGGGTGGACTACTAGAGTATTCTTTATGATAGCGGTAATGCTGTAGTTGCAGCAGAGTGCTCGTCACCCAGAACCAGGGGGTGGGGGGGTGTTACCCCGCTGGGGGTATCGGGCGAATAGGTAAAAAGCACTGATGTGCCAAAAGCCAGGAAAGGCCCGGCCCCCAATAGGGCTCCAGTGTATTTGTATCTGTCTGAGCAAGTGGTATGGGTCCCGTATCTGACAACTTTTTAACGCATGTTTGAGCCAAAATACGGTACCAAGGTCTTGGACCAGTGCAGAACTAGTGCCGATCTACAAGAAAGGTTTGAGAGATCAGCCCTCAAATTATTGGCCCATTTTGCTGTTGGATGCAGCGGGAGATCTTTGCTAGGGGCCCTACTGTTTCATCTGTTAGCCTGGGTCACAAGTAGCGCGATCATTGACCATCAGCAAGCAAGGTTTTGTGAAGGGTTGAGCACCATAGATTAGAGCCTTCAGTTGTGGTTGATCATTGATAAATACGCAGTACTTTGAAAGAAAGTTCAAAGTGTATGCTGTTTTTGTGGACCTGAGAACTGCTTTTGACACTGTACCTAGGCACCGCCTTTGGGAGGTTCTTAGGGATCTGGGCATCCCCCTGTCTTATTATGTGTAAAACAGAGCTTGTACACTGACAACACAGCCATGGGACCTCTGCTAGTTTCAATGTTGAAAAAGGTGTCTGCCAAGGGTGTGTTCTGGCGACTAAATTGTTTTGTACATTCATTAATGGTGTCATTAAAGAACTGTTGGCTGCCCAGACGGACGCACCGATGCTGGCGGGAGATAAAATGCTGATCCCGCCATTTGTGGATGATGCAGTGCTGTTGTCGTTAATACCAGTAGGTGCCCACAACCAGTTGGTTATTTTTACAGCCTTCTGTAAGAGAAATGGATTAACTCTTAATGTCCGCAAAACTAAATCCATGATTTTCCAAACAGGCACCAGGAAAAGCAGAGAGGCACCTAGATTGGTTCTCGACGTAGGCATGATTGAGCAGGTTCCACATTATCACTACCTGGCGGTCAGACTAATGGCAGCCTGTGGGTAGATGAAGCAGCTTGAAAAGGCTAGGGTTACCCTGTGTCGCCATAGTTGGGCCTTGCGCGATATACTGCTGAACGCGGTAACTGGACATTGCGTGTTGCACTGGAAGCCTACAAAGCCCAGGCTAGACAGGCAGCAATTTACAGAGCAGAGCTATGAGGGCAGGCAAACATTGATTCAATGTCAGTAGTAGAAAATAGATTCCTGAAAATGTTTTGGAGTTGCCTGCGAGCACCCCGACAATGTCAATGTTGTTAGAGACCGGCATGCAGGGGATAGTACCCAGCTGCCAGATCTGGGTGCCCCTTTGGTCAAATGACAAACTTGGTAAATATAGATATGCTTTAATTGATGTTTTGGCCCAACAAGAGGGTACATCACTGTCGTGGGCTGTGCACATTAAGGATTGCTTGAGGGAACTGGATCATGTCTCATACTGGAGCAATCTTAATGGAATCACTTCATAATCAAAGGGCATTGTCAAACAAGCTGCCCTTGCTAATGCACAGCGTGATGTTCTTGAGAAATCCCTTGTTTCAGCACCCTTGGCACGATATATTTGCATTAAAACTAAGGCAGGATGTAAGGAGTACTTGGACTATGTGACTCCAAAATACGAAAGAGCACTGTACATACAATTCTGCCTAGGTATTTTACCAATAGCCTTACTCAAAAATATCTGTCAGAACACTGTATCAGGGTTCGAAATTGAGGGAAGCTGGGAGCTATTTGGCTCCTGCTTGTAGCCTAGAAGAGCATGCTTAGTGTCGCACCAACAGCTACTTTTGGCTCCTCAGGCCAATAGATGCTGAACAAACACACCTATGTGAATTTAACTCGGCACGTTTGGGCCGATCTATAACTAAACATTAGGACACATCAATATGACATTTAAAGCACAAGGGGCCATAAATAATTGACAATGTGATAGGATTTCATTTTATGTGGAAGTTCAATTCACGGAACACTATGTACTAGCTTCTGGTACCCCTGTTGTAGCTCCTGATCATTAGTTAATGCTAGATACCCAGGAGCTGCTTTTAGATTCTGCTGATCAAATCTAATTTTGGATCCCTGCTGTATCATCGATGTGTCCTCTGTGTAACAGTGCCACGGAGGATCTAAAACATTTTTTATTGTTATGCCCAGTTTCGCTGCCATTGAGGAAGCGTTTTCTTTGACGTCTGTTTCGCAATCGTGGATGTACAACCACAGAGGAGGCTATGAAGAGGTGCCTAAATTCAACGGACACCCCTTCTGTATTTGCTACCTGTAAATTTCTCAGATGGGCATGGTGTTTACGCTCAAAAACTTTACCAGTAATACCTTGTTAATCCACGGCTTTTATTCTTACTTGTATCACAATGTTATTTTATGTGTTGTCTCTTAATTATGTATGCATTTAAGACAATTTTGTCGAAATAAAGCTATTTTAATTTAATGGAATTGTTTTGCACTTTCGTTTGGACAGAAGGGTATGTTGTATTTTGTCAGTATTTTGATGGACAAACTGTTTTTGCCAACTGCTCTGGCAATGTTGTTATGGCAATGTTGTTATTGGGAAGAGTGCATAAAATATCTATTACTAGTTTCCTTTAATTTATTTTCTCTTTTCCGCTCTTTGCCGTTTTATGCATCCCTTTCTCCTACCCCATTTCAGTCAGCTGCATGCTCCCGAGTCTCTCTTTTACTTTCACAAGATTCACCCAGGCAGCAGCTTGGTTGTGTGTGCGTGAGGTCAGGATCTTACCACCTGCCCCTCAGATACCGTTGGGGCTGGCACAGGTCCCAAGGGAACAAGCAATGTTCTGACCGCCAATAGCTTCAGACTGCCAATAGCAGCTTGCAGGGTGCTTCGCTCCGGCTCTCTGGAGACATGGCTCCCTTGCCATGCTGCAGCCCCTCACAAACACTGGGTCAGCGTCCCGGCATGCCGTTCTCCTCTGGGCCGTTGATCCGGCTGCTCTCTGCTCCTTGGCTTCTCTGGTCCAAACAACATCCCCAGCTCGCTCTATCACCTGTTTAGAACCACACCTTTTATAGTTGAAAAAAAAGAGTCTGGTGTAAATCATAATTGGTAAAAGCCAGACTCTGCCTGACTCTATCAATGGGACAACTTAAGTTCTTTCTACAGCCGGTTGCCCCTTCAATCCCCATGTTATTCCTATGGGAAATCTTCACTGCTCCCGGCTGCCTCTTCCTCGTTCCCAGTATTTGTTGGAACTGTGGAGGGGGTGATGAAATGGGTTTGGAAATACCCCATGAAAGCTGAGGGAAAGAGTTTTGAGGTGAAATGGAAAAAGGGGGCATACCATTTCTCACCCTCGGATGTTCTCCTCCCAATCCCCCGTGACCATGCACTCAGGTGAATCTCCCTCGCTTGTTCAACCCCAGGGTCGGATCCAAAAGCAATGGCCCTTCCCATGCCACCTGACTAGAGAATCCCGGGGAGTGGGTGGTAGAACACAGTCTGGTTTCTCACATGCGTCTGTCTCACCTGAGGACATCTCGTCCCCAAGGAACCTCCACCCAGGTGATCCTCCCTCGCTTCTCCACCCCCAGGGTCGGGCTCCAAAAGTGATGGCCTTTCCCTGGCCACCTCAGAAGTCAATCCAAGGGGAGTAGATGTGAGGACACCCTCAGGTTTCTCATAATACTCTTTGAATATACATTAACCTCGGAAGAACACAGCCGTGGAAAAGGGCCTCGGCTGTGTGATTAGTAATATATTTGATGAATATAAATGGCTAAGATGCATTCAAGATAAAGAAGGCAATTCCAATGACCATATAGCAGGGTTAGGGAATGCATCAGCCGTCACCGCTCCAACACCAACAGACTCCAGAATCCTTAATGTTTGAAAATAGAGTTTCTTCATGAAATTAAAAAACTTTTGAGGATCCTAAAAAACTTCCTTACCAACACCCTTCTAAAGATGAACCACATGCCTTGGACAGATTGATCAGAAACCAAGGCTAGGCTGAGCGCAACATGCTCACCTTTTGTAACTCGACAATGCCATGGGTTCAGTACTCTGGAAGGCTGACTCAGCCCATCAAACCCACCCAGTCTGCTTGATATTTTGAGCACCACAAGTGAGTAATAATGGTATTACAATTGAAGCTAGAAGAGTCAGACCTAAAGCACAGTATTAATCACCAAATTATTATTTTACATGCATATGAAAAAGGAGCTGCAGTAGTTATCCCTGAAAGGGGAGCCAAGACATGCCTAGAACACCCACGTTCTACAGCATTCCTAAAACCCACAAAGCAGAGAGAAGCATCCAAAATGCTGGATCATCGGTTCTGTAATCCCTGTTTAAATTTGAAGACTTCTATCTACAATCGTATGTTGTAGAGATGGGAGTCTTTCCTAAAGGCCACAACTCGAGCTACAGTTGTGTGCAGGTGTCATGAGTTCAACGAGAATGAACACATTCTCATTGAACTGGATATAATATCATTGTGTACACGGTTACCTCAAAATGCCTTTGTGAATCATTTTCAACAAAGTTGACTATTGTGGAAACGGGACATGACAGAAAGGGGTAGAAAAACAAGCTAAGGAATTATGTGGCTAAATTAACAGAATAGGCATCCGGGATTTGGAAAACAAATCTAGATTTTCTAGATAGAACAATTTACCATGGCAACAATGGATTACTATAGACAAACCCACAGACAAGAATGCACTAATTTGCACTCAGTTTTCATCCTAAACATACCAGCTACAACCTGCCTTTGGAGCATTTTCTAAGAGTGAAGAGAATTAGCACAAAAAAAATCACACATGCAAAAGACAGAGATACTTAGTGACAAACTAATGCAGAGAGGGTATCACAGGAAACTCATTAAGAGATCAGCCAAAAGCCCATGCATGTAACAACAGGGAGGCACTGTTGGGAGTCGAGCACAATACATCAGAAGCAAGATCAAATGTGTGTATAAGGGCATTTGTAAAAACCACCCTTTCCTTGCAGATCAAGAAAATTATCTCCAAGTATTGGAACATGTTCAGAGGAGTTAAATGCATCTTACAACCCCTGATCTATACATATATACAAACAAAGCAGCAACATAAAGTGCATAATGAGAAATTACATTAGGTGTGGTGAATGGAAAAAACACTTCCACACAATCCTAGGGCCAGGATCGACCAAAGGTTATATAGATTGTGGCAACAATGTGGAGTCTGCCTGTTAACAAACACAATCCCAACTGTTTTAGGTGGTCAGTTGTTAATCCAGTGAAAGGCACAGAAAATGAAACCACCTAAGATAGGTTAGACAAAAGGGAACAAGAATTGATTTTCATCATCTCTAGCCCTATTAGGGGTATCAATGGGAGCATTTATTGGCACAAAGCATGCATCAAGGTGAAAGCAACCTATAAAGGTAGAAGTTACCCACATTCGAGGGCTTACTAAGTAGAGCAGATTGTCACCAAAAAGATGTGATCAGGTAATGTATGCCAGGAGAATCGAAACTAAAACTGAGGGTAGCAAACCACTGCTTGAGTAGCTCTACAAATCTGTAGATTTTAGATGTTCTAGAACACGGCTAGACATTATGAATAGGGTTAATACCAACATAGTGAGCACAGAAAAAAAGATAAATACATATTGTTTTTTTTATCACCTCATTAGGTAGATCGAAAATGGAGTACCCCTAGCTGGCTAAAGTGATCCTGCAAAAACCTGCACGAGAAGACTAACAGCCATCCTTTTTATAGTCAACTTAAGATCCTGTGGGTTTCACTTAAACAGATACATGTTTACATAACAAGAGCCTGCCACAATGCAGTAATCCATTGCAGTAGTATTTTTCATTGAGTTATCAGCATTTTTACCTTTCATTAATTGCACAGCACAGACATTTTTACTTGTTTTTCTCCCCCTGCGTTTTCTACGAAGGCTGTTGCACGTAACATTTTGTTGTTGCATGATAAGCCTTCATGCTAACACCATTTTGAACTATCTGGCAAGTATAGGAAATACCCTAAAGATCTCTAGTGACTTCTGTTAAATGCCAGATCTGCCGTAAAAAAATTGATTTTAAATTCATGATTTAATCTCATATTTGAACCTAGACCTTCTTTTGCAAACTGAAACATGGATCCAAGATGACAATACTATCATATTAGCTGACCTTACACTTAACGACTACAGTACCTTTGCGGCGTACTAGCTGTTATATTTAAATATTTAAATCTACTTAAGAGATATCCATCACTCCTTTTTCATTAAATTCAAACTCAGAATCTCTAGCGACCACTTAGATTCGATTGACTCTGCTCCAAACACCTCTAGGATGGAATTCACAGTTCTAAATGAAATTTCGAGGGGATTGGGTCCTCCGACGTATTCCACATCTATGACAGTAATCACCACAGCTGTGCTGCTTCGGAAAATCTTTCGGCGTCTGATACGCCGTCCTCGAGGACCTCCTCCGACGGCCGACGTCACCAGATGTTATAAGTAGGACGCACGACGCCCGTAGCCTCAGTTCCGTTTTTTCCACGAACGTGTTCGCTTCAGAGATCTTGGCGCGCCTCGACTCTTTGGAGTTTCTGTTCTTTCGGTTCTTCGAACCTGTTCGTTTGTGAAGTATTATCGGGATGTCTTCCTCTTCTTCCACCCCGCGTCCGGGCTTCAAGAAGTGTGGGGACTGCGGGTCCAAGATGTCGGTGACGGACTCGCACAACGCCTGCCTCTGGTGCCTCAGGGAGGCCCACGACACGGATGATTGTGTCGACTGCCAGTCGCTTACGTCCAAGGCCTAACGGGAACTTAAGAAAAAGCTGTCGGTCGGTAAGGCGACCAAGCCCCAGAAGGCGAGGTCCACTGGGCTTTCGACGGACGATTCGAGGGGCGACTCTGCATCGTCGTCGTAAGTCTAGGGGGCCTCGGTCCCGGAGTGCGTTCCGCCACTCCTCTGCCTCTTCGAGGCACTCCCGGAAGTGCCGTCATCGGTCGCCTTCCCCGTCCTCATCTGAGGACTCTGCCCGTCGGCGGGCTTCTTATCCCACCAAGCGTTCCTCTCCGGAGGAATGGGCTTCCTTCGGGAAGAAAATGTTGGCGATTCTTGAATCGCAGTGCTCCGGTCCGTCCGCGCCTCTGAGAGGGGTCGGCCATGACCGTACTAGAGACACCGCTCGTACGCCTTCGGGCTCGGGTGGTCGGCACGATTCGCGGGAGAGGTCCCGCTCGGACAAGGGGAATCATTCTAGTCATGCCCGTTCCAGGTCCCGGTCCTCGACGCGCTCGAGCCCGTGTGCACCTGTGAAGTCTTCGAAGAAGACGTCGACGCCGGTGGCGCCGAGGTCATCGACGGACTCTCTTGAGGCACCGCCTCCGAGGAAGTCGTCGGTGCCCAGGCTGTCGAAGGACACGCTCGGGGCTCCGCCCTCGAGGCCTGTGTCGAAGCCGTCGACGTTGCCGGCGCTGCGCTCGACATCGATGCCGATTCACTCGACGTCGAATCCGTTTCACTCAACGCCCTCGATGCCTTTCAAGGCTGTGGTGTCGGAGGTACCCCGTGGCACGGGGGAACCCCCTAGAAAGGCACTGGCCAAGGCAAAACATGTCTTTCTCCCTTATTCAATGCCCACTTTCCAGTCTATGGGAGTATATTTCTGAGGTGGAAGAGGGTTCTGAACATGGGTTGGTTCTGGACACGGTATCAGATGAGATTCTTTCTGGTCATAGCCAGATTGAGGACTTGCGTCAGTCACTGCATGACGCCAGTGGTCTGGACACCTCTCCGGAGGTGGAGTTCTGTAGGCCCGAGCCTGGCACCTATGCCGAGTCATCGTACCGGCGCCTTATGTCGAGGGTCACGGACTACTTTGGGTGGTCGGCGCCCCCAGTTGATTTTGTGCAGGATGACCTGGCGGATATCCTCGACCAAGGTCCACCCACTGACCCGGTAGTGCCATTCCATATGGTTCTGCAAAGAAGGGTGGCAGCGGCTTGGACTGCTCCGGAGAGTCTCCCGGCAGTGGGTAAGTCTTTGCCGCGAAAATACCACCCAGTCAGTAGTGACCCCTGCTACTTGACCACGCACCCCACTCCGGGGAGTTTGGTGGTGCAGGCGGCTACGGCCCCAGCAAAGCAGGCATCGTATCCTACCATCCCTCCTGATAGGGACGACAAGCGTTTTGATGGCTGGGCGAAGAAAGTGTTATCTTCAGGGGGTATGGCTCTTTAGGCGTCCAACTCCATATGTGCCTTGTCACGTTTCACGCACACTCTGTGGAACTGTATTTCCCTAGCGGCTGAACATATTCCCGAAGAGGACGAACGGGATGGTTTTCTTGCTATTATTCAGGATGGCAAGGATGCCATGTGTGAGTCCGTTCAGTCGGGTTTGGACATGGCAAACTGTGTCAGCTGTTCCATGGCGGCGAGCACCGTAATACGCAGGTTTGCGTGGTTGAGGAAGTCGGGGTTGCTCCTGATGTGCAAGCCAGGCTCCACAACATGCCCTTTGATGGTGAACCCCTTTTTGGCAGCAAGGCTGACGAGAGCCTTGAGAGGTTGCAGACCTCCAAAGCTGCAGCAAAGTCGTTGGGCGCTGCAGTCCGCCAACCTCTGCCTTTTCGTCCTAGGGGACAGCAATGGAGGGGAGGTTCCTTTCGTTATTACTCATCCTTTAGTAAAGCGAGAGGAGATGCAAGTCAAAGGGGCAACCGTAAGAGTGCAAGAGGTGGAAAACAAGGTACTCGAGGTGCCAAGGCCACGCGAGCAGTTGCCTCTATGCCCTCAGGCAATGCCGCAGCCGCTTCTGCTCAGTCATGAGGCCCATGCTTAGCCGGTTGGGGGAAGGCTGGCGCAGCATCTTGGAGAATGGCGTGCCATTACTTCAGATGTGTGGGTTCTGGAGATCATACCCCATGGCTACTGTCTTCCTTTCCGGCAGAGGCCTCACGACAATCCACCAGGGAATCTCTCTTTGAAGAGTCAGGATCCGCTCCTTGCGCAGGAAATTCAATCCCTGCTGGAGAAAGGCGCCATAGATCTGGTGCCTGTAGCGGAGAGGAATAAGGGATGGTATTCCCCTTATTTTTTGATTTCGAAGAAAGACAGGGGATTGAGACCCATCACGGACTTGCCCGGTTTGAACAAACTCCTCAGGAAGGACAAGTTCAAGATGGTTACTCTTTCTCAAGTCCTCCAGGCCCTTCAACTTCAGGACCGGTTGGTGTCTCTCGACCTCAAGGACGCTTATTTTCATGTGCCGATCCATCCAAAGCACAAGAAGTACCTGAGGGTCGCGGTTGGCGACTCACACTTTCAGTTTCGGGTCCTGCCGCTCGGATTGACCTTCCACCCTGAGGATCTTCACCAAGCTCATGGTAGTGGTGGCAGCGCATCTGAGGAAAGGGGGGAATCACGTCTACCCCTACCTGGACGATTGGTTGATCAGGGCGCGCTCTCCCGAGCAAGTCCTGGATCATCTGTCCGTCACCTGCCACTCCCTCCACAACCTGGGCTTCTCCCACAATTTAAAGAAGTCCCACTTGACGCCAACTCAGAGGCTCCAGTACATCGGAGCAGTGCTCGACACGTCCCTGGGGCAGTGTTTTCCTCCCCAGGTGAGGGCTCACCACATTCAGCAGATGGTGCACAAGTTTCAGCATGCCCAGAGTCTCCCAGTGTTCGAGTTCTTGAGGTTGCTCGGCCTCATGGCATCCTGCATTCTTCTGGTGCCAGAGGCCAGGTTGCGGATGAGATCTCTGCAATGGGCTCTCAAGCTCTCAAGCTCCAGTGGTCTCAGTCCTCCGGCAGGATGTCAGACCCCTTTCAGGTGCCGCCCTCGGTCGCCCAGGACCTTCGGTGGTGGGCCAACGAAGGCAATTTGATGAGGGGGCTCCATTTTGGCTTCCCTGGCTGGAGGTCACGATTGTGACGGACGCATCCCTCACGGGATGGGGAGCTCATGCCAACGAGTTGACAGTCAGCGGTCGTTGGTCTCCGTCGGAGTCCAGACTCCATATCAATCTGTTGGAGCTGAGGGCCATCAGGCTTGCCCTGAAGGCTTTTCTGCCGACTGTGCGAGGAAAGAATGTCCTGATCCTGACAGACAACACGGTGGCCATGCACTACCTCAATAAAAAGGGGGGGGCAGGGTCACTTCCTCTGTGCAGGGAGGCGATGCAGCTATGGTTCTGGGCAATCCAGCAGGAAGTTTCGATCTCTGCAGTTCATCTGGCCGGAGACAAAAACGAGACGGCGGACGCTCTGAGCAGGCAGAGCGCAATCTCTCACGAGTGGGAGTTGGCTCGGGAGATTCTCCTGAAGATCTTCGCCCTTTGGAGGACCCCTCAAGTGGATCTCTTCACCTCCAGTGTCAACCGGAAGTGCGAAAGGTTCTGCTCGCGGGAATTTCCTCCAAGGGGAGCCTTAGGAGACGCGTTTGTGGTGGAGTGGTAATTCCCACTGCTGTACGTGTTTCCTCCAGTCCCCGTCATCCCGCAAGTGCTACGGAGGTTCGCTTCCCGGATGATCCTCATTTCTCCGGCATGGGCCAGGAGGACGTGGTACCCGGACCTTCTCGACTTGTCCATCTGCCCTCCACGTCGTCTTCCCTACCGAGACGATCTGCTCTCACGGGAGGGGAGGTCAGGTTCTCCATCCAGAGGTCAGATCCCTCAACCTTCACGCTTGGCTTCTGAAAGGTTGAGGTATAAGGATTGGGACCTCCCTGAAGACGTGATGGAGGTGTTGCTTTCGGCCAGACGGCCGGCAACAAAGTCCCTGTACCGTTGCCGTTGGAGAAAGTTCTGCAACTGGTGCAGGGTTCAGAATGTGGATCCTTTTTCACATGACATTCCTATCGTTCTGTCTTTTTTGCTTTCTTTGGCCCACAAGGGCCTGCAAGTAGGTACCATTAAAGGTTACCTGGCGGCGCTGTCTATATTTAAGCACTCGTCTGAGGAGTGTTATTTTAAAATCCCTTTAATTTCTCAGTTTCTGAAAGGGCTCACTAATGTGTTCCCTCCGTCACCTTTCCAGGTGCCCGGTTGGGATCTGAACCTTGTTCTCAAGTTTCTAATGGGTGCTCCTTTTGAGCCTTTGCATTCCCGCCCTTTGAGACTGTTAACTCTTAAAACTGTATTTTTAGTTGCAGTCACTTCCGCTCGCAGAGTGAGTGAGTTACAGACACTTTCAGTTAAGCCACCCTTCACTGTGTTTCAGAAGGACAGGGTTGTCCTTAGAGTTCGTCCTTCCTTTCTTCCGAAGGTGGTGTAGGAATTTAATTTAAGCCAGAAGGTTATTCTTCCGGCATTTTATCCTCCTCCGCATCCTGGTAAGGACGAGGAGAGGCTCCATAGGCTGGATCATAGGAGAGCTTTAAACTTTTATATTTCACGCATGTCCCGAGTCAGAGTGGACGATCAACTCTTTATTGGTTACGCTGGAAGGCGTTTGGGACAAGCTGTTACTAAGCAGACTTTGTCTCGATGGATCATCTTGGCAATTTCCGAATGCTACCGCTTGGCGGGTAAGGACCCTCCGGTAGGATTTGCGGCCCATTCTACCAGGCGTATGGCTGCCTCTACTGCCCTGCAGAGGGGTGTTCCTATTCGTAACATCTGTGATACAGCCACCTGGGCTTCGGCCCATACTTTTGTATGTCACTACTCCCTCGATTCTATCCGGGGGCAGGATCTGGCCTTTGGCAAGGCGGTCCTTTACTCTGCAATTTGATTGGGCATTCTAAATTTGTATATTCTAAATTCTTTTCCCACCTCCTTACGTTGGTACTGCTTTGGGAGTCTGTCATAGATATGGAATACGTCGGAGGACCCAGTCTCCTCGAAGAACAAGTTACTTTCTTACCTGGTAACGTTCTTTCGATGGGATGGTCCGACAACGTATTCCATATCGCTCCCTCCCTGCCTACCCCGCTACAGAATTTCTTATGTGATTGCAGCTTATGTTTCCGCAAGGCTTTCTGTGGTCATACTGGCAGAAGATTGGTGCTACACGTTCTGGGAAAAAACTACAACTGAGGCTACAGGCGTCGTGCATCCTACTTATAACATCTGGTGACGTCGGCCGTCGGAGGAGGTCCTCAAGGATGGCGTATCGACGCCATCGACGCAGGACGCAGACGCCGAAAGATTTTCCGAAGCAGCACAGCTGTTGTGCTTACTGTCATAGATATGGAATACGTCGTCGGACCATCCCATCGAAAGAACGTTACCAGGTAAGAAAGTAACTTGTTCTTTGCAATGAACCTGAAAGGTCTGCAATAACCCCATCACAACCCTTGGCTAAACAGTTAGCGGCTCACGTTACTCATAAAGTTGACAAAATCAGAAACAGTTTTACCTCCACCAAATAGGCAAACCAATCTCTGCAACCGAAATTTGTAGCAATGAATATACCAGTTGACAACATGCTAGATTCCTTCTCAAATCTAGACAATTATCAGATTACATGTCTTTTCTCATCTGCTAAATGTTCTGGGTCTCCACTGGATCTATTCCTCCCTCCCCCCACCCAAGAGTTGCATTAAAACTCTGCCCTCTACTCATGGAGGACATATTGCATTTCAATAAGTCGCTCTCTCTTTAGGAATTTTTGCAGATGCTGGGAAACTGTACGATTAAACCTCTACTAAGAAAAAGCCTCATTGGGCCCTACTGACCTAATTACTGCCATATGTCTCAACTTCCTTTCAAAATAACTAGAAAGAATAGTAGTACGTCAGATTCAGAATCATGTTGAGAACACAGAACTTTTAGACAAGGCCCAGATGAGTTTTAGACCTTAACGTAGCACGTAGCTAATTGCCACTTATGCTCTGGGTCACTATTGAAGAGAGAAAGCACATGGAAATGCACTAATTCTGCTCGGCCTTTCGGCAATGTTTTACACCGTCGACCATCTAATTCTACTTGACGGCTTCACAAGTTGCAAATTCAAGGAAATGTTCTTAAATGGATTCAGTCCTTTTTATCCGACTAGTCCCAACAAATAGACTTAGGTCCTTTCTTCTCTCAGGCACTCCCGTTGAAATGCGGGGTCCCACAGGGCTCAGCACTGTCACCTATTTTGTTCAACCCATCTCCATATATCCTTCATCAATCTGGTGTTGCCTTTTTCCGTTATGCAGATGCAGTCATGCAGATGAGACTCAGATTTTTCCTGGAATCCATCAAAGGCTGGATGGACTTAAATGTTTTGAAAATAAATCCTGACACAATTGAAATTTTGGTGGTAAACGGAAAACCCTAATACTTGGATGTCTTTGTTGACCAAACTCCAAAACCCGAATTTAAGAACTGAGGTTGTATCATGGATAATAAGACAAGATTAAACTATCAAATTATAACAGTAACCAAATCACGCCTCGGCTTTATTTTATTTATTATTTTATAAGGCACTCATACAGCTGGATAGTGTTTCAAAGTGCCGCAAGGGAAGGGAACAAGGGGGCAAAAAACAAAAAGAGTGCAGAGAAAGAGAATGAAAATGCAAATTACAACAGCTGTCCTACTAGGCATTGTGACATTTGGAGCGTGCAAGTACAGAGAGAGTGGGGGAGAGGGAAGGGGTTAAGTGCTAGAAGGGCCCGCCGAGGAAGCGAGGGGGAGTGCTAGAGTACCCAATGCAGGCAACAAATAAGTGCAAGGTGGACATCACCTGGTGAGAGGGAGGTCAGCCGCTCCGCCCAAAGGAACAACACAGGTCAGGAAGAACCTGAAGGCAAGTGCAGGGGGGCGGCGGGTGCTGAGGCTGATTGGGCAGAAGGCCAGGGTCCGATTGGCCTCTTGAGGGCCCAGGCCACCAATCTCAGCTACTGTGGGGGACTAGCAGGGAAGGAGGATAGGAAACTCAATATCCCTAGACATTGGCAAGAAAGGCATGGTGATCACACCTTTTGTGGTTCAAGCAACTAGAATTTGGAACTCCCTTCCAGTATCACTTGGCAAACAACCTAACCTGCTAATTTTTTTTAGAAACATCTTAAAACTTTCCTCTAATTGAACTGAAATTGATCTTTATTCCTAGCCTGGGATAAGTCATTCCTTCAAGTCCTACAGGCCAAGACACTTTCAGGTAATTTGTTGCACTCTATAAAACCCCTTTAACATAACATAACATAACCAGAGGAAAATAAAATTCTTTCATTTATTGTTATAGAAATGACCTAACGTATGTGAAAGTTCACTGCAACGTCTAGAGCTAAATAGTACATAGGAATACACTTAAGCTAAGCATAATGTACAATGTCAAACCCTCCTGTTCTTGTAGGTTAAGATTGAAAAGCTTACCATTAATTACATAAGGAACATTATACATGTTGTTTCTCCACAATAAAATTTTCCAAATGAAGGTCAGTCATAATTTCTTCCTTCTCGCTCAGTTTTGTGTTCCTCGACAAAGATGCTGATGCCCAAGATAAGAAAACTAGACATGTCTAGGACTGTATTTATACCCAGCAGGATAGCAACTCATTTTAAAACAAGGTAAAATAGCTTACGAAAGTATCCTATAGCTGGAATGAATTGAACATACATGCAGTTATCCTTCACGCATGAACAACGGAGATCATAACTCCTTACTGTATATGAATAACGGTTGGGCAAGCACAATAGTGCATCTTTGTTGCAAGCGAAAAGGAAAACCTGAATGATTATTTATTAAAAACTCGCCTAGAAAGGGAGTGAATGGTTTCACCATCATTACTTTAAAGACATATGCAGTACAAAGCTTCTCGCACTCTGTGTGCGTTTACCCCACAGAATCTGACACACAAGAAGTAACAGCAGCATTTTCAACCATTGAAGAAGATCCAGTCATTTATATAGAGGACTGAAACCTATCCGGCACATTTGTAATGGACGAACGGATGCAACATATTGTGATGGAGCAAAATCTATGTAACAATATGCTTTGGGATCTGTAGACCTTCTACATGTTTTTCACTGTTGAAGCAGTGCTGTGCCAAACGCAGCATGTCATACAAAAATCGATCCGAAACCTTTGTAATATATGTACTGTGTAATACATATCATGTATGTGTATATTGTTCTATTATATTAATTCCTTAGATCCATATAGTTAAGTAATGTGTGTCATATGTATACAATACATCAGGCGTAACAACATTTCGTCATTAACATCACAGTGAGCATCGAGAGAACAATGACATTAGAGAAATAATATAAATGCTGGCATTGATATAAAAAAATAAAACGTTTCTCTTTAGCACTCGTTAATCAGAAAGCAGATTAACAACCGAAATCAGTTGACCCCATGAACACAATCGCTATCCATTACTGGCTTGATCCTTGTGCATTTTGATGAACTGGCACACAGGAATCGGGCCCTTCTGCCTAGTACACTGCAAAATATTAACAGAAAATACACATTCACAATATTGAAGAGACACTAATGAGGCTTATCAACTGCATTTTAGCGCATTAGATCATTACTAAGGCACATTAGCATTTTGTGATCTACATTAGATCAAGAATACTTCCATCAGTTCCCTGAGCAGGTCCCAGAAGAAGACTGTCAGGGCCACCCACCCAGCTGTGACACTTGGGACGAATTCTGTTTGCGATGAGGGAAATGCTCATCACACCAACTAGCTCAGTCTCCTCTCAAACTTTTGACTCCAGGATGTAGGACAGCCCTTCTTAATTATTGTGGCACCAGCAAGTACTCCACAACAATGCAAGGGTTCTGGGTGCTTTGGGCCTCTTGAGATACAACATGTTTCTCTGGAGTTAAACCTCGCAACAGCTTGCTAAATGGCAACTATCTTCAGTTCTTATGCCTATGTGGACTGCTGGCTTCTAGCTGCACATCGACAGACTGCAGGGCTCACCATTTTTATGCTCATTCAAACGGTTGACGGGGTATAATTACATCTCTGCCCTGCGCCGACATCGCCCCCACCAACCTCCCCACAATCAAGGATACTCAAAGCGGCACCCGTCATTGCAATTCCTGATGCAGCTGCCCTGCGACAGGTCACTAATGGAATAGTCAGTGCCATTCTGCTCCCCAGCTAATACGATGTGTATCAGTGGGGGCATTGTGATAACGACATGGCAAACTATTATACATTATCAAAAGGTTTGGTAAGTAGGACATATGAGACGGATACAATGGCATGTTTCAACGACTTCAAGTTTATTAAAGCAAAGAAATGTCTATCCTAGCCCTACCATCTCTCCCGAATAATCTGTTCACTTCCAAATAAGTTGTGACAAGTCTAGACCCTTTCATGGTTTTGTCACTCCGGACCAAATCTACGTTCATCCTAACTGCTGAGCTAGAGCCACATTTCCCAGTATTAAATTTTTTTTTAAAGAACCACTGAAAATCGTTTGCTTTGACCTGAACTTTATACTTATTTCTTTGTCCAAAAACAGACCTTTTAATGCTGTGCTTGTCCAAGATCTGATTTCAGTCCAATGCATTTTAAAGAGCAACTGCAATTGGACTGTTATTTCAATGTTAAGAGACTGAAAGATGAATATCGTTGTTGCATCATTTGCTAAAAGCTTGTGACATTAAGATTGTCAAAGTTCTCCAAGTTTATGCTTTTTATTTAAGGTGTCAGGAAGTTTGTTACAACAACCATCTGCTCTACTCCAGCAATTGTCTTTCTCTTTAACACCACAATTGGCCTTTTCTGAACCACAAAACTCCCTTCCACTCTAGACATGGGAGCTGGCCCTTATATAGTGCTTGGACTGACTAGCTTCCCGTCGGAATAGCCAGAGGAGTCAAATGCCCACCCACTCTGTGCATGCACCATGGCTCTGATGCTTTGTAATCCAGAATTTATTTGGGGTAGTGGAGGTCTTTAAATGGGGAAGCCACCATCTTGAATCTGACTTCAATCTGTGTTTGTTGCTGGCTGGGAAGGAACTGCTGGTTTGCTCCCCTGTCAAATGTTGGTGAGTTTCCCTTCTCTGAATTTTGTTTTGATGACCTCCTGTGTCAAACAGCTCAGTGCATGTATCGAGCATTATACTCCTGTGGGGTGGGGGTTCTGAAAATGCTTCTCCTTTTTCCGATGGAGTGTTGGCATCCTTTCCCTTGCTTTTAATGGAGGCTGCAACTGCAGGCGATTGTCTCCCTTGTGCTGCTTAACAATTTAACACACACAGTTTGGAAATGCAGGTTTGACATCCTGATCTGACCACTTGCCTATAATTTTGGAGGGAGGAATTGACACCATGAAGATAAGAGAATTCATAAGTGGAGCGGACTCTTATTGATGCAATGCCTGTTCTAACTATTCAAAGCCATTTTGCTTGGTCTGTCCTCAACAGACTTATTCCTTCATAACACTACATAACGACAACCCTTGATTATGAAATCTATGTAGGTATGTACATGATTGTCATCATTTAAAAGTACAAAAATAAAGCAAAGTCATCTTATTAACATCAAAGTTATTATACTGTAAATGTACAGTGGAACTACTTCCAACATTTTGTAGGCTTCAAAAGATGAGATTTGTACATTCCACAATACTCCCCCATGAAGGAATTCTGTTTAATAGCAACCTCAGTCAGCTGGGACAGCTGGTTGGCGAGCCTCATTTTCTTGCTTTTTTCTCTATATATTGTAGCCATTAGATTAGTTTCCCAGTAGTCGATATATCTGACTTAGCTTTAATTTCTATCCAAAATACACAGTGCCCATTTGAACTATTTGCTGGTCCGGAGGAAGGCACTTGACTGAGTGGTGGCGAAGAATCTTTGGTGTCGCCCCTGTTTGTGTAGATCTACTGCCCTTATGAATGTATTCTGCCTGTTCAGATCTCCTGAACTCGCACTGTGTACTTGACATATTCTTGTCCATATGAATCACTGAGAGACTCTTTATATACAGTAAACTATTAGTGGTCGCTTTGAAGGCAACACCTGGATGGGATCAGATGTTACCCATATGAATGTACCACAATTTTCCAAAAATCTCACCCCTTTGAAAAACAATTGTTTTTACTTAGTCTTCTTTGATTAAATGATTTTTTACTTGTATGTATATTCACTGTAATTTTGCCTTTGTCCTGGCTCTAGATGTCTATAACATATATAGAACCTGACATTCTCTGACATTGATAACTGTGTTTTTTGTTGTTTAACCATAATTTTGTATCTGTGGTTTATGAATTCACATACATTTCAAAACTTAAAATTATTGTATTAAGGTTAGCTGAAATTACTCACATTAATATTGATACTTGAATATTTAACCAATTAATGTTTAATCATAGTCTCAGAGAGATGATCTACCTTTTAATCTACAGTATCTGACTCTGCTTTAGTTTTTCACAATATTCTTATTTCTGGAGGCAACATAGGCCTGACCACAGAATGCAAAAGAAGTTTGGGGGCTAATGTAGAGGACTGGATGTTCTATCCCTTCGTGCTCCTGTGAGAGAACAGCACCTAGGCCTACTTTGGACACATCTGTCTGAAGTATAAAATCTTAACTGAAGTCTGGAACTCTTGAGAACAGGTTCACAGCATAGGATGGTTTTCAGTGTATTCAAGCTGTCCTGGTCTTAACTTCTGGGGCTCAGCGTTTTTAAGATTATCTGTCAGGCAAGATGTTATAGAGGAGGATAAACTGACAGTAATATCTGTAAGACCCAGGAAAGCTTGCAGTTTCCTTTTGGTCATTGGTGGAGATGTTTCTTTGACTGCTTCAATCTTTTCTTCCTGAGGTTGGACAAACCCATTCCTGACAAATAATCCTAGATATTTAACAGCTGATTGTGCCAAATGGCACTTTTTAGGATTTGTTGCAAGTACAGCCTTTTTCAAAACCCAGACTACTTTCTAAAGGTGGAGAAGGTGTTCTTTCCAGGTACAACGCTTGATTACGATATCATCTAGATATGTGCCACAATAAATATGACAAGGGTCACAATATCTTATACATCGGTTTATGGGGCCCCATGTAGCCCAAAAGTCAAGACTTTAAATTGAAAGAGTCCTCTGGGAGTAGAAAGAGCAGTTTTTTCCTTATCGGAATGGTACAACAGAGCCTGCTAATAGCCTTTGGTCAAGTCGATTGGGGAAATGTATTTAGCAGGACCCAGTTTGTCAATCAGACCGGGGACTTTCCAAGGGCTCGATGACGTCCATCTCTCGCATATTTACTACCTCCTTGATGATCTCTTTCCTACTCTCAGCAATGCGGAATGGTTTTAAGTTAACTTCCTTTCCTGGTGGGGTACGGATATGGTGTTAAAAATCCTGGCTGATCACTGAAGACATTGGGAAATTGTTCCAGGAGATCCCATATATCTTCCTGTTGTTCAGCGGTTAAATCAGGAGGAATTAAATTATTTTTTGGGGATTCCCTTCCATCAAAACTGTAGCTATGGTCACAGAGGTATTCGATACAGGGTCCGTTTTCCACTATTTTAAAATATTTACGTAGTATATGTGTTTTCAATCTTCTATCAGGCTAGGATACTAAGTAATGTTATGGTCCCTTCTTTTCAAGTATTTCATAAGGCTCATACCATTGTGAGAGCATCTTTTGGTCCGAGGCAGCTAAAGGTACCATTACCTTCTGACAGATGGAAAAGGTTCGATGGATATGCCTTTCGATGATAGTACACTTTTTGGGTCTCTTGGGCTTGCTCAGTGTGTGTTTGATGACAACCTCTCACTATTTCCATGTGTTCTTTTAGCCGCTAGGCTTTTTGTGAAATAGGGAGAATTGCTTCTTCCCTCGCCTCCCAGGTTTCCCAGAGCATGTCGTCCCTTGGTTCACGACCATGCAATAGCTCAAAGGGCGAAAAACCCAGGGACGCTTGAGTAGTTTTTCTGTTTGCAAATAGGCCCACGGGATTATAGAATTCCAATTCCTTCAATCAGCCTCAACCAGTTTTTTAATATCATCTTTAGAGTCTGGTTGAACCTTTCTATGAGCCCGTCTGTTTGCAGATGTTATACTGATGTACTGAGGGTTTTTATTTGCAAGAGTTCCTTCACCACGGGCATGAGTCTCGTCATACAAGTACTACCTTTGTCACTATGGATTTCTTTATGGAATCCAACCCGAGAAAAGAAGGGAATCCGATGTTTCACGATTTGTTGTGTGCTATTATTTTTCAGAGGAAAGGCCTCTGGATATCATGTTGCATAGTCTACCACCACCAGGATATGCATGTTCCCTAGCTTAGATGGTTCTAGGGGCCCTATGATGTCGATAACGATTCTTGAAAATGGGACTTCTATAACTCTGAGAGGCTGTAAGGGGCCTGGGGCTATCGAAGGAGAGGCAGTCTTTTGGCAGAGTTCGCAAGTGTCCACAAAGCCTTTTGCATCGCGATGAACCCCGGGCCAGTAAAAGCAGGGGATGACCTCCCCCTGTCTTTTGGTCACCATTAGATGTCCAACAGTAAGGTGAGCATGTGCTAGTTCCAAAACCACCCGCCGATGACATCGCAGGATCACAATTTGGGTCAGAACAATGCCTTCAGGGGTTATTTCTCTCCGGTACAAGAGCTCCTGTTTTAGAAAAAAAAAAATTCCACCCCGAGTGCTCCCTCGTTACGTTGGGCGAAAGCCAGATTTGGAAGGAGTTCATCCTCTTCTGTGGGAGGGGATTGTTTTTTTCACAATCCTTAAGTCTGCCTCACTGAATCCCTTTTCACCCCTTTCTGTAGGGATTTGTTCTCTAACCTCCTTTGGTATTGGGTAGACAGCCTTTTCCAATATGTCTTGCACAATTTGTTCCCCTGCTTTGACCCAGTAGGCCTGTCTCCCATGGTTGTGTTCACAAATTTTGATGTCTCCCTGATAATCTGGATCTATTACACCCGCCATGACATCCAGGCCATGTTTCCAGGCCAAACCAGAGTTCAACACTAACACTAACCATATGTGGGTTCCTTTCGAGGGTCGGGGGTGTCAACACTAACCCTGTAGGGATCAACTGTCTTTCTTGAACCTCAATAGTGACCTCCCCACTACTGCATAGATCAAAACCTATGAACTCTGCAGTAGCGACTGTGGGTCTGGAAACTCTGGGAGTAAGCTTCATAAACTGTAGGGCCCCCCAATTTGTATCAGTTGTGCCGGATCCCATTGCTGAGACCATATGTGAGAGGTTGTCAGAATGAGGAGTATGACACAGAGGTGTCGTTTTAAGAATGTTTTATTAATTATATCCAAAGACCACCTAACTGACCCTACTCTATAGAGATTACCCTACCTAACTAAAACTCGGGTGCACATTGTCAGGCTAATTCAAAAGTCTGTCCTCTGTCCCTATCACAATAACAATAATCGTAAAGCTAAACAAAAGATGGTCAGGAGGATGACTCCTTCCTCCTTACGAAAAAAGGGAACATGTTATAGCCTCTTCTTCAGAGCAGTCTTTCTGAACCAAAAAGCCCAAAAGGATGACTCCCTCCTCTTGATGTGAAAAAGCCAGTCTCTTCTTTAAACTGTTGAATGAACCACGGTTAAGCAGGAGGATGACTCCCTCCTCCTGAAGCAAAAAGAAACACAGTTCTCTTCCTTATACAATTCTCATGAGCGAATGTAGCTCCTTTGAAACTTCTTTCCAGTGGACAGCGAGTTTCTTTTCCACCCTCTCAGTATTTGCAAATTTACAGCTAGTAGCCTTGTTGAAACCACTGGGACGAGGGAGATCACTCCCAATGCTCTGCTCCCAACCTTGGGTACCAGTAGTCTTGTGGTTAGTACTGGGACCAGATGTTTAGTCCCAAGGCACTCTTCAAGGTCTTTCCTTGCAGTAATTTTGAGGGGATACTGGGATGAGGGAGATTACTCCTGATGCACTTTACACCCAACCCCCTACCGGGTCTCCCAGGTGCCCTGTTACCTTCTCGGAGAGGCATCCCCATCTCCGTTTCTTCGTGGGGTGTTGGTAGCAGTTGTTGCCTTTCTTTGCTCTTTGCCACTCTGCCCAGCTTACACTGGGCCCTAGAGCTTTCGGCCATGGCGTTGTTGTGGGACCCTCAGGTCCACCTCGCCGAGGTCACGCCACTGCTACTTCCCACTCTGGTCAGCTTTTCCACCTTCTTGGGTCTGCTCCGCCAACTGCTTCTTGCGAACCTGCTGCTGTGACTTCTCCTCCTCCCAGATTCAAATTTTCTGGGGTTTCCAGTTTCCTTGCTGGACTCTGATTCAAGTCCTTTGTCAGCTTGTATACCTGATAGCATGCTCCTCCTCCGACTGTCGAGGTCTGTCTTTTGTTTCCCTGGAGTGATCTTTGTCTCCTCTGGTTCCCCTCGTCCCAGTACTGTACTTGGAGAAGTGCTAATTCTGTAATATAGTTCCTTACTGTTATAGATAATGGTGTGAGGTTGTGGAGAGGAGATTGGAGTGTGAGAGGAATGGGGATCAGGGAGTTGAGTAATTGAATAAATGTCCCCATCCCCAAGAGGGAAATCCTCACCTGAAAGGTCCTCCTGTATGTTAAAACCCCTTGGGGAATTATTAGTTAGCTGCCGCACAACCCTAGCCTCGCAGGGAAGGGCTCCCCCCTGGGGAGAAGTGACATCATCCCATGATTCGTCACAATACCTACTGTAAGAACAAGTTCAGTTGTACAAACAATTAATGATTGGCTAAAGATTAGACCAGAACCAAGCCTACATGTGCATGTTTCCCACCACCTGTGTTTCCGCAAGACATGTATATATTCAATTGTGTGAAATGCAGATTAGTCTGACATCATCCTACTAAGAAAATAGGCGGTTTGCCTCTTCCCAATCGTGCAAGTGTTTGGAAACTCTAGTCAAAATTGCCTTTGAAACTAGTAATGACAAACAGATCTAAACACAATTGCCAAAGAAATAAGCTCTCTGTATCAAAAAAAGATTAAAGAAAAGTCTTAATTACCTTTGAATTCAATAGCAATTATTCTTAGATATTCCATAATCTTATTGTTAAGTTCGGCAATTGCTTGGAAACATTATTTGTATCCGTGTCAACTGTGATAAAGTATAACCCCAATATCAAAGTTAATTTAAAACAAATGTATGTGCTAAGAAGGTCCACCTCTTAGACAGAGCAGTCCTCTTGATTCAGAAGGAATCCTCCTACATGTACACATTTTTGCAATTGGCAAAGCTATTAAATGTCTATCGTGCATACTTACTCACTTTTCTACTGAAGGATGCCGCTGTGAAAATGTAAATATTATCTCCATGCTGCTTCTTTGTTGATGACATTTTTCGTCTCCTTTTCCCATCCAGAGTATCCTATTATTATTATTCAAAGATATGTTACCTATCGAGGTGTGTCTTGCATGTAATCAAAGATGGTGGCTGTTAGGGAAGTTTTCCCCAAGTCCACTTTGAAGGTGGACTTTGCAAAACTATCCCAATGCTTTGTAGATCCCCAACTCTTAGTATCAGTCTGTACTACTCATGGAACCTTGGTAGAGTGGCAGAGCAGTCGGGCTTATCATAAGAGGAGGATGTGAACTGTGGGTAAGGACACTGAACCTAGTTAATAATGCAATTCAAAGCTACAATTACACATAAATGTATATTCAAATATAGATGTATTATATTTACACAAGATATGTCTTTAAATACATTGAACCGAAACACATAGAAATACTTTTAGATACTTTTCAAAGGCCACTGCTTATTTTGTCATTGCTAACGGTTACAATTGTTACAGCTTTTGACACTAATGACAGTTATACCGTGCTATCGGTAATAACCTGCACTTGCGCGCGCACACAAAGATATACAGTGGTTCTGTTAGCAAAACCACATAAGATAATGACTTTTAGGAAGGAAAACAGTTGGTTAGTGTAAGACTAGCCGGGCTTAAGACTATAGAGGCAATTTCTTCGCACAGCTAAAAGGCAGTTTGGGGAGGCTCAAAGTCTTGTGAAGCAGCAGAATACAAAAGTTCCTGTGGATGCTCTCTAGTCTTTAAGCTGCGGGAAGATTAAACCAACGATGGAGACCCTGTTATAGGACTCGCTAAAGGGACTCAAGCAGCAACTTGGGTCGGAGGTAAGAGGGGGATACCTTGGACGCCTATACATGCACTCTAATGTTCTGGAGCGACTTTTCAGATTAAGGTAAGCAATACGTTTTTTCCCCACAGTTTAAAAGTCTTGCTGTGGGAAGAAACTGCCCGGCTAGTGTTACACTTACCAACTGTTTTCCTTCCTAAAAGTAATGATCCTATCTGGAAGAACTGCTCCTTCTCGTGCATCACCTTGATTCAAGTGTGTCTCAGTGTTCCACCTTTTAACCATGTGGGGAGAGCTAATGGGTACCAGGTGTATGTAATTAAGATCAAATGCCTGACCCTGCCTAATCTTATTAGTGGGACATGTCCAATGTATTGCTTGGGTGGTACTCCTTTTAGCCTCAGACCTCCTCTTCCTCAGCTCAGTGTTTGTGTAGGACAGGGGGGGGTGGGTCTGGGAAGTTGGAATATGATTTAAAGTAGGATGGGACAGAGGAATTTGGGAAGGGGGTATACTATGTCTCGCCATCAGGCATTCCTCCCCCACTCCCCGAGGTCTCCTCACTCAGGTGATCCCCCCCGCACTTGTCCACCCCCAGGGTCTGGATCCAAAGGCGATGGTCATGCCCTGGCCACCTGAGTAAGGCATCCCTGGGGTCTAGGCAGTGAAACACCCTCTGGTTTTTCACAGGAAGGAGCCATTGTCTTCAAAGTTCCTCAGTCGCATAGAAAACAGGGCAGGACAGGACAGCAGTAGTCACTTCACAGTTTTGCAAAGGGTCAGCAGGCCTCTCTGGTTATCTTCTTCGGTTACTTCAGTTTCCAGTGGTCGACTTGCCTTTCGCCTCAGGAAGCTCACCTTTTATTCAGTATCAGCATGCACTCCTCTGCAATCTCTATCAGCTGTTTACAGAAAGGGGCGGGTGGCTGTCCAATCAGGACAGACAGACCCCTAGTGGGAGCTTGTTCCATTCAGGCACTCAGGCAGACAAAGAACAGGGGAGTGAAAACTCCTCCCCCACTACCTGCCTGCCCAGACACACTGGAGCCTAGGCAGGGATACCCAAGGGTTCCCACCAAAGGCAAAACACTCACACAGACCTCCCCCTCCCAGAATGGTATAAGAAAGGTTAACAAAGAACAACCATGCTAGAAATGGCGAATAAAAAGAAAGAAGCCCCCTAATTAGTACTTGGGTGCTCCTATTGTGCACAACCGGGACTGTGAATACAGTCTGCGGTAATAAATAGCACAATAGTTGGTAGAACATGTTCACTGCCACAGCCATAACTAGAAGTCACAGGAACAGAGAGAAGGGGGATAGTAGGTATCCCCCTGGCACTCCACATAAGGTGGTGTGTGCCAATCTCACCGAATGTAAAGTTTTAGGAGGAATACAGTGTATCTCTCTATCCTTAAGAACTGTAGAAACTAAAGATACGGTAAGAATCTCAAAGGAGAACCCAAAGGGTTCTAGGCAACACTGCACATAAGAAGCTGTGTGCTGCAAAAGTAAAATACAGATGCCTTAAAAGAGATATGGAGGAAAGTAGACTCCATAGGTAAAGTAAAGCACAGAGAACAGAGTTGCAAGAGGTAGAGCCCATAAGAATTAATGAGTCGGAAAAGGCTCCACTCATTCGGGATATAAAGAAAAAGGTCCAGAAGTCCAGCAAAAAGTGCTAGGGGTCTCACTAGGAGAGGGGATGAAGCATAAACATGATAAATCTACATATGACTCTGCCCGCCAACCCCCCAGACTAGGGGCGGGGTATCTAATCCACTCCTGGAAGAATCCATTGGTCCAGTCAGTCATACTTTCTGAAGAGACATTAGCATTCTTATGCTGGGTACCTGACCTGTGCTCAATAGTCAAGTCAAAGCTTTGTAGGCTTATGGACAACCTGAGAAATTTGGGGTTTTCTCCTTTCCTCTGCATCAACCACCTCAAGGGTTGGTGGTCAGTTTCAATCCTGAAAGTAGTTCCATAGAGGTATGGCCTGAACTTTTTCGAGACCCATACAATAGAAAAACATTCACGTTCAATTGTGGCCCACCTGGTTTCCCTATTTTTTCAACTAATAAAGAAAATGGGGTGCTCCCTGCCTTTGCTGTCAAATTGCCTCAAGACTGCTCCTAGCCCTGTGTTGGAAGCATCAGTCTGGAGTAAGCAGGCCTGAATATAATCTGCAGCTCTCAGCCTGCAACACATGTCGCAGGTGGTGGAGATGTTATTACCAGGAAGGGCTGAACACAGCAATGTCATCCATATATGCTATTCAGAACATGGTTCACCATCCCCTGGAATGTGACGGGTGCATTTGTTAATCCAAAGTGCTTGACCTTAAACTGGTACAAGCGTTCTGGGGCGGAGAATCGCTGTTTTCTCCTTGTCATGGTCAGTCATGGCAATCTGCCAATAACCACTTTTCAGGTCAAAAGTACTGAGGAATTTTGCTGCGCCCAGCCTATCCACCAGTTCATATGTCCTTGGCAAGGGATGGGCATCAGTCTTGGTAACTGCATTTAAAGCCATATAGTCCACACAGAATTCCTTAGTTCCTGCCTTTGGCACAACTGGGCTATCCCATGGACTTGTGGAATGTTCAATCACTCCAAGGTCAAGCATCTTGTTGACACCTTCTTTTAACCCTTTAAGTGCCATGGGTTTTTCCCCCCAGTGCCAAGGCCTTTTTTGGTGATTTCGGTATGTCGCCATTCAATGCCTTGTAACTTTTTTGTTACATGATATATCTCGGCCAAATTTGGCCCCTTTTCTTCCCACATGTAGGCAGTCGTAACGCCACCCAGAAATCCTAGCTTGCTGTATGGGGTGAGAGAAAATAACCAAAAAGGGCGAAAATGTGTTTTTTCAGAAAATACCAATAAAATGATGTACAAAGAAGCCTGTGGTTTTTTCCTTGTAAGAGCTAGGAACAAATGGTTTGCTGTGCTGGATTCCGCAATTTCCTGGCTTTCAAGAACAGGTTGAGTGGAAATGAAAAGAAAATATTTTGATCTGGTTATCGACCGTTTTGTGAGAGGTAGGCGATTTTGTCAATTTTTGCCAATTGGACATGCATGGACGGAATGGAACAAAAGGGTAGGAAAGCCGTATTGGAGGACAGAAAGGCATACATTTCTGAAAAGTAGACAAAATTCCAAGTTTAGGAAGGGGTGATTTGGGCAGGTCGGGCAACAACTAGGTAGGGGAAAATGCCATAGATTGGGGGAAAAGCGGGAAAATTACCGAAAAAGGTATGTGGTGGACGTGGTTGGCTTGGTATGGCAATGGCTTCAATTAATTTTGAGAAAAACAATGCTCCGCTACATTGCCCTGACTCTTGCAGTTAGCAGAGCACACATTTTTTGTAGTGTTTCACAAAACAAGCAATACCACAAGCCAAACACTGAGCCATGGTACACAGGAGTTTTATGCTTACGGCCTGAACAGACTTACTTAGCATGTGTAAATCAGGAAAACCAATGTGGTGAGGAACGGCAAGCATACATTTATTTTTTTTTCAAACTCTTTTTATTACTGGCAACATAGGGATACACAGCTTTTTTCACATCATGGTCATGATATTTACATAGAATTACATAGATTCATCATCATCAGAGGACATATTACATAAGTAAGTTCTGAAAGGGCCCCATATATCTTTGGATCTGCAGGTTGGGGGTCGGGTCATTACATACTGTTCTTCTGATTCATTTACATGCGTTAATTCATGAAGAAATTGGTTCATACTGGGTGGGCCCGTATTTTTCCATTTCAGTAGGATACATTTTTTGGCAATTGCACATGCGACATTAAACAATCTTCTCATTTTTGCTTGGGACATTTGCCTATGTCCCCAAATAAGTATTTTTGGGGCTTCAGGTCCGGGGGGGATCTGTGTAATTTCTTCCAACATCTCAGCAACCTCCTTCCAAAAGCTCGCCACCACCCGACACTCCCAATACATATGGAAGTCTCCTGCCCGTGGCATATTACACTTGGGGCATGCATCCGACACCTCAGGGGTAAATTTCACTATTTTAAATGGGGTTTAATGTAATCTGTTCAGTATTTTGAATTGGATTAACCGCAGGCCACCGTTCAGGGAGACCTTCTTAGTCAATAAGCAATATCTATTCCATTTCTCGTCTTCAATGGGTACCTGTAAGTCCCTCTCCCATTTTTCTTTTATTTGGTTTATTGTGGGGGTGTGGGCTTACACCGCCGTGTACAGTCTAGCAATTCCCAGGCCTCCCGCAGCAGTCACCATCTGTACACATGGGTGTGGCTGGGGTTCATCTGGGAATAGCGGCCACTTTCTCTGAAATGCTGACCGCATGCGGTAATATTGAAGTGTCCTGAGTGGCCCACCTCCCAACGCTCTCAATAGTTCCTCCAGTGATGCAAATTTACCATTTATGAACACATCTCCAATTTCATTTCCATATTGGGGTCCCAGGATTCTTGTATTGTGCTGTCATGTGTGGGGGGTATGCCTGGGTAATTCCAAAGAGGTATCTCTGGATTATAGGGTGCTTCTAACTTCAATCTTCTATATATGGCCTCCCGTGCTTTAACCGTACAGCTAACTGGGTTGTATTCGCACGTGTCCCTGTATTGTGTATCAAAAATGACTGATTGTATATTCGTGGGGTGTGTGGTGTATTCCTTTATTAGCGCATGGGGTGTCTCCTGCGTGGTAGCATACCAATGTTTTGCAAATTGTGCTTGAGCCACATGGTAATATAGCTCAAAGTCAGGAGCTGCTATACCGCCAGTGGAGTATGACTCAGTCATCTTTTCCCAGCTTATCCTAGCAGTTTTTCCATTCCAAAGGAACGTCGCCACTATGGAACGGAGCTTGGCGAAAAAGGTTCTACCCGGCCATATGTGAATGGTAACAAACAGATAAAGGAGCTTGGGCATGATTATCATTTTAAGGACCGCCACCCTGCCATACAGTGATATCGGCAAACGCCCCCACATCTGGAGCTTTGTGGTAATGGTCTGCAGTGTGGCCTCATAATTGTCCAGGTATAGTGTGTTCCTGTCCCTAGACACCATGATCCCCAGGTACCTGATGTGTCGATCCGCCCATTTAAGTCCGTGCAGCACATCAGGGCACTCGGTGGACGGCGTGAGTGGGAATATTTCAGACTTGGCTCTGTTCACCGTGTACCCCAAGTGAGCCGCAAAGTCTTGTATTTCCGCAATTATGGGTGCTATATTTGTCTTAGGTTCGCTGATATATAATAGCGTGTCATCGGCGTATAGTGAGATTAATTGGATGGACCCCTTTATATTTATGCCTTTGTCAGTGTGTCTTAGTCTCACCGCAGCTGTCATAGGCTCTATAATCAGTGCAAACAGCAGGGGAGAAAACGGACAGCCCTGCCTGGTGCCCCTGCCCAGTAAGAATAGTTCAGAGATGGACATATTGGTCAGAACTCGAGCCCCCGGTTCAGTGTATAGTAGTTTTACATATTTAATGAAATTAGGCTCCATCCCAAATGTCTCTAGTACCGTAAGAAGGTAGACCCAGGACACCGAGTCAAAGGCTTTCTCAGCATCTAAGGATATTGCAGCTGCGCTAGTCTTGTGGTCTATTTGTGCCATTAGACGGAAGAGCCTACGGAGATTCAGGGCTGTGGACCTGGCGGGAATAAATCCATTTTGATCGGGGTGGACCAGTCCGGGAACCGCTGGTAAGAGTCTATTGGCCATTACTTTTGCGAATATTTTAGCATCCGTGTTTATAAGTGACAGGGGCCTGTAGGAAGACACAT
Source organism: Ambystoma mexicanum (assembly GCF_040938575.1). Classification (NCBI taxonomy): domain Eukaryota; kingdom Metazoa; phylum Chordata; class Amphibia; order Caudata; family Ambystomatidae; genus Ambystoma; species Ambystoma mexicanum. The sequence goes on from NC_090941.1 coordinate 608,664,168, forward strand.
CCTGTGGTGGTCGTCGCGGCTTGGGGAGCACCGTGATCACCGCCTCTCTCATGGATGGGGGTAGTATATTGCATTTGAGGGATTCCTCCCACACCTGGAGGAGCACCGGGACGAGCTCTTCCCGGAATTCTTTATAAAATTCTGCCCCTATCCCATCAGACCCTGGTGCCTTACCTGATGACAATGTTTTGATAACTTCCATGACCTCTTCTGCCGATATCGGCTGATCTAACGCTAGACGATCAGCCTCTGGGAGTTGGGGGAAGGTTGAGAGCCGCAAGATAGTTTTTAATGTCTATGGGCGATTTTTTTATCTTGGTTAGAGTATAGCTTGGTATAAAATTTGACAAATTCTTTGTTTATCTCATCTTCCCTTAAGAGTACCTCCCCCTGTGTTGTTTGTATGCTAGTTATTTGGTTAGGTTGTTTATCATACATGAGAAGATTAGAGAGTGTCCTGCCAGTCTTGTTACCTTCTCCGTACCTACGTGCGTGCATGGGGGCCGCCACATATTGCACTTCTCTAGCGGCAAGCTTATCAAATTCCTGCAGGTGTGTGTGTATGTCCGCTAATAGTTCCCTATTCTGTGTTCGGGTGTAGTTTTCCTCTAATACAGCCAATTTACTTTCAATGTCTGTTAAATCAGCGCGCGCGCTCTTTAGCATACCTACGGACTTGGACAGCAGTACCCCTCTGATCCATACTTTAAAAGATTCCCACACAGTGGAGTATTTTCCCAACGTTCCCACATTATTGGTGAAAAATTCTGCTATCTCAACATGTAGTGTTTCCACCACCCCAGGGTCACCCAACATTCCACCCGGCATTCTCCATCTTTTAGTGGGACAGGGGGTATCCTGAATCTTCAATTCTAACATCACTGGCGAGTGGTCCGAGAACGTACGGGGCAAAATTTCACATTTCTGCAGCGTAGAGGACATGACCGATGCAACAAACCAGTAATCAATCCTGGACTCTGAGTCATGAACTGAAGAATAATATGTATATCTCCTGTCCCTAGGGTGTATCATGCGCCAGGCGTCCACCATTGACAACTGTGAAAGAATGCTACTCAGGGTGGAGGCTGTTTTACTAGGGGCTCTAACGACCCTGGAAGACCTATCCAGCACAGGGTTCAGTGCCACGTTAAAGTCCCCTCCCCATATCACATTAGACAAACCATAGGCAGTGATCATCTGGTATATATTCACATAGAACGCCGGGTCGTCTATATTAGGCCCATATGTATTAACCAGAAGCAGTTGTTGTCCAGCGAGCCTGCCCCATACGACCACATATCTTCCCTGTTGATCCACCTTATGACCCTCCAGCCCGAATCCCAAGCTTGGGTGGATAAGAGTAATTACCCCTCTGGCCTGAGTAGAATAGTCTGTTTAGAATAGAAACGCTGGGTTCCCCATTTGGGCATTATGTAAGTTACTGCTTCCCATTGTGTGTGTCTCTTGCAGCATCAGTATCTGAGGGCCATGTCTAGCAACATACTTAGCAATTTTCTTGACTTTCACCTGGTTATTCAGCCCCCTTACATTCCATGTAAGCAGTTTTATTCTCATCCCGTCGCCAGTATTTTGTAATAACAAGTTTTCCCAAACCCATGACCATTTAAGTTGTGCCATCTGTACCAGCCGATCGGCGCCATTCCCAATGCGACCACTTTTCCAACATCAAACAAACTATTAACCATTGTCAAACTATAACCTGGGTCACTCTTCTCCCGGTGACAAGACCTTCTCCCTTCAGTGAAATCGTTTCCACCACAAATCATCCAACACCCCCATCCTCCCCTCACCCACCCACCCTCATCATCACCCCCAACTTGACAATGTACCCAAAGTAACTCTCGGATCATTCCAGGGGTATCCATGTTGCTTCACATGACCACCCAATCGCCTCCGCAACTCTGATAACCATATGGAGGGGAGCCGCCTTGATCATTGAAGCGTCAGGACTGTAGCCCTCATGGTGTAGTAGTGTAGAGAGTGTTTTGACTAAAAATGTACCTTAATCTTCTGGTCTGGGTCTGTTGTTTTGAGCCGGTCTATCTCCTCTGGGTGGGAGGGGTATAGAAGCCTCAATATATTGTGTGGCCTCAGCTGGGGACTCGATAAAATGCGCCTTACCCGCATGCTGAATCCTCATTTTGGCGGGGAACATTAGAGCGTATGGTATTTGCCGTTCTCTTAGGAGTCTTTTGACCGGTTCATAGGATTTTCTACTTGCTTGAACGCCGGCCGAAAAGTCTGAGTATATATGTATCCGGTTTCCTTCATGTTGTAGTGTTCCAGCCTCCCTAGCCATATGTAGGATTAAGTCTCTGTCCCTATAATTAAGGAGTCTCGCAATTATTGTACGGGGTGGTGCTCCTGGCTTGGGGACCGGGGCCAGTGTGCCTTCTCCACCAAGAAGTGCTCGGAAAATGCTTCCTGGCCGAATATCGTTTTAAGAAGCAGTTCAAGTTGTTTTTCCATTTGGCCTTTTCCAAATGTTTCCGCCATGCCCACCACTTGGATGTTGTTTCGCCTTGATCTGGATTCGAGGTCTTCACATTTATTTTGCATTTTGTACATAGCCTCTTTGAGTTGGGTGATATCATGGCTATGGTGTGCAATTGTATCCTCGTTGGTGCTTATTCTATGTTCTGTTTCTGTTACACGCGCACTCTCTTTTTCAACCCTTGCCTTTAGGGAGCCAATGGTGGACACTATGTCATCCAGCTTCGTATTGACTGCCCAAAATCCATCTCGTACGATTGTCGTTAGTCTATCCTCTTTATCACCATTCTCCGGGTTCAGAGCTTCATTGTTGTTGATGGGTATATCTGCAGCGGTGGTTTGTGTTTGGCTAGCAGTGTATAGGTCCATAGGGCCTTTTTTCTTGCTGCTGGGGGTCTTGCCCCCTTTTCCTGTTTTTTGGGGTTCGCCCATGTCGCTGCACGTAGTATGCTCTTGCTATAATTCCCTTTTCCCTGGCCGTAGCCCGTGTTTTCCTCTTATGGGTATATCACAATGTTCCGCCGTGTCACCTGGATCCTGGTGTGTGGGCAGATGGCTCACCAATTCTGATGCACTGTGTCCTCCCACGTATTAATTTGTCAAAACTTAATAGTGTAACTCTGAGGGTCTTTCAAGAATTTCCAGTGTCCGGGTCAGCCAAACCGCCAGGGCGGGATTCCTACTTGCCGTGCCCCTATGTTCAATGTAGCATCTTGCCCAGGTAACACCCAATGTTTAATCAATGGAGGATAGGGGCCCAAGTGTGTCCCGCGGGGCAGGCCGACGCGGCCCGCGCTGCAGCAGCGGTTTAGCTTATTGGGTGGCCTCCTGGTTTAGCGGGAGCACCAACCTCCCTCCTTCCCACCATCTACCACACAAACCTCTTTCTCCTTTAGTGTGTAGGTCGGGTGTGGGGTGTGGGTCATGGGCCAAGTTCTGTATATAGGTTCACCAACAGCTCAGTCCCTGCCACAGTATGCTCATATATTTGATTTTCCGGGCCACAGAATTGTCAGCAGGGTCCAGTATTTCGAAGGATGCCTGCTTCTATATCTGTCGCCCTCCCGTCGATTTGGACAATCTAGGGTGGCAGCAGGCACGGTCTGCCGGCGTCTCGGGCGGGTGAGGGCCGCACCCCCGGTAGGATTACTGCGAGCGTTAGCCCGTAACAGTTTGGATAATTGGACGTGGTTGAGTGTCCCACTGTCGGGTCTTTTCCCACAGCCGCCACGCTGCAGCTCTCCTTACTTTGTGTATGGCGGGCTGTGTCTTCGCTCCGCCCGGTCCCAGTGTCTCTCGTGGAATCGTTGCTCCGCCGCTCCCCGACAGGTCGCCGCAGGATATGGAGTATCTCTGGGGCTCCGCAGCAGTCGCAGTACGATGGTGCCGACGCCGTCTCCTCTTCTCAGCCGATGTGCCTTTCGGTGCTCTGTCACCAACCACAGGGCGCGGGCCGCATCCACAGGCCCCGCCTCTACTCGGCCCAGTGTTGGATTGCGACCGCGGCCTCCTGTTACCTCCTCATGGAGCCCCTAGACAGATCGCGCCCATATTAGGGGTCGGCAAAACACAAGTTGTCAGAACTCCGGCGCCTCTCACTGCAGCACTCCAGGATTTTCAGGTACCAAGAACGGGTATTTAGTGCATCTGTATCGCGATTTATAAGTCATACGGCGGCTCCATAAAGGATTTATAATTACAGGATTTTGAACTGGAGTGGGAGCTCACAGATCAGGCAGCCATCTTTGCAGTGCGCAATAGCGCTCCGTGGCAAGCATACATTTTTTGAAAGAGTACAGGCAGCCCCTTTCAAGGGTAGGTGACTTGTGCATGTTACAAAAGTGTATGGTGCCTAAAGCAGCGACTAAATGTAGGGCACATGTGGGAAATGAAAGGGTTGTGTGACAAAGGGCACCAGCAAATGGGTCAAAACGTTATGAAAACCACACAAACACAACAAATGTCATACCTTCCCGCGTTCCCACACGTGTCCCGATGACAATGGTACCTCACATGTGTGGGTGCACCTACCTCGGCGCCAAGGGGAAAGCCGAACACACCCCTAACCCCAAGTCTTTTCCGACATCTGAATTTCGCGATTTTTCCAGACGGGCACACCATACAGATATGGGCCTCGGGTGTCCAAGCCACCAATGAAAACGGGGAACCCCATGCATTTCCGAAAAGAGGACACCCGTGGGAATCCACAGAGGTCTGCCTTGCGCAAATTGCCCCAGTTTTTATTAGCCACAATCACTGACCAAGTGTGATATTTGGTGGGGAAAAAACACAATGTTCACTTTGTCTGGGTTGTGGGTAATAAATTCTGGGCCGCTTCGCGCAAGTCAGACCTCTGTGCATTCCCACAGGTGTCCTCTTTTGGGGAATGCATGAGGTTCCCTGTTTTCCTTGCTGGCTTTGACACCCTTGGCCCAAATCTGTAGGTTGCCTACATGAACAAAATGTGCAGTGCGAAAGGCTTGGGGTTACCAGTGGGTTACCCTTTTACTTTTGCACCGTGGTAGGTGCACCCACACAGGGGGGGGGGCTGTCCTGCACTCCTCCCTTGGCTCAGGTGTCCCTTCCTAGGAGCAGATATCTGGCCCCTGGGAGGGCTGCATGACATGGCCCCCACTCCATTGTGGGTGGGGGCGAGGGGGAGTCACCACCCCTTCCCATTAGAAAATTCCCAGTCGGTTTGGGGTGCCCCACAGCCCCCTCCCCCTAAAATGCAGTCCACCATTTTTTTTCTTTGGTAACCCAACTCCCCTTGGCGCAGATGGGCCCAATAGTGTGCCAAACAGGCCCCAGGGTGCCCAGACCTTACTGCCTCACCCACCGGGGGCCCTGTCCCACAATTTTTGGTGGCCCTCTCTCCCCTTACCCCAAATGGATGGCGGGGGCACCTCATGCAGGCCTCCCTGGGCCTCCTACAAACTGCTGCGTGAGGTACACCCCCCCTCTATTTTGGGTGTGGGGGAGAGGGCCACCAAAAACTGTGGGACAGGCCCCCCCAGTGGGTGGGGCAGTAAAGTTTCGCCCCCCCTGGGGCCAGATTGGCACACCAATGTGCCCCTCTGCTCCAAGGCATGTTTAGTAAACAAAGAAAATAATTCAAAATGGCAGGCTGCCCTTTAGCGGGGGCTGAGGGGCACCCTACACCGCCAGGTAATTTTCTAATGTACTGGGGGTTGATCCTCCCCCCCACAACAAATGCAGGAGGGGGCATCTCATTCAGCCCTCCCTGGGTTACATGCCCCTTCCTAAGAGCAGGTAACTTTGCAGCAGGGATCACACAAAACAAAGTGCCAAAAAGGACACGCTATCTCGTCCTTGGCACTACAGAGGTAATGTCAAGGACGAGATATCTCGTCCTTGGCACTTAAGCGGTTAATGTGGTTTCTCACATTTTCTGACATTCTGTAGCCCCTGCTTTTTACAGGTACACTATCGCCAGTGTCAATGTCATGTTGGCCCCAAGGGGTGAAGCCTGGTGTGAGAACAGAGGGGCAAACTAAGTTAACAAAGCTCTGCACTTCTCCTGTTGCTGCATTGTCAGAATATTATAGAGTGTTACCCCTTCTACTAATCCATCTGAAGAGTGTCCCCTTAGAAGATCTGGGGGAGGCTCACTCCCCTCGTCTTCTTGATCAGAGGGTAAGATCAAACTTCCTTTCTCTGGTCTGGAAACTTAAGCCTTCAGATGATTGGTATGAAAGACCTTAGGGGCCTCCTTGGGGTAGTCCAAGTTTACCAAATAGTTGACCTTTCTAGGTTTTCCTACAACTTTGGAGGGTCCTGTCCATTTGTCCTGTAAGCCCCTCTATCTTACTGGAACCATTATAAGAACGTGTTGGATGTTAGCCTTCTGGTCATGCCATTGCTTGACCAGCTTTCAAGTTCTCAGAAGCCTCTGTCATCATCCGTGCCATCCTCTGTCTGAGGCCTAGCACATAGTCACTAATCCTGAGTGGCTTGAGGAAATGAACACCCTGCAGACCCCCCTAAATGGGTCCAAAGGGCCTCTGACAGGATGGCCATAAAGTAACTCAAATGGACCAAAGCCCACTCTAGCTTGAGGAACTTCTCTATAGGCAAAATGAAGGCGTGGCAGAAAAAGGTCCCACTTTCGTCTAAGAGGTTCTTCTAAAGCTCCAATCATGCTCAAATAGTTCTATTAAACCTATCTACCAACCCATGTGTCTGAGGGTGGTAGGCAGTTGAGATCTTGGAGGTGGCCCCACAGGTTTTCCACATGGCCTGCATGACCCCCTGTCGGATACAACCTCCTTAGGAAATCCTACTCTGGTACAAATAAAAGTAGGGTCTTGCCCACTGCCTGAGCAGTATCAGTTCTCATTGGAATAGCTTCATGGTACCTAGTGGCATGCTCCACTACAACCAATATAAATTGGTTGCCTGAAGAGGTTGAAGGTTCTAGGGGACCAACAATGTCACTCCCCACCCTCTCAAAAGGAACTCCCACAATTGAGAGGCACTTAAGGTGCCAGTTTCTTGGCTCCACTACTACCAGATAACTGGCAAGTGTGGCAACACCTACAGTGTTTCTCAACCTCTGCACCCATCTTGGGCTCATAGAAGTACAATGATATCCCCTCCTTGGTCATTTTAAAACTTAAGTGACCAACCAGGGGGACTTCATGTGCTGACTGTTGGAACTTGGATCTCAATTCTTGGGGTACCACCAGTCTCCTGGGGTCCCCTGGAATAGGTTCCTTAGGCCCACTGTAGAGGAGTTCATCCCCCGAGTATAGCCTATGCTTCCCACAGTCTTGCCCTTCATTCTGGGAAGCTGCCTGCTGACACAGACCTTCTAGAGAGGGATCCTCTCTCTGTCCCCTAATGAAGTCTATCTTTGAGTGCCCACCTTCTGCAAGCAAAGTCTGCAGCACAGGATGGTCTCTTGGATCCAGATCTTCCAGGCAGGGTTGAATCTCCTCCACCTCTGACTCATCAGAAGATGGTTCTTCTGGAGATTCTTTTGGCACCAACTCGGCCTCAGCTGGTGGTGTGGTCACAGGTGTGACCTCATGTTTCTCTTCTACAGGAACATTCTTCCTTAAAGTAGTTTAGGGCTTGGGGCTCATAATGCTTTTAATATGTAAAATGTTTGACTGAAAAACATGGAGTTTATTCATCATCAAAGTTTATTCGGATAAAGATCCATAAACCAAACATAAAAAAGAAACAGCAATACATCAATGCATCAGTTCAAATCGACAAACTATGTCAAATCAGAATACATGTAAGTTTAAAAACAATATTGAGATGCAATTCGGATTAAAAATACAAGTTAAAACTTGCCCTCAAGCATCTTTTTCCTTCGATATCAGGCTCTTCTCAGGAATTCTAGGCAGCTCCAAGCAACTGAAGTTGTTTATGCGCACAATAAGAAATTCGGAGCAGGATGGGCTTGTGTAAAATTTGCAACCTTAACGGGACAAGGGTATTCTTTCTAATATGATAGAGAGGACAAAGTAAAACGAAGCGCAACAATCTTCTGCAGCGCTGCACCCCGGACAAGCTGTGCACTGCTCAACGCTCAACCCTTTCTTAGTGATAGCTCTAAGCCATAAAAAGTTAAATCTTGCGCTGGTCAGTGCCCAACGGTCTATTGTTTTCTTTCTATGTAACAGGTAAGGTTGAATGCCATGGGGCCTGAAAACCAAAAGTGATTCCTATTGGATTCAAGCATAAACCCAGCTGTTTCCCTGTTCGCCACAACTATAGAAAGAAACATCTGCTTATATTTATTAGCTAGAGCCAGAGTAAAAAAAAGTAGAGGGGCACTGCAGACTTTTGGTATTCAATTGCAGTAGGCAGTGGGATTTTGAGCCAAGAAGAGCTCTGCTGCAAGGTTTTGATGATCATGCGCGTCAGCTTAGCTCTTGGGTTTGACCAAAGCGCCAACCAGTGCGAAAGTGGGGCCATATGCCAATCATCATCTATATGTGTGGTACCCAATTCAGTACGTACAGCATAATTTGGTGCCGAAATTGGGAGACCCAAATGTTTTTTAAGAAAAATATTCTCTTACTTCTATAGTTGGTGAAGTTTTTTTCATTACCCCACAGAGCCGCACCATAGTTTGTTGCAGCCTTGGTCTCTGCTCTGTAAACTTCCAAAATTAGTTTGATTGGCTGTCCTTGACGCATGTTCATGAAACAAGACAATCCCCCCTCCCTTCCCACAAAGGCCCGGTTCATTCTAAAGCACTGTTTCTCTATATGGAAAATCCCCCACCTATTTTCACTAAAAGTGATGCCCAAGTAGTCAGATATTTCTACCCGTGCGATGATTTCACCATTGCTCAACATTTTTCAAATGTTTATCCACCCTCCTCCCCTGTTGTAACATGCCATCACTGCTGACTTTTTAGTGTTTACAGATAATCGTAAGTTAAACATAAAAGCAGTGTAGGCGTCTATTAAATGTTGCAGAGCAATTGGGGTGTGAGCAATCAAAACCCCGTCGTCTGCGTATGCCAGAACAGGGCGGGTCAATACACCCTTAGGGCATTAATATAGAGAAAGAAAGGGTTGTCTCCTGGATATCTTGCTTCTGATTTTCCAATTAAGGTTCCAACACATTGGTTTTTGCGATTTAGTCTCGCTTTCTATTTGTGCCAATTGTACTGTGGTTTGTAAACATTTGGTTGGTACATGTTAGGTACATTTGTGGGGCAGATTATGTCCCTTTGTTGTCAGCCGACACGTGTTTCGACCCGTGGGTCTTTATCAAGGCTATTGTAAATGGTCTTGAGCCCCCTGTGGGGTCCTGGTCTGAGTTAATTTGGCTGTCCTGTGGGGATCAGTGGCTCCTGTTGGGCCCTGTGTGCTGAATAGCGATCCGGTCCGTCTGGTTCCCGTTCGAGGAATATCAATAGCCTTGATAAAGACCTACGGGTCGAAACACGTGCTTCTTTTGCCTTTCCTCGCTGGGGTACATATTGAAACATAGCCATCCAAACATACCGGGTTCATTTCCCACGTTTCCTGCAAAAAAATGATGTTATAAGACATCAAAAGTATGTCACCACTTGACCTGCTCGAAATAACACCTCACCCGCAATGTTCCAGCAGAGGAATGGCATGGCAGCCCTCGTGGAGGTGTGGACACGCACTCTGTGATAGGGCAGGTCTTTGCCCTTTGTTCTTCCGGAGGCCCTTGGGAATCCGAAGCCCCACCCCTGAGGGAAACCAGTCAATCCAATTCCTCAATACTTGCCAGGACATCAAAGCGAATTTGCAGTAACAATTGCCCCCCTCCGTCCCCATACTGGTCCCTGACCCCTACCTAGCGTATCACTAACCCTCCCTTTCAATTTAGGAACCTCCCACTCCTGCCGTTGGTTCACTGGGGCAGTATGGGGTGGGTCGAAGGCAGCCAGGGAGGAAAGAGCTTGTGTCAAAGCTGGTCACCTTGGTCCGCCAAGATGGATTAAGTGCGTAAACAAGGTAATCCCGAATAGACGGGCATATCATTGAGACTACCACACAGTCTCCCTCCATTCTTTTGGGAGTATTTCCAACCCAAGCCACCTTTCTTGCCATCAAAATGCCCCTAGGATTAATCTTCTTCCCTGGTAGGTGGTAGGTGGGTATTAATCCATTGGGAGGTTTTATTAATCAAGGAGGTTATTGATTCTTCCACTCCTTTTCTAGGTGGGACAATCCCGTTATTACCCCTACAAGAGGGGCTGCTTCAGGCGGGAGATCAATGACTACTGGATTTGGACCCAAAGCAATGGGTTTCAAAAGTGGTTGTCCAAGGGTAGGTGTCAGTATTGGTTCTTTATTAGCTGTCACTGCAGCCGATTTGGTGCCTTCCCTGTGCTGGTGAATATGGACTGGCACTGGAGGTTTGGGATTGTTAGTACCACATCTCTCTTTTACTGGACTGGGATAGGGGTTTCTTTCCTTACAATCGTGCCATTGCTAACTAAAGTGGGTGTATTTCTTAAGTCTACAGTCGCCCTAAGCTCCTGTACATCACTCTTCAACCCACTAATTAAATCATCAATAATGGAGAAGGATACATTCAGAGAGTCTTTCAATGAGGCAATACGAGAAAGAACAGGGGCCAGCTTTTTATCCAAAACTTAATCTAATATTTTAAAATCACTGAATTATCAATGAAACTTGGTGATGATGGTGTGGGAGGCAGCCATATACCCTCCATCTCCTGAGTCACTAGGTTCTGGCTAACCAACACAGGCGCCAGGCCTGGAGTGCTAATACAAGACTGTACTCCCATCACCACTTGTTCACTGGAGTTAAGACATTGAGATAGACTAGCGGGACTACTATTTGGGGAAGGCAATGGTATTAGGATACCATCTCGGTCACTTGTGTGAAAGATGGCCACTTCAATTGCCCTTTACGTATTCTGGATACGCTCTTCTATTTTTCCAACCATTTGTTTCAAATATTCATTCAGGGTTGACTGGCGAAATGTCGAACCTGACCCCGAAACAACCTGGGTGGATTTGGATTTTGTTTAATTCTGGCGCGGCCAGCAGTAGATCCATCCCAACACCAACCTCACTGGGTTTAATTTTTTTTGGCTCTATTACCTATCTACCACCAGGGTCAACTTTACGTTTGTAAAAAATGTCATAGGGACTGAGCTGGTTACCCGGTAATATGAGCAACAATAAAATTAATAGAATAGGAAAAAGGCAGCAAAGTTGGTTGGCAAATAGTTAATTGTTCAAATGTTCAATTGATCAATGGAGCCCTGGGGTTAAGAGCTGACCCTGGTTTACAAAAGTTACCAAGTCTTTGGGGGTTTAAAAAGTCCAGTCCAGTAAAAAGAAAAATCAAAAAAGGGGGCCAGCAGAATTTATTTTTTATATTTCCAACAGTCTTATAGTCTTAATAATCATTGATATGTAAGCGGGACAGACTGGTTGCAGTCTTCACTGACCCCACTGCCCAACCGCTGCCATCAAAGGGGAGAAGACCCTTGCAGCCCATGGGGGGCATGTGGAGGGCAGACAAAATTACAGGTCAGGGAGGTATCATGGCTCCAAAGAACAGGGCAACCACCAGAAGGCCAGCGAGAAAAAAGCAAAGACAAGTCTAAAGCCAAGGGCAGGGCACAGCCAACGGCTTAAGTAGCTGCCTTAGTCTGTCTCTCCCCCCTGGCCCTTGGGACTTAAAATGCTTGTATTAGTGTCCAAAGATCTTCAATATCAGAGTAACAGTAGCATAGGCCACAAACACGGCAACAAGTAAGTCGGATGGCCCACTTACTATGTTGCCTGATTCCACGCTGTGTCCTGTGAGCAGCTACGCTTGGCTGGAGATGAAAGCAGCTAGGACTGTTGCACCTGTAACCTCCTGTTACACCTCCTTGCGCCTCATACGCAGACTGTAGAGGGACTCTGCCTGGACTCTGCCACGCTCGGTTCCTGGCCCAAGGTTTTGTCAAAAGAGCCCCGCCGCCAGTAAAAACACAGTAAATAGACTGCAGGCTGCAGGCTGTAGAGGGACTCTGCCTGGAGTCTATTCGAAATGCATTCTGGGTGCAGCAGTGGGCATTTTCCTCAAGCCTCAGTGAAGGCTGCATTTTAATCTGAGATCTGAATACTGTCTGCATTCTTTGAATCACTCGAAAAATATATTGTTCCAGTCTGCAGTGTTTCAGCGATTTGTTTTGAATCGAGAGCCTGATAACGTTGCAGGAGCCGAAAGCAAACTGTTGTCTTTCCCGCTCCCATGAGAAAGAGGCCTCTTGGAGTTTTCCATGTGGCATTTCGGCCGAATGCCAGTGGATGCTTGCAACAGGTAAACATTCTGGAAAAGTACTATCCTGCATTTGTGGAAGATTTAAATTGGGCAGCACCAGATCAGGAGATTAGATGGAGCTTTGGGGGGAGGATAGACATATCGCTTCCTAATTGCTCATTAAACTCAAATATCTCTGTTCGCCTGGTCTGCAGTACCCCAGTGCAGATTTTGGCAGAGATGAAGAGTCGCAGAAAAGGCACTTTAATGGTGATGTATTAATAACCTTTTGTTTTTTGTAGTATTTTTAGTGTGTTCATTTGTTTAATAAACAGCCATAAAGAGCCATTTTATCTAGCTGAGTGTATGTGTGTGAATTCTTGCTTTTCAAGCATACAATGTTTTCTATTTAGTGTATTGGGGAGAAGAATAATTACTATATTTGTGCACTTTATGGCAAGCAAAACAGGGCCCTTCTTTCCTTTGGGGACTCTGGGTTCCCCCTTGGTCTCAGTTGGAAAGTCTCTTAGGGTTCCCTCCCTTGCTTTCCTTGTCAACTCCCTTCTCTTTTTAGAAGGAGGCTTGTGGCTGCTGCAAACTACACCCATGGCCTTCAAGTCATTGCCCAAGAGTACCTGACCTGCCACTTCCCTTGTTATGTTGGTGCCCCTCTTTTGGTGGTGGATTTTTGGAATGATCCTTCTCATCCTTGTTATGCTTTTCCCCTCCTCTTTCTTGTGAGGAGTCCCAGATTACTTGTGAGTAGCCCTGTTGGCCACCCACAAATCAGCAGCTAGTGCTAGCTTCTTGATGTCCAGTTCCTTAGTCAGCAAGTTGCTGTCTCAGCTCTGGGGAACAGGCATCAGAAATACTTTCAAGCAAGACATCTCAAACCTTCATAAGGGCTCACTTGTAGCCCTTAATTCACACACCTAAGTCTTTCAGGCTTTCAGACACCCAAGTGGCCCACTAGTTACCATCTCTCTTATTGTGGTCCCTAAACCTTTTAAGGTATTGGGAAGGGGTCTTCCCAAACCTGGCTATGAGAGCAGTTTTTACCAACTGGTAATCTTGTCCATCGGCATCAATCAACTCCATCAAAGCCATTCTGGGGGAGCCTAGAGATTACCCATGGGACAAACTCACTTCTGCATATACTTTGCAGCCAGCCAATCTAGAATATCAGTTTTAGCATCATACACACTGTAAGGAAGGCACGGTATCAAACAGTAAGACAGACACGTGTGATCACAGTTCAAGGGCAGTTATTGAACTTCAATTGGGTTTGAAAAATGCCTGTCTAACCATAAATCTAAAGATGGGAGCAAGCTATGACCCTCAAGTGATAATGCAGTCCTAGTCAAGTCTGTCAAAATAAAAGGGCCTATACTAATAAACCTATTGCCAATCCTTACTTCTAAATACAAATAGTGTGGGAAACAATGTCATGCGAAAGAAAAGTGTTCAGGAAATGATATGTCAGGATATTCAAACCTTTGGCTTCCCTTCCCCACGTTTTCAGATTAGGATAAGGCGACACACTCAAGCTTAGCACATACTCTGGCTTCTCTAGCACGAATATGCAGTTCAAAACTTCATCACCAGGGCCTTCTGTGCCAAAGTCTCTTTGCCATTCAAAGTCTCTTATTTCTTAGGGCCTGATGCAACACAACAAACATTAAAGTTCCTTTCTTCTTAGGATTTCACATACAACTTCTAAGGTGAATTACTGTTCACCCTGGGTCTCCCTCTGCCGTGCTCGGACAAAATTTCTCTACTTCATCAAAATCGAAGACTTTCGACTGTGTGCAGGATTTTGCTTGGCCCGCCGCTGGACCACTTCAATTCACAATTACTTGTCCTCTTCTTGATATAACCTTTTTTTCACTTTAACTTTTGCCACCTCTCAGCTAGATACCTTACAGAGACCTTCGATTGAGCGCCCACGCGGTGCAGGAGCACTCTGTGAAAGGTATTGTATCTTGCTTTTTAAAGTTGAGTTACTCATCAGCAGTTCAACTTTACTTGCGCCTCTTATCACACACGTTTTAACAATGTTCGTTCCAGCCCTCGCCATACAATGTTGCTGCTTTCAACCTTGGCTTCAACACAGACCAGTCTTGTATCGGTCTCCCCAACTCACCGGCTACGTTGGTTCACTGATGCTGCTTTGTTCTTGGAGCCAAGGACAGTACCACAGCGGCTGGCGCTTCTCCCCACCTTTATTATTGACGTTGGAGGGATCCGGGTATCTCCGACACACAATGCAGGATTCTCCAGCCTGGTTTCCTGGTCTTACGGTTTCTATTGTCGAGGTCTCTGGAAAGTAACTGTTCCTTGTTGAAAAGGCCAAGGGAACTTCCCTCCTTGCAATCCCCTTCTGTTTTGCCGGCTTTCCTCTCTCGTTCTGCTGCCTTAACGAAACTGCCGTTTCCTCGTGCGATTTGCCTCGCTCAGTGTGCTCCCGTGCTCAGCCTTTTATCTGTAAAAGGGAAGTTTAACGGAAGTCTGGTATGTGTGATGGTCAGTAATTGCCTGACCTCACTTCACCATTGTATTGGGACACGTCAGATATGCTGCTTGGGTGTTAGTCTGTTTTCTCTCGTAGCAGGCTGTCCGTGAGAAAGTGTTTGTGTTCTAAAAGGGGGCCGGGGTAGAGTTCCTAAATATCCTGGTAGGATGGGCTAAAGGTGTTGCAGGGAAGGGGATACCGCGTCTCACCATCCGGTGTCCCACTCCCACTCCCTGAAGACCCCTCACCCACGTGATCCTCCTGCACTGGTCCACCCCCAGGAACTGGATATAAAAGCGATGGCCGTGTCCTTGCCACCTGGATGACGAATCCCTGGGAATAGCCTGGGAGAAAGGCCCCCGGTTTCTCAACACTCACCAAATCTTTGGGGATACAATGCTTCCTGCTCCTGGAGGTGTTAGGCAGAGAGAAAGCTGAAATATAAGTGAAATCAAGAACACCTTTTATCATGTCATCATCTCCCTCACTTTCTGGAAGATGAAAGCTAAGGGTTAAACGTTGATCATTATTTTCCAGATCAATTCTGGGAGTAGGAGTCACAGGCCCACTCCCAAATACTTGGTATTCCAACAAACTTTGGATTAACTCAGCTTTCTTTCCTCTAGTACTAAGGCATTTTTCTTTACACAATTCTTTCAGTTTTCCAACAGTAAGGCGTATAAGAGCTTCTGCCTTACAGGTTTCCCTAGTGAACATGGTTTAGTACTTTACATTATAGTAGCCTTGAGAATGGAATCTTTGAATTCAATGCAACCAGCAGTCAATTTAATCCAACCTACACAAATGCGAACAGTGTTGTGGGGAGTTTTCCCAAAGTTCACTTCAAAGGTAGACTTTACAAAACGATCCCAATGGTTTGTAGATCCCCAAATCTTAGTATCACTCTGTACTACTTATGGAACCTTGGTAGAGTGGCGGAGCAATCAGGCTTATAATAAGAGGAAGATGGGAGCTGTAGGTTAGTACACTGAACCTAAATACGTTTTAGATACTTTTCAAAGGCCACTGCTTAGTTTGTAGTTGCTTGCGGTTACAATTGTTACATCTTTTGACACTGACAGTTCTACCGTACTATGGGTAATAACGCGCACTCGCAAACCCACAAAGATATACAGTAGATCTGTTTAGTTAGCAAATCCACATAAGATAATCACTTTTAGGAAGGAAAACAGTTGGTTAGTGTAAAACAAGCAGGGCGTAAGTCTATAGAGGCAGTTTCTTCGCACAGCAAGGCTTTTAAAGTCCAAAACACAACCCTAGCTAAAAGGTAGTTCAGAGAGGCTCAAAGTCTTTTGAAGCAGCAGAATACAAAAGTTCCTGTGGATACTTTTTAGTCTCTAAAATGCAGGAAGATTAAACAAACATTGGAGACCCTGTTAAAAGACTTGCTAAAGGGACTCAAGCAGCACCTTGATTCAGAGGTAAGAGGGGGATACCCTGGACACGTCCACATGCACTCCAACTCTCTGGAGCAACTTTTCGGATTGAGGTAAGCAATACCTTTTCCCACAGTACCTTAGGTTTGAAGAAATGTTTGTGGCTGGATTCTCCGTGATGTGACAGCACTGGACCCGACCTGCGGATTCCTTGGTCTGGTGATGAAAGGCAGGACAGTGGATGGGATCTCACAGCAGCTGTCTCGAGGGAGGACCTGTCGCATGGATTTCTTCAGCTCTTCTGGTCAGTCTGCAGTTTTGGTGCCTTTTCTTCAGCACCAACAAAGGACACGATTCGCCTGGTCAACCTTCGATTCCTGGAATCCATCACTCTGCTGAGGGGACTTGGATGAGTCGGATTGTGTCTCTGGAGGGTCGGCTGGAGCTCAGCAAAGACTTAGACGGATTCAACCTTTCTAAGATGATGCACTTCAATTGGGTCAGAGGTCTCCTGGTATTCACGGTTTGCAGCTCTGAAACACCACAGCACCTCGGGAGATGGCTCAGTTCGACTTGGGGCTGGTCAGTCCCACTAGCCAAAGGGAAGGAGTCGTCCTCTTCGGAGTTCCTCTGTTGCATAGAAAACAGGGTCAGTACAGCAGTGGTCGCTTCAGGGTGTTGCAAAGGGTCTGCAGGCGTCTCTGGTCGTCGTCTTTTTCGGTTACTTCATTTTCCACTGGTTGATTTGCCTTTCACCTAAGGAACCTCATCTTTTGTTCAGTTTGAGCACACACTCCTCTGCAATCTCTTGCAGCAGTTTACAGAAAGGGGCGAGTGGCTGTCCAATTAGGACAGCCAGACCCCAGTGGGAGCGGTTTCCATTCATTCATGCATGCAGGCAGACAAAGAGCAGGGGAGTGAAAAACTGACCCCCACCCCCTTCCTGCCTACCGAGACACACTGGAGCCTAGGCAGGGACACATAAGGGGTCCCGCCAAAGGCAAAACACTCACATAGACCTCCCCTCCCAGAATGGTAGAAGGGCTAACAAAGAATAATCATGCTAGAAAGTGATAAAAAAGAAAGAAGCCCCCAAGTTAGTACTTAGGTGCCCCCGGAACTGTGAATAAAATCTGCAGCATAAAATAGCACAGTAGTCGGTAGAACACGTCCACTTCCACCAGCCACAACTAGAAAGTTGTCTATGTGACTAAAAAGTCACAAGGGCAGAGAGAAGGGGGATACTAGGTATCCCATTGGCACTCCACATAAGGTGGTGTGTGTGCAAATCTCTCAGAATATAATGTTTTAGGAGAGATACAAAGTGTCTCTCTATCCCTAAGAACTGTGGAAAGTAAGGATAAGGTAAGAATCTCAAAGGAGAACCCGAAGGGTTTTCGGCAACACTGCCCATAAGGAGCTGTGTGCTGCAAAAGTAAAATACAGATGCCTTAAAAGAGGTATGGAGAAAAATAGACTCCATAGATAGTAAAACACAGAGAACAGTGTCCCAAAAGGTAGAGCCCATAAGAATGAGTGAGTGGAAAAAGGCTCCACTCATTCAGGATATAAAGAAAAAGGTAAAGTCCAGCAAAAAGTGCTGGAGGTCTCACTACGAGAGGGGATGATGCACAAAAATGATACATCTCTTTAACAGTGCCCACCATTTTGGAAGATCTTTTATCTCAATATTTTACATAAAGAAGGGTCTACCCACTTGCTAATGTGGTCACCATCTTGAAATGGTGAAAAGGTTATCTTTCTGTAAATTAGCTTTAACACATTTTGTCAATAAAGAGATACCTAAAACCATTGAATTAACAATTATTTCCAAATTATGATCTTTAGTTACGAAAATAAGTCAGAGAAGTAACAGCCAATATTCATCTTGTCATGTTTTTAACATCGGCAGTGGGTGTCTGCATTTTGTCACCTTGTTTACATCATGATGGACAATAAATGTTCTTATGAACATTTGAGGGTGTAATGTGTGCATATAACGCAGTGTGGTTGACAGTGGGGTTATATTTTTCATGTGCTGAATTATTTATAACTGAATCAGCTGATATGCAAGCACTTCTTATCACTGTATGGCCTTTGACATCTATATTTTAGTTATATTTCTGATTTACTTGGGACTTACCTGGTAATAACGCCCCACAGCTCAAGTTAATATGTCTGTGCGAAGTGAGGACCTTTAATGAGGGCCGCTGGAGTTTATCTTCTTGGTCGGCCTGAGGAAGTTGTGATTATGGCTATTAGCACCCCAGGTGTATGTCCCGGTTGTGCGAATACCAATGTATTTCTTTGAAACAATGGGTTGCGGCGAGTGGAGGCCTTAGCAAGATTAGGCTTAAGGCATTGGTGCACAACATATAGCCTGCCGGCCGGATGCGGCCCTTAAGGCCACTATTTATGGCACCCAAGTCACCTGTGATGAAGTGATGTGAGCTTTCTGGCCTAACGTCAGTTTTTATTTTTACTTTTTATTTTTGCTTCTTGATGCTTGCAGTTTTACTTTTATTTAGAACATGATTAGCACCCACCAAGCTTGTGTTCTGAGCAGCCTTGGTGCTGCCAGCAGCGCCTCTTCCCTTCCCTGCTCCTCCTTCCCTTTGCACGCCTCACCTTTTAGCACCTGTGTAGTTTCTAGCCCTACAGATAAGGGGTGTATCAGCCACTTTTACACTCTAAAAATAGGCAATACTCCCCAACAAAAAATGGGAAACCGACACATGTTCTTGTGCCCCTGCTTTCACTCACACAGCTCCATGGATATGTTTGGACCCGCAATGCTCATAGTAGCCCAGGCATAAACTGCTATTATTATTGTGTGATCCGAAGAAGTAAACGTGTATGTTTTAATCTGTATGCATAACTAGGTGCAAATAAATAATTATTCTAAAAACATTTCCATTTCCCAGTTAAAACATATTTGAATTGGACTTCCATTTGTACTCCCTACAAAATAATTTTACTCCCAACTTGAAAAAAAAAGGGAGTAAAATACTCCCACTTCAAAATCTTATCTGGAGCGTTGCCTATACAGGCACTAACAGTGTGTCTTTTGTTTTGTTTAATAATAGAAACGTACCCGGCTTTGCGGCACGGCACCACGCTGTGCTTTTCGGTGTCAGTTTTCAATGTTGATGACGTCACAGTAAGAAAAAAAAACACACCATTAGAACCCGTGTTAAACTACACGGGTGCTAATGGCGATACAACCCTCTATGGCCGGCTGTCCCGGTTGGTAACTGCACCGTCGCTCGTGTTAAGGGACCCTCACTTTGCTCTGGTCCTTAAATTGGGCGGCGCCCCGTTACAGTTGGGGTCGGCCACCACTTCGGGTGAAATCGCACCAGGTTCCACAATGCAAATAAATCAAAGTGGTAAGGACATTAAAAGGCAGTGTATCACAAAGTTTAGTGATATAAAATACAGTAATTTATAAAAATTACACTTCAAAACCCATGTGCGCATACTCATTTGCGCCCGACTCCCCAGCCGCCTGCTCATCCCTATAGACAGTTCGGTCAACTGTAGGAGACTTTTGAGGTGCATTTGGCCCTACAGCAAAATCAGTTGTAATGGAAGAGCATTAGGTGACAGCCGGCAAAGGAAAAAATGTAGGCGAGGAAACTTAGCGGAATGGCAGAGGTCAAAAAGCATGCATGTTATCTTAGAGATGAGTGACCACAATCACCTGAGCATGAGCTTGGGTGCAGCTGCTCCTTGTTGGTTAGTATGACTGAATAGATGGAATTGATTTAACCTGTGAGGGGTGTTCAAAAGCCCAAAGGTCAGGGTTAGGACGGGTGAATGGGTATCGTTGGGGTGGACACTGGAACGGGGTACACGGCAGGGCTGCCCAGATTCCCCAATTTTATTCGCCCTAGCACTCGAGCTGCTGGCTAGATATTTTAGGACATACATCCCGGAATCAGGCATCTGTGTGGGTGGGGCGACCCATAGTATATCACTGTACTCGAATGTTGTCTTATTATATGTGGACAACCCTGTGGAAAACATGCCAATGATCCTGGAAATCCAAGTTAATTTTCGGAAGTTGATAGGATTCCAAGTGAACCGAGAGAAGTCGTTGTTCCTGCTGGCGGGCCATAGAGCTAGAGATGGGACCACTCTACCGGATTGGAAAGTGAGTCCTTCAGATATCTCAGGATATAGATTTTCCACAAAGTGGAAGACGCATTCATTTACAATATGGGGCATGCGCTTTCAAACGTAAGAGACGCAGTGCAGTTCTGGAAGAAGCTGCCACTCTCGTTGATGGGGAGAGTGGCTCTATGGAAAATGGTGGTCCTCCCGAGACTCCTGTATTATTTTACAAACATCTCATACGTCCTCAAGAGGGTATTTTTTCAAATGTTGGACAAGATGCTTGGGAAACTTTTGTGGGACACCGGACGGTGCTGAGTAGCCATTTGGACGCTTCAGCGCAGGTGCAAGGAGGGTTCTCAATAGGCCAGATTTTGAATTGTATTTTATGGTAGCACAATTACAAGCGGTAGCTTGCTGGGACGTGACCCCAGCGGGGGGGGGGAATTGGAAGGGCTGTTGGGGGGATCCTATGAAATTACTGTGGGTCTCATGGCAGGAAAGCGGGAGAGTGGTAAGGGATGTGTGAAAAAAGCTCCTGGGGAAGTTAAATGTCCAAAGTTTGTATAGCAGAGCCTTGCCTATTGGATTTGATGCCACTATTAGGACAGCTCTGAGAGTATTACGTTGGGGGCTTTGAGGGCCCGGCAATGCACCATGCTAGGAGATTTCTTGGTGGAGGTAAGTTAACATTTGAGGAATGGAGACCAGCATACGAGATGGCGGGGGGGGGGCATTTTCTCGCATATGCCAAAAGGGGGAGGCGGATGGCAGAATTGTGGGTGGAGAACCCGGAAGAACCGGAAATGAATCCGCTCATGCAGAGGATCATAAACCTGGGAGAAGGTAGAGGGAGGATATAGATGGTGTACATGGCCTTCCAGCCTGCTACGGTGGATAAGGGGTTGACAGTTAAGGAAAAGTGGGAGAGAGATTCGGGGTAGCTCATTTCGGAGCAGGCCTCACACATTCTTAAAAATCACACTAGACCTGCAGGGCGAGTGTCTTAGTTTACATATACTTACCAGTGATTTCTATAAAATGGTGCATGTCACCAAAAGTCAAATCCATATTTGGTGCAATTCAGCCATTAAAATGGCAACCATGCACATTCCAACTATTATTTGCCGTTTTCAGCAGACAATGTTTGTCTGCAGTAAATGGCAAATACAAGTTTCAAATATCCCCATACTTGCAAGCAAGGTCGAGTACCATGCAAAATGGTGCTCACCCTTCATAAAATCTCCTCGCCAGTGCAAGTGGGTTAGTAGATTTTGCAAGCCCTGTGGACAAAAAGTGGGCACACATGTGGGAGCAAGTGCATATGTCCAGCTTACCCAGTTGTATTATTTACACAGGGCTTACCTGACACCGGGCAAATTACACCTCAGGGAGGCCCCGCACATGCCCGAGGTGTGGACAAGACCATGCTGCATTCTGGCATATGGTTTGGGACTGTCCAGTCATAGCAATGTATTGGGAGGTGGTAATAGCCTGACAAATCTTCAGATATGAGTGTATGCATGTGGTGTGTCTGTGGGGTTTTCTGCCGGGGACAAAGGGGCATAAAACACAGAATAAAATTGCGCGAATAGCAATTGCATGGAAAGGGCCGAGTGGCCCATCATTGAGACACTGGCTCCATGACATAGACAGGTGGGGTCTAGTCGAGATGGAGCATATGAACAAAAACAGAGACCCAGAGGGGGAGAATGATCTGGTGGTGGATTGGGGGAATTGTTGAATGAATTGGCATCTACCCAGTACTTGAAGCCTCCATGAATTGAGTTATAAGCAATTGGGTGTGATATGGAGGATACTGAAATGCTGAAAGAGGCTGGCCAGTGAACGGGGAGTCGGTGGGGGGCGTGTGAAAACATTGGAAGTTAATAGTAGCATGGATGGGGACCGATTGGCTCTTGAGGGGGGAGGTAGGGGTGAGGATGAGGAGGGACGGGGGTATTGGGACGAAAGGGGTTGGGGAAGTTCGTCTTCATCATTTGTGATGTTGAATCTAAAATGTAATAAAGACATTTCAACAACAAAAGAACCTGCGAGGGGTGTGGAAGACACATACGGTGGAATACTATTGACTTTAGTAGTGTGGTTTGCGATTTATACACAGATCTCCTCCCCATTTTTGAGGCAATTTTGAATTGAAATACAATTTGATAATCCTGCACGGAAAAAAGAGAACTACTCTAGAGAAAAGTGATGCACAGTTTGATGCAGTAAAATCTGGAAATTTGAAATCCTTCTGGCAAATAGTTTTGGCTGGCTCTGTTGCCAACCAGCCACTGCTTGACATGCATTACTGAAAAAGATCATTTTACTGAATTATATGCATAGAATATATCCGGTTTTTCTCCATTAAATGTAGAACGCATAGTGTGGTATCTAAACGAAGCGGATGGAAAAGCCCTGAAATTCACACAGAGCGAGATTGAAATATAGCTATACTCACCCTTTCCACGCGCTGGAACGGGTGGTAACGGCCCTGGGCCAAAGCAAGGGCCTTTAACGACGGTTCCCAGTGCCGTTACCACCTGTTACAGCCTGTGGAATGGGTGATTATTTCTATTGGCGCCCCGGGTTGCTAAGAGCAAAGTATTTTGTTTGAATGAATGGAACGCATCGGAGCGTCCCGTTCATTCAAACAAAATACTCACTAAAGATGGCCGTCGTGGATTAGGAAGAAGAGTGCTTCATACAGGGCCCCCCTTCCATTTCCATGGCAACCAGAGGGAACAGCAGGAGGTGGCAACATTGGACACCACCGGCGCAGTAATCAGGTAAGTGGGGATAGGGGGATTATAAATAAGAAGGGAAGGGAGGGTGGTGGGTGGAGATGGGGGGGCGGGGGAAGCTGGCATCAGGTTGCTCAGGAACGCAGGCTTGGATCATTAGATTCAGCCTGCGATCCGAGCAATCTGATATGTTGCTCCCCACAGCATGGCTGCTAATTGCAGTTAAGCCACAAAAATCTGGAATGGCACAAGGACCAAATTGTGTACTGATTGCGTTAGTAAAAGATCAAATACAGTAATAGGCCCCTTGTCTAACAACTGTCTTGAATGGCATTTGTGCCTTGGGAAAAGCCTCTCTCCATCTTGGAACTCAGTGGAGATTTCTCTGATTTACAAAGAGGGCAGAAAAGACAATTACCGACTAATTTCCCTGCTTGATACTATAGGTTCAAACTGCAATGACATTTGTATTTATTGTGAACTTGATGGTTTTATGCTTTATTACAAAATAAAGTATTTTGACTGACTGAATATAGGTAAAGTTTTTGGGAAGGTAATACTAGCACGCTTAGAGTAGATGGAAGAAACGTTATCTCACATTTACAGGCAGGCTATCAAAAAGGCCTGAGCACGATACACCATAGTTTCATGTTATATGTCTAATACAAAAATATGTGGTTAAAAAAAAAAAGTCTATTCAAAGATTTAAAAATAGCATTCGACAGGGTCCCGTGCTCCAAACTCAGGCTCTCCTTGAAGAGTCAAAACATTCCACATTCTCTACAATCTGCGTTTTTTTGTTGCATACCAATAATCTGCCACTGTTTGATGGGGGCTTTGTGGAGAAATCACAAAGGATTTTAATGTACAAAAAGGAGTATGACAAGGGTGTGTGCTTTCCCCGGTCATGTTCTTTTTGTACATCAACAAAATTGTCTTCAAACTTCCATCTCTTCCCACAGACGTTCCGATGCTTAATTCAGAACACATCCCAATATTATTAATTGCAGATGATGCAGAACTAATCTCGAAAATAATAAATGGCAAGCAAAAGCAACTTGATTGATTGGCAGGTGTGCTCTGAAAAAGTGCTGGTTCTGAATATCGCTTAAACAAAATCCAAGACCTGGTCTGCAAATAGAGAAGGTTGGAAAAGTACATTTGAATGTGAAAGAAGTAATCTTGGCATCCGCTTCCTCAGGAATGGGAAATGGTCCCCTCACTTAGCGAAATATTTGCACATTAAGGCGATCAGAGAAATGTGCCAAACACCTTTCGGGAACCAGTCAGTGGGCCGTACTCTCGAAGTCTCTAGGTAGCATCCTATGGTGCTGAGATATCTGCTACTTCAACAGCTCCTCAATGCAATCACAGAGAATTGCTCCCTAAAACACGTGCTATTTATACCTAAATTGTTCCCAATCTAAGAGTGCATTTAGAAATCAACTGGAAAGTTACTAAAATTGAAGCTGCTACTTCATTGGCTTCGAATTTGGGCATAACCGAGCTCGTGAAAATTAAAAATGCACTAATTTAGGTGGTAGATTTGCCAAATGGCAAACTGTTGCCATGGGTAAACCACATAAAGACAACAAGCTCAGCATTGTGTAGAGAACATTTGTGGATTAGTCCCCACCTAATTATCAATTCTTTGAAAAGAATAAAATAAGTGAGAAATCTGAGGGCGTTCTCACATTTAACCCGCTTAAGACCCCCCCGGCCCCCTCAGGTAACCAAGAGAAGGGTAAACCTGCCGGATTCTTCTCAAAAGTGTGGCTACGAAGGGGAACTACTGGGATGGAGGGTATTTGAAGAAATGAAGTGGGATGCTTTGAGAAACCTGAAGGTGTCTCCCTAGGTAGTCCCAGGGGATCTGCCATCCAAGTGGCAAGGACACGGCCATCGCTATTAGATCCAGTTCATGGGGGTGGACCATTGAGGGAGGATCACCTGGATGGGGGGGTCCTTGGGAGTGGGAGTGGGACACGATGGGCGAGGCGCTGTATCCCCCTTCTCTCAACACCTTTTCCCCATCCTACCATGTAGAATATTCCAAAACACTGCCCTCCTTTTTCCACACGAACACTTTCGCACACACAGAAGACAACGACTAAAGCCAGAGATGTTTACCTGACATGTCTGAATACAAGGATCAGGCAAAGTCAGGCAATTAACCAGAATCACACCAACCTGATGGCCCTTTCCCTTCCCACATGGATAAAAGGTGGAACACAGGGCGAGCAAGGTAATACACACAACGTGAGACCTAACTCAGCACGGCAATTCAAAAGGAGAAGAAAGACGGCGCAGACAAGCGGGTGACAAGGAGAGAGTCGCCCTTGCCCTTTCCAAGCAAGGTCTGTGAAACCTCCGTAGAAGGAATAATTAGTCTGCGACCAATAGCCAGCGTGTGTTGCAGCAGATGTCAATGGTACACGTGACCCTCGCTCGCTGATTCCTAACGCTGGGGAAAG
Source organism: Ambystoma mexicanum (assembly GCF_040938575.1). NCBI lineage: Eukaryota > Metazoa > Chordata > Amphibia > Caudata > Ambystomatidae > Ambystoma > Ambystoma mexicanum. Next base: position 608,689,680 of record NC_090941.1, read on the forward strand.
ACGCTTGTCTCTGTGGTACCAACCTTGACTCCGAGAGTGAAAGCGAAGCGGTTCATCACAGCTGGTGAGTCGAGGGTAGTGTTGATAAGAAACTAACAGTGTTGAACGAAAAATAGCCAACGATTAATTTGAACTTCGAAAGGCAAAAAGATACTATTGATGAAAGGGGCGTGAACAACCAGCAACAGAGGAGTCCGGCACCACATGGGTGCTCATGCAGGAAACTGAGTGATTAACTGATGGTAGAAACTACCGTAACCAGAAAGCCTTGGGAAAAGGCGAGAAGAGGTCAAAGTGGTCATACAGGGGTCTTGTAAAATCCTCTGTACCGTAGAAAGTATTTGACCAACAGATGATTGATTAACTGAGGGAATAGAATCCTTCTTGGTGAAATGAGCGCATGAACAGTGTGTTATGAAGGTTGGCAAGAGTGAACCAAATTGAGGGCAATTCACACTGCATTGTTTGAAAAAAACATTAACATTCATGAACGCAAGTATTGCAAGACAAGGGGAAGTGAAGTGCCCCCCCTTGTCATTTGGGGTTCGAGCGCGGTCGAGGGAGATCCAGGGGTGGAAAATCATCTACCAAAGTTCACTGACAAAGGAACTATTTGGTTTGTTGAACACGTCTTGTGAGGGGTCTGCGCCCAGAAGAGGGGGACGCAGGGCTGAAGCCATCACCCAAAGTATTTGTGGTACAGAACTTTGTGTTTGTTTAGAACATCAGGCCTCGAAGGCAAGAGACTTTTATTGAAAGGAGACTTAACAATCAAAGAACCTGATAGCTGATACAAACGGTTTGCTTGTGCTGGGAAGGCTCGAGCGGGTGCAGTGCTCCAACGTCCCACCTTGTGCCGTGCTAAAAACATGGAGAAGGGAAACCTCAAGTCAATCAAATCCTGACTTATTATTTGTGAACACCTTTTTTCTTTTTTTGAAAATCCTATCCCACATCCTTTCTGTAATCAGTTGTAAGGAATTGGCAACAGGTTTTCTTTAGTATAGGCATTTGATGGACGAAGCTTGTTCCCATATTAGATTTAGGTTAGGTGGTTTTCCACCCTGCACTTACAGTTTAATAAACACCCTTGAACTGTGATCACTTGTGACTGTATTTACTGTTATCACCTTTGTTCCTTACAATGCCAGAAGATGGGATCTGCCATCCCCCTTTTCCTAATCCTGATCTATCCTACCTCCCCTCTACTGTCATAGGATATCACACATGTCCTAACCTACCCCAATATCTTCTGTTGAACACTCACACTCGGAGGAAAGCAAGAGAATGTAACACCTTTTTCAGACTATAACCCAGACTTATCATCCTGTCCCTCTAATTCCATAAACTACTGTGAGAACCAATATTTTCCTTCCCTGTTAACCTCATTTACTGTGGGTACTTATCCTAACAATACCCCTAGACCAGAGACATGGTATCCCCCTTCCTTGACTGTGACCTACCCACCCCCACCCAGCCTTCATAGAAAGTATTAAGACACACAATCTTCTTTTTTGCAAGTATCACTCAAGTACTGTGACGAAGAAGTGGAAATCAAGAGGTGTACACTTTCCCTATGAGAAACACCACTATGGTACTGGGACAAAGAAGATGCAGATAGAGGCACATCAATATCTTCATAGGCCATGTCCCACTAACAAGGCCAGGCAGGGTCAGGCAAATGAAATCAACCATGCCCACCTGCAGCCTATCAAGTCTAGAGTATAAAATGAACACTAGCAATCAGCAAAGAGAGTGAGTTGGGAGAAGAGCTGAGGAGCTGTGGCTGCCTAGGACCACCTGGAAGAAACGGGACGCAGAGACGCCAAGTGTCTGTGTGAGGAAGCATCCGGGAGAAGCGTGGTTAAAGACCTGTGTTTCCAGCAAAGAAGAGCAATCCAAAGAAGGGTGCCGGGAGGCGTGCTTATCCCTTGTTATAATAGTAAAAATGAAAGCGAGCAAGATACAATGTTGCAGCCCAAACACATAAAATCGGAGACGCGTCGGGTGAAATTGACAAATGGAATTACATGGATACAACTGTGTAAAGAAAGGAAGTGTCTGCAAAGTGGGGAGCTTTGTGCGGAAACTAAATGTGAGCGAAATAGAGATCTTAAAAAGGGGGAGCTGTGCGAGAAAGGAAGTGGGAGCAAAATCCCCAAAACTGATAGGAAAGTGTTAACAACAAAATGTGTTGGAAACACATTGGAGTGGCCACTAGCCGGGAGATTGATCACGGCTGGCCACAGAGACCACAGAATAAGCATCGGCATGGCCACCAGATGGGAGATTGATCCAGGCTGGCCACAGAGACCCCAGAATAAGCAATTGGGTGGCTACCATATGGGAGATTGATCCAGGCTGGCTGCAGAGCCCCCAGAATAAAAAGAGGGTGTTCTCGAAAGCATTGGGGTGGCCACCGGGTGGGAGATTAATCCAGGTTGGCCGCTGAGACCCCAGTATAAGGAAAAGAGAGCTCTATTAAGGATAAGGTACCTGGTTGCGCGACCTATAATGGGTGGACTATGCGCCACGACCATGGGAGCCCAATTGAAAGCAAGGAGCTGCATGATCTAAAGGGCTTCTGGGTTCCCGGAAAGAGGACCCGGAGAAGCCTAAAGAACTTACCAGGAAAAGGTACAGTGAAATTCATTTGCCAAGTTAACTTTTTGCCACGTACACATTGTGACAATTAAACCTTTCTTTGCCAAGTGAAACCTGAGATATGTGGAACTTTATAATCCTGAGTGCCTTAAACTTGGGGAAGGTGTTACGCTCACCTAGCTGCCACAGGGGCGTCGATCGGACCCGGACAGCTGCGGTCTCCACCAACGTGATGCGTAGTGCAGAGATGACAGACTGGACTGGCCCTCCTAATCTCGTCTGTTTGATCCGTAGAAGTATTCTCCTGCAAGTGGAGAGAGGAGTTTAGCCACCCGTGGATTCTAGCGATGGCACCCCGCTGTTCTCCCCACCAATAACCTCAGAAATTCCCTTTCAGTAATCTCACTTTATATTCTTGAAAGATGAGCTCTCCATCCTGCTTGGATTGCAGGGGCACGTAGATACCAGTTACTTCACTGGTTCGAAGGCGTTGGGAGAGTTCCGGATGAGTATTGACTCTGAGGTTCCTGACGAGGACCAGTAAGTATACAGTTCATAGAGTTCAATAGGTCCGATGTTCACTCTTGTCCCATTCCTATCTTATCTTGCAGCTAAATCCGAGAGAAGTTGATCTCATGGCAGCTGATGGCGTGCAGGTAAGAGCCTGTATTACCCGACGCTGTCCGGTAAAATGATGCTTGTATTTGACGTGTTGTTTTCTCTCCGTTTACAGGTGCGGCGTATGAGGATGTGGAGAGTCAAAGAATAATGCCTCCGGTGGTAATCGGGTAAGTCTATGGTGGTAAAAGAGATTGTATTTGTTGGCTCTCTCGGCTCACCTTGTTGTTTCTTTTTGTCCCCTAGGTGCCGGAGTTCGGCGAAGAAATAATGGAGGCAGCGCCGAATCGAAAGATGCTGTGAGGACTGGTGAGTATGGCACGGCGCTGCAGCTGGCGATGCGACGCATGCAGAAATAACTTTCTTCCAGGTTCGGAGACGTGATGGATCCGGAATCAGGTGAGGAACTGAATAATGTTTGTTTTCTAACCTTGCCTCTTCTTTCCTGTTCTTCTAGGAGCTCCGGATTCAAGACGGGCGTGGCTGGATGCTGACTTGCAGGCACGGTGAGCGTTACGCTGCTGAGTGCAGAATAACGCAAAGCGTGTGCTGCTGTTCGGGCGTGATTTAAATAGCCTCCAAAGTAGTCCCAGGTAAGAAGTTCCCCAGGACCACACCCGAGTAATAAATAGTCCCTGTAGTAAAATAGTCCCATCCAGGCCTCACGTTGGCTTGGATTCATTTGCAGCATGGTCTGCATGAGGTAAGTAATGTCTATGAGCCTGGCGCCTAAGGCAGACAGCCCCCAGCCGGGGCTGCTGGGGTTTTAATAAATATCTGGATGCCTGCTCCCGGGGCTGATGGGCTTGATCCGGATGTCCGGGGGTAGGCATCATGACAGTGGCTCCATTGTCACATTAACTTTACTTTGAACACTATTGAGTTGGCCAAATGCCATTCACCCTATTCTGTACAAGCATAGGTTTTGACACAGACAGTATTATTCTCTGGACTGACAGACTTAGACTTCCCTTAGTTTTCTTTCCGTTGGGGAACATTCCCATCTTAGAGTTAAGGCAAGTTGGGCATTACACCATCCTGACCATTGAGAATAAAGGTTTTCAAACTGTGTTTCTCTTGTCTTTGTCGTCTCTTGATACCATGCCTGTCTCACAATTACCATACCATGCTTACGGTCGTTTTTCACTAAACTAAGATTCAGCATTTTGCCATTGGTAACTGTATCCTGAATTTGAAAGGGGGGCTCATCTGTGATGTGCCCCCTTCTGCCCTTCCTCAAAAGAAACTACTATGCAAAAGTACATCCCATGAAGATGTCACATTTTGCTGTAACAATTTTCTTGGCAAAGCATGGCCAAAAAGAATGAAATATTTGGTTCTACATTCTTTCATCCCCAGTCATTTTTCCATTGACTTTTTTACTGAACCTTTTTAATGACAAGAATAATCTAAATCTTTTAAAACATATTTAGGGGGGTTCCCCCCAAGATCCTCCCTCTATTATTCACTCCCTATTCCCCACCTGAACTATGACAATATAAGAATTTGAATTGCATGTATAATGTTGTTATATTGGTTTTTAGGTGATTTATGTTTTGGTTGTATGGGTCCTCTTGAAGGGGACTGCCTTTTAGATACATGAATGTTGGATTCACTGTATGTTGTAATGCTTTGATGACAAACATGTCAAAATAAAGTGAACCTGAAATTAATATATGTTTTTCATTGGAATGTAATGTTTGCAATTATTATCTATGATATTCACACTATAATGTTCCATTTCTATGATTTATATTTCCGTACTGGTATTTTCATCACATTTAATGAAACTTCCAATCTGCACATATTATCCCATTGTGATCTAATATGTATATCTAGTGCTTCAAAGTACATGACTTGCATTCTAATACATGTCAAAATATCTATTGAGTTCTAAAATAACTTCCTGTTAAGTTTGCCTAAGAGTAAGGATTGTAATGAACTGACATGATCTACTCAGGAAAATATTTTGAATGCTATTACAATGAATGATGTCAAATTTCCATTAATTTGGCTACTGTTTACATGGAGATGCTCATGGATTTCCAATGCCTTAATAGGTGACCTAGACCTCTCTAGCTACAGAATCTTGCTGACTATTGGTGTACTTACTTTAGTGATCTTTGTCTGGGTGGTCAGTCACAGGAGTTGAATTGCTTTTGGGAGGATACGTCTGAAGTAGCCTTCCCTTTCTGTTTTGAACTTTTAGCTATTGAGATATTTAATGAAGTCTTCCAATCCCACAAATTCTCTGGCTGTGCCCTCACAGGCTGCTGACAACCTATTGTAGGAGGGGTCTGCAGACAATATTTGAAGGACTTTCAACCACAGCTCAAGTTTGAATTCAAGAAAATGATTTACTTTTGTCGTTGTTGCAGATACATAGATCGTATGGCTGTCATAAACAAGAGGAGATTTGTTTTGGGCAGCCTGCGTAATGATTTTAGTGATGTTGCAATAAGGGGATGAGTGTTCTGGGTCCAGTTTGACAAGAGCCATTGCTTGGCCAGAGTCTGTGCACATGTTGGATCTCTAGAGGGGGATTTTCAAGGGGCATTGTAATCCCAGACCGCATTAACTTCACTGTGTTGTTATAGTATGATTTTTGCGGCACTTCAACTAAGTGAATTTTGTCTGTTCTGGTCTTAGGCATATGTGCATCCCAGTTCTAGCTCGTATACTCTTGTTTGTAGGTTCTTTAGGCTTTCAATGCGGCCCCCAAGAATGGATATGCTGTCTTCTGCACCTGTCAGAGATTTCATTTCACTGCGCTATTCCTTAACCTCATCTTGAATTTTGTAGTTTCGCTGGTTTTGAGGACAGCGATTGCTTAATTGAGAGTAGCTCTGCCAGTATTGCGGTCACATCTTGCTGTGACTGGCTATTTATAACTTGATTTCTGATGTTTGTTAATCTGCTTAGAATCACATGCTGTGCATAGTCCAACATCCAGTGGTCACTGCAGAGTATTGCATCTTGTTTTTCAAAAGTCGAAAAGGGGACGTCGACATAGGCGTGCTGTAACACTATACCTATAGTGACGTGTACTCTACCCTTGGTCGATTTTGTTAATTATTGTTAACTCAGATCACCTCCAGCCCTCTTTCGACAGCCATTCCACATCCCTGCCAAGACCAGATCTTTGACGGACGGTGGTCCTATCGGCGCTGCCGACCACGTGGCCCAGCCACGCCAGACTACACAGTAGGGATAGTGGGGTTGGGGTGGACATTTCTGTCTCATACTAGAATGCCTTTCCCTTTCTTCCCCCTTTCCCCCGGGTCGTTATCACTGGTTACGTCCTCAGCTCTGGAGAGGACTCCTTTTAGATTGTGCCCAAATTGTAAAGGCAAATTTCTGTGGAAGGAGAAGCATAAGCAGTGTAACTGCTGCTTGCCCCTCGAGCACGACGAAGCTAGTTGCGTGGCCTGCAAGCTCCTTCGCCCGAAAACTCTGAAGGAGCGCAGAGTTAAAAGGTGGGCAGCCTACGGGATGTCAAAGGCTGATTCCTCGCCCGCTGCCACTGAGTGCGACGAGGGGGTTAGTGATGACTCGACCTGAATAACGGAGGTTGCTGACCCCCAAACAGAGCACTCTTGCTCTGTGGCGTCTGTCCCCGGCCCCGACATGCACGGCTCTGGCCCTGCTTTGGGGGATGTACACCCCGGCGACGCTGACGGACAATTACACTTCACAAAACACACAACCCCTGGCCATTCTTCAAGTAAATCGAAGAAGGCCTCTGCGCCAACAGGGATGCCGACACAGCCGGCCATCCCCACCGACCGTCAGGGTCGGCAGCCCTCCCCGCAGCCGCATTCGCGTCTAGCGACTGGGCAGTCGAATACAAAGGGCGATACCCCTAAAATATCATCCATCGAGACGCATCGCAAGAAAGCGTCGTTCGACGGCAAGGTTCCGGCTCTGCCGAAAACAACTCCTCATGATCAGCTCCCAGAGGGGAGGATGGTCGCAGAAAGCATCGCGGGGATAGTCTCCGAAGACTCCCAGGAACGGCGGGTGAAGGATTCACCGAAGCCTACTGAGAAGGTCAAGGAGACGGCGAGACCTAGCGAAGGCGCGACGGGAGCGCTGGAACCCTCCCCTAGGTTGACGGAGAGACCCAAAGACACTACTCCACCGTCTGGCCCACGGGACAGCTTCTCGGACGGTGACAGGGGATTTCCTTCACTTTGTGAGAGAGATCTCGACGCCTGGAGGCGGAGGAGCAAGCCTTTCCACCCCTAGACCGTTCTGGGTCCTCCCACTGGACCAAGGAGAGATTCGAGACCTGTATGAACAGGTTGAATAGGTTTGTGGCCATTTCTGAGCACATCCCACCGAAAAGACCAAGGTAGGTACCCCTCAAGACCCTCAAGCCAAATTCCCTAGACTTTTTGACCCCCAGGAAGAGGGACTGTATACATATGATCTCACTGAGGAGGACCCTCATGTTGAAACTCTGGATGATGATGAATTCATGGATACTAAGGACCTACAAGATCCTGTAGGGGGCTTTGAGGAAGACCCTGACATGTGTGACCCACAGCCATGGCAGTTCCCTGGGGCGTCAACTGACCCTGATGCATTAGATCTGGCCTCTCCACAGACTTCTCCTGTCAGAGAGGTTTCTCCTGTGGACGATCAGCCCACGTTTAATGCCATGCTACGCAAGGTGGCTGCACATTTTCAAATCAATACGGGAGAAACTACCACAGAGGTTGATTTTGTTGAAAAAATCATCAAAGAAAAACCACCTGCTAGCCAGGCCATCCCTCTCCTCGCCTCCATCAAGAGGCGCCTCATTCCCTCTTTGTCTACACCAGCCTTAGTCAGGGGTGTTAACCCTTGGATTGAGAAGCTCTTTAGCCCTTCACCCGCAGACCCTTTATACATTAGGGGTCATTCTATCCCAGATTCCCTGGTGGTGACCACCACAAGGAAAAGGGCGGGGTTCCTTTGTCCACCAGTGAAGCACCCCCTGATAAAGAGGGGAAAAAAACTCTATGCTCTCGGGAAGAGGATTACATCCTCAGCGGTATTTGCTACGCGCATTGCCAACAATACCACCCTGTTGGCTAGTTACGCTGATGCCCTGTGGGGCATGTTGCGTGAAGGCCTACAGGAAGTCCCTGAACCTCTTCGCACCCGTCTTTTGGCCACTGTTACAGAAGCCGCTCAAGTGAACTAGAGCATCATTAAAAATACCTTAGATGCTGCAGAAACGGCTCGCCGTTCCTTAGTCCAGGGCATACTCCTTAAAAGGGATGCATGGCTTAGGAACTCAGGGTTCATGCCAGAGACACAGGCATCCCTCATTAACAAACCCCTGGAGGACTCCAACTTGTTTGGAAAGGCGGTTGACGATGCACTGGAAACTGCAAAGAAGGAGCATGAGACTTTAAAAACCCTGGACCAGATCACGAGACCCCCCAATAAGCGCGGATATGGAAATAGGCGCTTTTTCGTGCTCAACGACAAGCTCAGCAACAGTATACTTCAGCCAGCAACTGGTCCTCCCCTCAAGGAACCAACACAATGCGTACACTCACAGAGGCCAACGTCGTGGCAAAGGAAGGGGTTGGGCCCTACTCTTAGAGGCTCCCCGGCCACCGCCACTAAATGACCCAATAATTCGGGTCCCCTCCCATGCATCCCCGGTCGGGGGCCGGTTAACATGTTTTCTCCAGGCATGGCATGGGAGGGGATTATCAAAGACCGTCGGGTACTGTCAACAATAGCCCATGGTTACTGCATTGAGTTCAGCCGGTCCCCGACATTCAGACCTCCAAAGCGAAGACGTCTCACCCCAGAACACCTTCTCATCCTTCTTCAGGAAGTGGAATCGCTGCTGCAAAAAGGAGCCATAGAGGTTGTGCCTCTATCACAGGTAAAGGAGGGTATTTATTCAGTGTACTTCCTTGTACCCAAAAAGGATCTAACCATGCACCCTATATTAGATCTACGTCCAGCGAACAAACTTTTAAAACCTCAACTCAAAAATTTTGTATGGTGACTCTGCAGGAAGTAATCCCCCTGCTCACACAGGGGGTTTACATGGCAACATTGGACATGAAAGATGCATACTTTCAAATGTCAACATTGCCAGCGCACAGGAAATACCTCAGGTTCATGATAGAAGGCTAGCACTATCAGTTCAAAGTGCTACCCTTCGGCATAGCCTCAGCGCCAAGGGTATTCACGAAGGTACTGTCAGTGGCAGCTCCACATCTGCGCAGGTTGTCCATTCCAGTTTATCCTTACCTCGAAGACTGGCTCATAACAGGGGATTCTTAGATTCTTATGAAACATGCTTCTCAAATACCCAAAAGACTACAGACCTCTTGTTCCACATGGGCTTCTCCATCAACAAGAGGAAGTCCAGTCTAGACCCCAGACAAGTCAAGCAATTTCTAGGGGCTCTAATTCGAACAAGGGACGGCCTCGTCTTCCCCTCCAACGAGTGGGTCCAAAACATGCTGTTTCAGATCCCTCAATATGTAGCCGGTCGAGAGGTGACGGTACTCAAAGCCATGCGATTGCTAGGAATGATGGCGTCATGTATTTATTTGGTTGCTCATGCGCGACTGCGCATGCGCCCAATGCAAGAGTGGCTCAACAGCCAGTGGTGTCAGGCCAGCGGACCATGGGACGATCTAGTGGTTGTCTCGCAAGCCAAGGTTCTCTTGCTGCGGTGGTGGTCGAGGGAGAACTTTGTGATGGGGAAAACCTTCACCACCCCCGCAGTGGAAGCGGCTCTAACCACAGACTCATCCCCCACAGGATGAGGGGCTCACCTGTCCCATCAGACTGCTCACAGAGTTTGGACTCCAAGTGTGGCGTCCAAACACATAAACCTACTGGAATTGTTGGCGGTCTTCAAAGCACTGAAGGACTTCCAGACATGTCGGGGTTAAGGTTTGGGGTAAGGGATGGCTCTTCCTGTTCCCAAAAAGACGTTAAATAGGGAAAAACTACATTTCCCAGTATGCTTTGGTAGTGTGTAGCTTGGAGGTTTTCACACGGCACTCCAGCTTGGCTTAATGAGGAACTGCTTAAAGTCCGCCGCCGCCCGTGCCTCAGTGCAGGTAATTACAGTTTATCAGCACGGGCGGCGGCAGCTGAGGACGCAAGCAGATGAGACTGCGTTGGGACGCCGAAGGACTGTGAAGCTTCTCCCCGGCCGCGATGGTGATTTACAGCATTATATGCAGGAAGGAGAAGGAGCTGGGGCAGCGGCAGTGAAACAGCTTTACCCTTCGTGTTGGGCATCAGACTTCGGGTTCCGGGTGTCCTCGTGAGGCATCCAGACGGCCAGTTAAGTGTATTACTTCATTGGCATTGTTTATGAAGCATGTGTTCATTTGGCTGCTTATTTTGTTTCACAAAAATTGCTCAGAGCATTGGAGAAAACACGCCACTAATCTAAGAACTGACAAACATTACACCTGACTCATTATGCATTTACAGGGAGAGAATCATCTCTAGTTCATTTGATTTTGGGAACATTACATAGTGTCCCACAGCAAGAGGGCACGTGTTTTGTGTATTTGTTGTGACTCATTGTCGCTTCACTGTGCCCCGTGGGCCATGAGTCTTGTGTCTTCATGCAAGGGACATCCCTTTTGTTTGTGCCATTACGCTTGTTTGCAAACTTCTATGTACAAAGTGGAATATTCCACCATTTGCTTCAGTATTGTGTCATGCCTAAGTATTTAACCCCATGTTCTTTGTCTGGAAAGTGGTCTCTATATGACCAGTAATAAGGATATGCTATGCTAGGTACTCTACTGTTTATTATCTTTGTATGCAGGAGGTTTATTTCAGGTTTTAGGAGGCCAGCTTAGGTGTTCAGGATTTAGAGTATCGGTATAGGAGTATTGACCTACACAGTAGCGATTATCATGTACTTGCTTGTTATGTTTTACCCTTCTTTCCTTTGTCATTCCACCCCCTTTCCCTAACTCCGCCTTCCCCCCATTGGCTGCCACGTGGCTTCCTGTGTTATTCATATTCAGGCGCCCGTGCCAACCACGGTGGGAGGGTCGATCTATTCGGCTTCTGTGGTTCGGGAGAGGGGGTCAAGTCCCCTATCCTCCCTTTGTGAGTTTGACAAGACACACCTACAAGCAAAGACAGTGCTGATTCTCACAGACAACACCACAGCCATGTACTACCTGAATAAGCAGGGGGGCACTCACTCTCCAGGACTGTCCAAGTTGTCCCAGAACATCTGGAAGTGGGCTCTCAAGCACATGTTCCTGTTATCACAACATGTACCAGGGAAACTCAATCTTCTGGCAGACGGACTCAGCAGAGACTTCCCTCTACCCGCAGAGTACGAATGGCAATTACATGAAGACATCGTCTCCAACTTTTTTGCAGAATGGGGCTTCCCAGAGATCGACCTGTTCGCAACTCTGGAGAACACCCAATGCCAAGATTACACCTCCAGGTACCCCAGAACCGCTCCAAGGGAAACGGCCTCTGGATAACATGGTCAGGGAAACTTGTCTACGCTTTTCCCCCCCGACTCACCTTCTCAACAAGATTGTGCACAAGATGCACCAGGAACCAGTTACCATGATTCTGGTGGCGCCCATGTGGCCCCGCCAACCCTGGTTTTGCTCATCTGATGGAGATGTCACTGTCTACTCCAGTGAAACTGCCCTGCCCGTACAATATGTTGTCACAGGACAGGGGCCGAACGCTGCATCCATGCCCGCAGACCCTGAACTTAGCAGCCTGGCTCCTGAGGTCATAGAATTTGGACATTTGCAGCTCCCTCAGAGATGCATGGACATTCTCAGGGAGGCTAGGAAACCGAACACTTGTTACTGCTACTCTAGTAAGTGGAAACGGTTCGTCATTTGGTGTAACTCAAGGAGCATCAACCCTGTTCACTGCTCTCCCACACATATTGTTTTATACCTGACTCACTTGCTGGACTCAGGTTTAGTCTTTAATTCTATTAAAGTTCACCTAGCTGCACTCTCCTCCTACACTACGTCACAACATAAGGTGTCATGGTGGAAGGTTCCAGTTATTAAAGCCTTCATGGAGGGAGTGAAGAGCATTCACCCTCCTATATCTAACCCAGCTCCCGGATGGGATATGAACGTCGTGTTAAGCAGGCTAATGGGCTCCCCCTTCGGGCCCATGCATAAAGTGAGCTTTAAGGATCTCACTCTTAAGACTGCTTTCTTGATAGCTATCACCTCCATTAGGAGAGTTAGTGAACTACAACCGCTCTCTATCTTAGATCCCTTTGTAACAGTTCACAAAGATAAGGTGGTTCTACGCACACACCCTAGGTTTGTACCGAAATTCATTTAGAAGTTTCATGTCAACCAGTCTATAGAACTACCAACGTTCTTTCAAAACCCTTCAAACTTGGGGGAGAAGAGCCTGCACACACTTGATGTGCGCAGGGCGGTCATGTTTTATATGGAAAGAACTCGTCCACTAAGTAAGACTAATCAGTTCTTTGTCTCAGTGGCGGCAGGAAGACAAGGAGATGCAGTTTCCAAATCCACTAGCTCTAGATGGATTGTCCAGTGCATCACTCTCTGCTACACTCTTGCTAAGAGAGAACTGCCCTTCAAGCCTAGAGCACATTCTACTCTAGGCACCGGGGCATCCATAGCATTCATTGCAAATGTTCCCCTTGAGTCCATTTGCAAAGCGCCAACCTGGAGTTCTCTACACACCTTTACAAAACACTATTCTAGATCTGATTCCCAGGTGGGACAAACAGTACTAAGACATCTTTTCTCTACTGTTCCTTCTCACAACCAACCTCCAACTCTGGCTACTGCTTGCTAGTCTATGCACAGCTGTGATTCTAAGCAGATTAACAAACATTAGAAGACATGTATTACTTACCCTAAAAGCATTTCTGATGGTTGTATCTGCTTAGATTCACATGTGCCCACCCTTTCCTCCCCGCTCGGATGGAAGGAACATAGACGTTTATTACTTTCTCTCTTTTCTGTACTCACGTTAGTCATAAGGCTCCCTAATGGCAGAAAAAATACAAACAGGTGGACCTCGATGCGTGAGGGATTTTCGGTACACTACGCGTCACTATAGGGATAGTGTTACAGACACGCCTATGTCGACGTTCCCTTTTCGTCTTTCGAAAAACAAGATGCAATACTCCGCAGTGACCACTGGATGTCGTACTATGTACAGCATGTGAATCTAAGCAGATACAACCATCAGAAATGCTTCTACGGTAAGTAATGCATGTCGTTCAACTTGACTGCAATGTTGAGATCAGTCTATAGCAGGCTTGCTTGCTTTGCAGTTTCCACGACAGTTCCTTGCAAGAATGTGCTCTATTATTGTGCATAGTAGCAGTGTTGAGATATGCGTTGGAGGGAGATAGATATTCCAGCTGTGAAGCGGTCTGCCGTGCATCTGTAGTATACTACTCTCACTGGACCTTGGGACTCGCATAAAATAGATAACATTGCCCCTGCCTGTTAAAACTCGTGGAAATTGTGACTGGTATGTGTCAAGTTACAGGGGACTGGTACATCGAACATCCAAGGAAATGGACTTGTAATATGTCTTTTTCAAAGTACCAAATCCCAAAGCAATTGTCCTTTGGGCTCACATCATTGCATTTTGTATAATGCAAGAGGCTACCTAAGGGTCACAATTCCAACTCAGAGGATCTAATTCAGGGACAGTATTTGTGTTTGAATGAGAGTGGCTACTCCAGCATGCTTGACAAAAGGTGATAATCTGGTGAACTGGAGCAGCGTACCAACTTCCTTGTTTACACCATTACACCTGAATTTCTCCATAGTGGCACTCTGTGGGTGAAGTGCTTCACATGATGAGGGTTCTGAAGCAACACATGTTCTCGCAGCATTCATGCTCTTTTATCGGGCTCTTCTATGCAGTATGCTGATCCCTGACTTTCAGCTGCAGGACTCGCTGATAAGGTGTGCCACCCCACCGGCGAATTCAAAGGCAAATAATCAATGGGGCACCAAATGTAGCGACAGCAGGGTCTCCCGGAACATTGTCCTCTGTCACAGGTCTGGAATAGACGTCAGGACCACCACAGTACTAAGTGTGTATCCATTCAGCCAGCCATGTTAGTGGCGTGACTGGCTCTGCAACATGAGTTGAGGAGCCTGTCATTCCCCCTTACAGGCATGGAACAGCAATCAACGTTTTCTGTAGTCCGCCCATCTTTGCCCACTTCTCGACACCATTTAAATCCAGTACAATAAATTAATGGCATCATTAGGCCTATCAAAAGGCAGTCCTCAATTAAGCAGCCATTTTGTTGGTGATTAGCCACGCCTGTCTGACAACTACTGAGATATAAGAACGTTCAAAATAACAGCCATTTCTACCTAGACGTGTGACAGGCCATTTCCTTGCATCAAGTGTGGCATACATGAGGAAACGCTGCACATCATAGGAACGATACAGTGGAGGATGCATGGGATGCACCTAGAAAGACTTGTTTACAGGCGCTTTATAAATGACCTATCATATCATATAGCTAATTTACCATGCAAGGACAGAGAATTAAATGTTATATTATAAATTAGATTTAATGGAGGATACATGGAATAGCTGATTTGTAATGCAAGGACAGGATTGATGTTGCCCCCCAATGCCTCAATATTTGTAAATCATTATCCTAAGACACATTTAATTTTTATGGCACAATTAAAGAAATGATGAAAATAAGTACCACGTTTAAGAGATATGAAAAATGTATCTGGAGCAGAACTACAGATAATTATACTTTGGTCAGCCAATAACTTAAAGCAGTAAAAAGGAGCAACACATCTGATTCAATTTAGCATCATTAGAATAACATATAAAAAACTAAAGGTACATCTTTTATACAGGGTGAGGAAGATCAAATTTGAGTAATTAATTCGCTGATGAGTAAAACGTTGATAAATATATTGCGTTGTGAATGAATTGTTGAAATTATACTGTCTGTAATATACAGAGAAAGACTTCAAAACAGTTCAAACCAAAATGCAAAATGCAAACTACTCTTTTATTCAGGTGTACATAGGCTCAGTGCTGCTAAGATATACTGGAATCTAGAAGGCTTGCTAGATCATTGCTAGAGCTGGTAGATTGTGAGACTGTAGAGCCCCTCGTATTAATAAGGTGTTTGCCGGCTTTTCCCATAATCTCTCTAGGAGAACACATATACACCAAGACAAACAATTAATGTGATATTTGGCTGGTGCTCCTATTTCACTCCTCCTGCAAGAAGCTCTGTTGATTCTCAAGGATGAAAATCTTAGTGTGTCAAGAATGTTCTTGTGGATTTCATAGGCAGCAGGCACTCTCATGCATCAGTCAAGGATCAAAGGATGAGAGACAAGCCCAGAAGCAATTTGAAAAAAAAGTACAATGTTGGGCAAATAATAAAGGTTTAGTGAGATTCAACTAAATACTCGGAGTCAATTCAAGGGTCATGGCTAGCTAAACATGCTAACTCAGCTAAAAGTCCAAGATTCAGGATAAGTTCTCCCAAGTATGGGCTCAGGATAGGTTCCTTTCCCTGGCTGCGATTGGAGCAAAGTCTTTGCCAAACTCTCTAGATTCTTGTGGATTTCAGTTTTTTTTGTCAGGTTTCCCAACCTCTAGCTTTAGGATCTTCTGCACTGTTCTTCTCTCCTGTCTTGGGATCTGCCTTGTTATTTTCAAACTTCGGCTTAAGGGTTACCCCAACCCCTCTTCTTTTCAATAGTCCCAACAGCCTTAAGACTGATAAAAGGTTGGCAAGATGAGTTGGTGTCCAGCTATATTAAACCTCTACATCGTTTGGGTTATCCATGCAAGTAGCCACAGGCCTTTTCAGACATTCTCTACACTCTTCTGCTCATTAATCGCTCTCCCTTCCCTAGCTCCCTCAAGTTCTCTGGTTGTCCACCAAAGTCCTTTTAATTTGGTGAATTGTTCCCTTACCCACCACCTCTGCTTATCTGTTTTGCACTTCCTTTCTCAACTCTTACACCTCTCTGACCACTAAACACGCGCATTTACCTTTCTCGGCATCCTTCTCTTCTCCAGCCCAGAGTTTCTCCTGGATTTCCTCCTCACCCTATTTCACCCGGAGTGTACTTGCCTTCTGTATTCCTCCAACTCTCATCAATTGTTCCACCCACTTGTATACTCTGTTTCCTTAGCTTTTTTTTATCCATAACTCCTCAGTTGGAATCTCCCCTTCAACCCTCAGCTCATTAACACCAGCTCTCTCTCTGTCTTTCTCTCTAGAACACCATTGTGTGTCCATCTAACACCTTTTGCTCTTGTCCTCTCTTGAACACCCTTTGACTCTCATGCACTTTTGAGGGCCCTGCAGCAGCTCCTCAACCCTTCATCCTTCTGGGATTAATATATTGATTACTATTAAATGTGGTAATAACAACTATCATAACATCACTTAGAAATGGGAGAGAAACGGCATGCAGCTTTATCCAAAAACGTGCTATTGCTATTATTATCATTATTATTATTATTATTCGATAGCCCCACCGAAGTCCGAAATTGCGCAACCTTGTAAACCTTTCATATTGTTTTGAAGTTTTAATTGTGTTTTCTTAGGGTTCTCCTTGCTTTCATTTTCTTGCTTACATGAGAGATGTCTTTAGACGCCTTGCACTTCGATGTAATTTCATAAAAAATGAGGCAAGGATATAACAAAAATAAAATGCATTGTACTCTAGGAACTTCTTTATTGTGAACAGTCATGTAACATTTGAATCTTAAGCTTCATGTATAAGCTTCATGTAATATTTTAACATTTGTTATTGGACAGTTGATGGTGTATGTGCAGTAGCAAGCTGTGTTGGCAAAGAGTTAGCACCACATGTGAAAAAGCATGGAAGCAAACTTATTCCAGATTCTTTAAAGAAAGACAAAGATGGAAAATCTTCTCTGGATGGGGCCTTGGTGGTTGCAGCAAGTGGTGTTCAAGGTAACATGACTATGTATTTTGTGCCTATTTAAAGTGTTAGTTAATTGATCAAAACCAAATGTTAAATAGCATGGATTTTGTAAAACCTACATTGCTTTGCCTCTGCAGGTTTTGCTACAGTCTGGCAGGGTTTGGAATGTGCAGCAAAGAACATTACTAAAAGTGTAGCATCAGAAACCGTGCAGACAGTTCGACACAAGTAAGCTTTATTTTTGTTAATTTTGGCATTTTGTATATTAATACAATATATTTATTAAGCCGTTTTAACCTGAAATGGGAAACGCATATCTTATGATCTAATACATTTACCATTTCTGGTCTCAAGACCCAACAATGACC
Source organism: Ambystoma mexicanum (assembly GCF_040938575.1). Taxonomy (NCBI): domain Eukaryota; kingdom Metazoa; phylum Chordata; class Amphibia; order Caudata; family Ambystomatidae; genus Ambystoma; species Ambystoma mexicanum. Next base: position 608,707,216 of record NC_090941.1, read on the forward strand.
GTATCAATGGAGACTGCTCCATTTAAATTTTGCCCCAACTGATTGACACCTATAACATGTGTAACCACTGCCTTCCCATGTAAAGACTGTCAAAAGTGGAAATCGAAAACCTTAAAGAGCAGTCAACAACAGCAATAATGGGCAGGGTATGCCATTAGAGTCTGCGATGAAACGATCAATTTAGGCTTCTAAAAAAAAGGGAACACACAAAGCCGTCTCAGCGGGCTTCTGAAGTGCCCCCGAAAGTATGTCCTAGGAGCCACACGGCACGCACAAAACACGTGCACTGACAGCAATTAAATCCCTGTCGAAGAGTACCAAGCCCACCCTGAAGTCCGGCACAGAGGCCTGTGAAGGCTCAGAAATGTGAGGCAGACAACTTTTGGATGATTTCTCAAGTACACATTTCAATAAATGCCTCACTATCCCTACTCTGACGAGGATTTCCCTGCCTATCATAAACTAAAGGAAACACTTTAACAAAGGATATTGGGCCCTCACACTTATACATAAAATACACAAGAAATATATGGCAATTCACAACATCAGCAACTGCATTTATGATGTATTCAGTCTTTCTTTATAACCTGGGTGAACTCCCCTTCCCCAGGTTTTAGGTTTAATTCAGTTCCAATGTTGAACAAACAAAAAAGGAAATCCGGGTTTGCAACAAAGTTCCAACACAGTTTGTGGCTCCTTCACTTTGTCAAAAGAAAGTTCTGTCAAATCAATGTTCAACCAAAATAACAATTCTTCTTCTTCTTTGAATAATAATTTCCACTTCATCAAATAGCACCAATGATATTCATAGCCAGTGTTAAAGAAACACAGCTCTTCTTGTCAAGGAATAAAGAAGCACCGCTTCTTGTCAGCTCTCTTCTTTATAACACCATAAATGACAGTTTATAGCTTTGTCAGTATGACTTCTAAGCACCTTTACTTCCACCTGGCTAACTCTCACCCCAGGTTCACTTATACAAAAATTCACCATGCGGGCCTACTCGCCTGCCCTGTAGTGTTCCACTCTCTGCTGTGCTTTCGTAGTCTTAAATCTACTGACAACCAAAGGTTTTTACCACAGCTTCTGCAGTTTAAAATCTTGTAACTTTTGAAAAAGACAGTGTTCACATTTAGTGTTCCTCAACACCTTCATGTAGCCAAGGCACTCTTCTTCTGAACATTTAGCTTCCAGAAGGGTAGCCTCTCTGCCACGTTTGTCTTTCTGCAACATTAGCATTTATCACAGCTACAGCAGTTTGCTACTTTGTGACTGTTAACAACTTTTCAGAAACAACAAGGTTCACTTTAGAACCCCTCAACACTTCCGAGTAAGCATGGCACTCTTCTTCTGAACATTCACCTTCCAGAAGGGAAGCCTCTTTGCCACTCTTGTCTTTCTGCCACACCAGCAACCAAAATACTCTTAAGGATATGATTCTACCTTTCTTCCTTTTGGCTTTGGCAATGTGAGTTTTTATACCAGTGTGTAGGGAACAATCATAATCAACAAGCTTCACCCTTCTACAATATTGCATTCACTGCTTCTCTTCCTGCCAACCAGAGCAGCTTAATTGTATGCCTTGTTGTTAGTCTCTTTTGGCTTAAGACAATGTGTGTACAATTCATTAGGCTTTGGGATAATGTTTGCACCACTCTTGGCTTGGGATAAGGCTTTCACCACTCTTGGCTTTGAGCAATGCTTGTTCCCTGTAACTCACAATTTAAAGTTCAGTCACTTTGGTACAGTGCTACAATGTTCTTCTGCTTCATAAATTATCCATTTTGTTAGCCTTCACTTTCAGGATCATTTTTAAGCGCACGCGATTCGTATTTCAGCTCTTTAAAGAGTTTAACAATCAATTATAACTATTCCGCAGTTTCACTTCTACGCAAGTGCTACTTCAGTCATCTTCATTCTTCAACAATCGGGGTGGTGTCGCTTTTACTCATACGCAAGTGCTACTCTTGTTGCATTGCACAGTCCTACAATTTACGGTTGGGTTTACAAGGCTTTCACTCACATGCAAGTGATTCTCCTTGGTTACAGTTGCCTGCCTCTGTTCGCGCAAGGGATCAGAACGCTCAGTAACACCCACCGGCTTCTGTCTTCGCTCCCTTTGCTTTCTGCAGGACTTAGACTGCTTCTGGCTTCTTTGAACATACACTCTTCCTCAGCGAAGGTGTCTTCATTCCCACCACGCAGTCACAGAACTCTTCTCGCTCCAGGGACCCTCTGCTACACACCAACTTCCAGCCACGGTATCCGGCACGCTTCCTGTTGCGCAATCTCTGCAATCAGGTTCACATGGGGAAAAGCAGCCTTTCTTCACGCTTTCTGCTAAGCAACATTTGCACTTCAGATTCAGGGGGAAAAGGACCCTCTAAGGACCGGTAACTGGAATCCGCTTTGCAGTGGGCCAGGCCCCCTCTCTTTCCACCAACTTCTGTTTATACTGCCAGCTACATGCTCTCCTTCTGCTGCTACTACTACTGCCACTCCATCTCCATCTAATGACTTGCACCTGAGGGGGTCTTTTAAGCCTCTGTGCTTCCCTCAGGTGGGTGTCATTATGCTTAACAAGCTGACTACACCTGCAGCATTGCTCTTGAGTCCTCTTTCTTGTCCCAGTACTTAGGAGATTATGGGACTTGTAGTCCCCAATAACAGAATTATGCTTTTGTGTCAGCTTTCCATTTTGAAATGCCAGTTTACTTCTCCTAAATGTATTTAAGGAAAGATCACAAGAGTTCATTTGAAAAGGAGAAGGCAGTTTAAGTCATTGTTTATAGGTTCCCTGTCACTTTACCTCTGGGAATAAGGGTGGCAGGGGTTAATTTTAGAACTCTCAAATGGTATTTACTTTCTAAGGGTGTTTAGGGATTTCATATCACTGTTACCCACATCATAACGATAATAAGCCATTACATGCTGTGGTACCCGTAAAAGGTTCTTCCCCTTTAAAAACAAATACTGTGTCTCACCCCACGGGATCTCCGCACAATCCAGGGCTTGTATCTTACCAGGTGATCCTCCAGCCGAACACCACCCCTAAGGTCAGGATCAGGAAGTTCAGGAAGTGTCTGCCTTTCCCTGGCTACCTGTCCGGAGACTTTAGGCCGGGGTTTAGTGAGGGATCCGCAGGATTCATCACAGTCCACACATCTCACAGAAAACAGCAGGTGACTACATCGGCCAAGAAACCACAGACTTACCCAGCAGCGATAGTAAGACACTTTGCACAGTCCAATTTAGGTACCAAGATAGCAGGAACAAACAAACACTGCGCGGAGGGTTTAGGCGCTGAAACACTTGCAGGTAATAACGCCAGTGCCAAATCATTTATAGGAGCAAACACTGTGGAACCTCTAGTTAGATAGGCTGCCAAACATGGCCCAGAAAGCCATGGTGGTGCCGAACACTGTGCGACGGTCTCCATCGGTGCAGGCAAATGCGCACAGAAAGAAAGCAACATACATGCAATACATTTTGACACAGTGGACCCCATCTAAAACACCATCCTTTACATCCACATTGAAATGTGTGGGTAGAAGACCCACACTTAGAAGAAGACTGAAAAAATGAATCCTAGTTACTTACAGTCACGATAGAAAGGACTCCCCTATAACATTCTACAGGCTGAAGGGGAGTATAAGGAAGCAGGGGAATATGAAAATGTCCCTTGGGCAAAGACCTAGACTAAGGTAGCACAACCACCATGGCTCGCTACTCAAGAGCATGTTGTTGCTCAGGCCATAGTCAACTTGGATATGGTCGAGTGTGAAAGGCAGGAAAGAGGGAAAAGAAAATCATGAGATTGATTCAATAAAGGGTTAAGAAAATGACCCTTCCAAGGTTGCATGGGTCCACTACATTAATGCTGACAACATACAGGTGGATGACCCTGATACAGAGGGGGGATACAATTCAATGGGCAGGATGAGGACATAGATGCCTCCCAGTGGACTTCCTGAATGAAATATTGACCACATCTATAACTCCACGGGACAAACATGGCTGAGTATGCTGCGTCAGCTCGTATAATGTCTGTGGCTTTGTTTTGTCCATGGCTCACATACGCCCATGGCTCATGCAAATATAAAATGCTGTCTCCTTTGTGTGATAATCCTGTGGAGTCATCATTAATCCCCAGCCTGAGATCTCCTCCTATGTGGCCAGGAGACAGCAGCCGCTACCTGATCCTGGGGGTGGTATTATGAGGGAGGATCACATGGGAGGAGATTGCTCTTGGGGAGATGTGGTGACCCCCATCGGAAGGGACGGAGTATTCTTCCCTTATAAATGAGGAAAACCCAATAATGCTGAAATTCCTGATGGCATGTTGTCACTATACGAATCCCACCAGTTACAAAACTCTAAAAACCTTTCCTAACAAACATTCTAGGCTGAATTCCATTCACACCTCATATATACATAAAACACAAATAACATCTCCTATCTTTGATGTTTTTTATTATATATAAATCCCAAACAAATCACCTTAGAAGTCCTAATAATCCTACAGACTCTAACTTCCATAACGCCTCAAGTATTGAGATGAGGAACAGGAAGGAGGGAGGAGGAGTTAGTATGGATTAAAAGAAACCCTAAACTAAACATGCAGGCTAGTGGTTGCAATGTAGATCAGCTGTGCAGAACAATTAAAGATGGTTGAATCAGGAGGTGGATAGAAGAGAAGAAGCTCGGGCGAAGCGGGAAGCAGAAGCGCAGGTAAAGGCAGACGCACGTGAACTGACCATGCTGAAAGAGGCAAGTGCTTTCATTTACAGGGTCGTGCTAAACAGCAGCAACTTTACCAGAAAGTGAAGGTGAGGCCAGCAGGAGAGCTGAACGAGGTCTGCCAAACGGGAGACGCCATTTGTCGCAACAATGTGCCATGGGTCGGAAACGCTATGAGATACCGGTGAGTTGGCCCAGTGACAGTGGGAACCCCGGGGCTCACCGACAGGCACATGAACAGTTAAAAGGGCATTTTGAATACCGTCTTAGTAAATTAGAAAAACAGAATTGCACAATTGGTCATGCTTGAGATGTCAATATGGGGAAAGTTGGAGCAAATGTTATCCCAAGCCAATGAATGTTAATAAAGAAGCTGAAAGACAAAATGTGCACAGGTGTCCATATGAGGAAAGTTGGAGCCAGCATTGCCATAAGCAAATGAATATTGGTGAAGAAGTTAAGACTGAACTTGAACAAGTCTTCATATGTGAGATGCCCACATGGGGAAGCTTGGGACCAGTAGTATCTAAAGTCAATGAAGTACAGACAGTACTGGAGTACAACTGTGCTATACTGGGAAACAAAGAGAACATTGAAAGAAGCCCTGATAAATGAAATGAATCAGGCACTGAGCCTTTCTGGGGAATACCTGGCAGGAGAGTACACCAGGGAATCCATTTAAAGTGTATGAAAGAAAAAAGAAATTGTGAAAGGATACCTGGCAGGAGAGTATACCAGTGGATCTAGAGAATCTACTGAAGAATTCCTGGCAGGGGAGTATATCAGGAAGTCATCTTTGAAGCTGGCAAAAGAGACACTTTTGCTAGCCTTGAAACATTGTTGTACGGAATAGACATTCCTGCCCTACTTAAGGAAACATTGTTTGTGAAAAGACACTTTTGCCATCCTGCCTGAATTAATCCAGGGGAAAGGAACTACTCTCTGCATCCAAGGATGTCTTCTTGGAAAACACAATTTTTGTTGGATTTATCCATTTGCTTTACATTTGAACACTTCTTGGCTAATCCTAGATCATAGCTCATTTCCCCAAGTTTATTGTATTTCTCGAACTTTCATGTTGCCTTGCTTCTGCCACCCTAGTCACGTAACCCTACTCTGGACTACCCTAATATATTTGTAAGCTTTGTGTTATTGCACACACAATTACTTTAATTAATGAGCATTTTATAAATACTCAATGAACAATATTTTCTGAACTTAATCTCAAATTGCTGTCTTATTTCATATCGCTTTTATGGTGCATGCATTTCAGTTCTATGTCAGTTTCAATGGCATTATCCACACATTGTGGATCCACATAGAGTTCTCGCAACAGTTCCAAAGGCAGCCACAGAAGCAGAATGAAAAGTAGAAAAACAGAACTGTAATAGCAATGGGCAGAATTATCCATCGTTAGGAATCAGCTAATTTATCCCATTTTGTTGCATATCCTATTGATTGTAGTACACAGACTGACTGTGCAGTGAGCTGATTCTAAAGCATTCTTTTCTCATTTAAAAGTGGCTTCTACATATACATTCTTCACATCAGACAGTTTTTGTAATCTCTAGTACGTAGGGGAATCAAAGCAGTCCAGTCAAATTTGACTTTATATTGTGAATTGATTTCATAGTTCATAGTTCATTTTAGCAGGCCAATACACTTCATGACTATCATGACTATCATGGTGATTAAGGAAAATTTTACATGACATTCGAGATTGGGCTGTACAGAGCTATTATTTAAGATGGAGATACGGGTACCATTCGGCATATGTCCCTTAGCCGTTCCATCCCACCTGACGATGGATTTGAGGTTTCTTTTGACCATAGAGTCCAGTCTGTTCCGATTATCTGGTTTCTTTTCAGGTACACTTCAGGTGCACATGGAACATAGCGATTCACATCTTCTGGAACTTGCACCTCCCATGTGGGTCTACGCGCCATCCAATCCTGTTAACATTTTATTCACAATATTCTTCAGTCAGTTGAATATGTTGGGAGCCCCTGTACCTCAGACGGGCCCGTAAGCATTGAAAGAGCGTACTGTTTCTTCAATATTAGTGCCAGCTTGTAAACTTCCAAATAAAAATATAACATTTGAAAAAATAAACGCACTTCAAAACATCCACCAGAAAAAAGCAGTATTTACCAACACTAGGGTGAGTTATAGTGACATCATTGTTGGCTTTAAAGTAGAATTCTTCTATATTATTGTTTTGCTTGTTTCTTCTTGAGAAGCATAACATTTTATTTCCAATGTTGGTAGCTTTTTTAACATGTTGTAGGTAGTAATCTTACTTTTCTGATGCTTGTTAATCTGCTTAGAATCACATGCTGTACATATAGTTCTACATCTAGTGGTAATCACAGAGTATTGCATCTTTCTTTCGAAGATCGAAAGGGGACGTCCACATGGGCGTGACTGTAACACTATCCCTAACATGACGTGTAGTCTACCCAATATCTTTCACACGGCAAGGTCCCTCAGATTGTTTTCTTCCGCCCAACTAGTTGGTTGCTTTATGCAGAGCTCGCAAGAGTTCATATTGCTCATTACTTACTTCTTTGTCCCACGACCGATGGTCGTCTAGTATTCGCTACTTTTTTTCGACCACTACTTCGTGGACTCCTACGCCGAAGACATCCACTGCTGTTCGGCGACTGGTGCATTGATCGACGTCTGTCGACAGCGTGGCCTCGGCCCTCTGGCCAGGCTCTTACAGTAGGGAGAGTGGGGCCCTGGGTTGATTCTTTTCGAGAATGCATTTACTCTTTCCCTCTTTGGTCTGACTGCCATCTACCTCTGCTATGGAGAGGACACCCTTTACATTTTGTCTGTCGTGTAATGGAAAATTCCTGTGGAAAGGCACCCATCGCCATTGCAATAGGTGTTTACCTCGTGACCACGACGAGCATTCTTGTAAATCCTGCAAACTCCTTTGTCCCAAGACATTAAAGGATAGGCGGACAAAGCAGTGTGTGGCTTACGCAAAGCAGGCCGCAAGTTATACCCCCATTGGCGCTGTCGCTTCGAATGATGACTCCAGCGGCAGCCATGGCTCTGACCTGGAAGCCACAGACCTTTTGGCGGAACCTTCTGGTTCCCAGATGCCCGTCCATGGCCCCGACAGACAGGCCACCGGCACCGTTATGGGTAGTTGACACCCTGGCGACAAAGACACACACGCACCACATAGGGCAAAACACACAAACACTAATGCCTCCTCGACGGACACGGCAAAGAAGTGCCAAATGCCAACAGGCCGCCAAAAACTTCGCCAGTGTCTGCCGAACCTCGCGGTCCGGTGCCCTCCCCGCAACTGTCTTTTCGGCATGCGACTGGGTTTTCTTCCCATAAGGGCATTCCATCAAAAATGCACACAAGTGCCGACACGTCGTCCCAAGGGCGCGCCAGCACCTAAGGCTTCGGCGGTATCGAAACCCAGCATTCACCCGCCAAAATTCCGCAAGAGTCTTGCAACTAGTATTTCAGCAGTGGAAGAGCCTACGGGTGCCCCCTCTCGTCAAGAGGAGTACTCTGAATCCCCCCAGCCTCTCTCAAAGGCTCTATCAGTTAAATCTCCCTTCTGAACACCCCTTTCCTCCTCCAGACCCCTCTGCTTCATCCCTGTGGACTAGAATAATACGACCCCTCTCGCTAGTTACAGTGACGTACAATGGGGCCTGCTCCAAGAAGGCCTCCAAGAGGTCCCTGAACCCACACGATCACGCCTGCTGGCAGTCGTCACTGAGGGTAGACGGGTGACCTATAATATTTTAAAGAACACCATAGATGCATTCTGGCACAAGGGATTCTCCTCAAGAGACACGTCTGGCTGAAAAATTCACACCTCAAGCCGGAGACTCAGGCCTCCCTGATAAATAAACACGTAGAGGAGTCAAACCTATTTGGTAAGGCTGTCGATGACACCTTGGAGACGGCTAAAATAAGAACATGAGACACTGACGCTGCTGAAACAGCAGGACGAATTCTGGCACAAGGGACTCTCTCAACAGACATGCCTGGCTGAAAAATTCAGGCTTCAAGCCGGAGACTCAAGCTACACGAGTCAAACTTATTTGGTAAGGCTGTCGATGACGCCTTGGAGACGGCTAAAAAAGAACATGATATGCTGAAATCGTCAACCAAATTACGGCCAAGCCTTTCCAACAGCGGGCAGGTTCAAACTCTCATCGTTCCTTTCAAGGTCAGTCCTTCTCCTGATCTCCCCATGGTCAATATGGCACTGGAGGTACCCCATGGTCCTCTGGACAAGGCTCATCTGGCAAAAGCCAGTATCAGCAAAGAGGACAGTGCAGAGGCAAGGGTAGAGGCAGAAACCTCACCCCTAAAGGCTCTCCGGCCTCCACATCAAAGTGACTCGTCAGTCCGGGTCCCCTGCCATGCCTTCCTGGTCAGGGGACATTTGTTATCATTCATTCACGCATGGGAGGGAATCAAATCAGACCAGTGGGTGCTGAAGACAGTCACCCATCGTTATTGCATCGAGTTCCACCAGCCACCTCAATATCACCCGCTAAAGAGCAGACGCCTATCAACAGCAAACCTGCAAATCCTGCTGGAAGAGGTGCAAATCCTTCTGGAAAAGGGCACTGTAGAAGTCGTCCCCTTTCACCAGGTAAACAAGGGTATTTATTCAGTCTACTTCCTTGTGCCCAAAAATGATCTCACCATGCACCCTGTGTTAGCCCTGCGCCCAGTGAACAAATGTCAAACCACAAAAATTCTGACTGACAGCATTGTAGGAAGTAATTCCACTGCTGGTGCAGGGGGATTACATGGCCATTTTGGAAATGAACGATGCATACTTTCATATTTCAATGTTGCCAGCACACAAAGTACCTAAGGTACATGATAGAGGACACCCACTATCAGTTCAAGGTCCTTCCCTGCGGCATCGCCTCAGCTCTACGGGTGTTCACAAAGGTACTGGCCGTAGTAGCTGCACACCTGCGCAGGCAGTCCATTCGAGTCTATCCTTAATTAACGACTGGCTCACAATAGGGGATTCGTACGGATCATGCCTACTAAATACCCAGAAGACGGTAGATCTCCTCGTCAGCCTAGGCTTCTCGATCAACGAGAAAAGGTCCAGTCTAGACCCCAGACAGGTAAAATCGTTTTTGGGGGTTCTAATTCGGACCAAAGACGGCCTCGTCTTTCCCTCCAATGAGCGGGTTCAACACATGCTGTTCCAGATCCCTTGCTGTGTAGCCAGTCACGAGGTGACCGTATGCAAAGCCATGCGACTCTTGAAAATGATGGCCTCCTGCATTTACCAAGTTCTGCACGCTCGTTTGCGCATGCGCCCAAAGCAAGAGTGGCTCTCGAGCCAATGGTGTCAGTCCAGCAGACAATGGGACGATCTACTGGTTTTCTCGGTAGCCCTCGTTCAGTCTCTGCAGTGGTGGTCAAGGGAAAACCTTCTGCAGGGGAAAACCTTCACCACCCTGCAGTAGAAGCCACTCTTACCACAGACGCATCTCTGACGGGGTAAAGGGCTCACCCCCTTGAACAGACGGCACACAGCGTGTGGTCCCCATAAACATGTGGTCACATAAACCTGTTGGAATTGCTTGCAGTGTTCATGGCCCAGAAGGCTTTTCAAACGCACCTCCAGGGGAAGACAGTCCTAGTACTCACGGACAGTACTATGGCCATGTATTACTTAAATAAACAAAGGGGCACTCACTCTCCAGGGCTGTCCAAACTGTCACAGAATATATTGAAATGGGCTCTCAAACACAAGATGTTCCTCCTGTCAAAACATGTTGCAGGGGATCTCAATCTTATGGCGGATGTACTCAGCAGAGACTTCCCACTATCCGTACAGTACGAGCAGTGATTGCACGAGGACATTATTCTCAATGTCTTTGCAGACTGGGGCTTCCCAGCGATCGACTTGTTTGCATCTCTGGAGAACGCACAATGCCCCGATTACGCCTCCAGGTACCCTCAGAACTGCTCCAAGGGGAACGGTCTCTGGATAACAGGGAAATTTGTCTACGTTTTTCCCCCGATTCCCCTGCTCAACAGGATAGCCAGTCAGGGTGATTCTGGTGGCCCCGATGTGGGCCAGCCAAACTTGGTTCTTCCATCTCATGGCAGTGTCCGTCTCCCCTTGCAGAAAGCTGCCATGCCCTGTCACAAGACCAGGGGGAGACACTACATCCATGCCCTCAAACTCTCCATTTAGCAGCCTGGCTCCTGAGGTCCTAGAGTTCGGACACCTCCAACTCCCTCAAAGGTGTATGGACATACTCGGGGAAGCACAGAAACCAAGCACCAGACATTGCTACTTCAGCAAATGGAAAAGCTTTGTCATCTGGTGTAATGGCAAAAGCATCAATCCTATTGAATGCACACCACACATATTGTACCTAACTCACCTGTTAGATTCAGACATGGGACCTCATAACAAGTATACCGGTCAGAAAATAGCCGTGCCGGTATATCCATACCGGCACCTTTTTCCGGACCAGCGTACTCTGAGTCGCGATGCCGGTAACACCGAAATCGCAAGTGACCCACCGCATCCGGAAACACTGTTGCTCGTATCTGCAGAGACACGCGTCAGCCATGACTGTGATACCGGCATGGCTTAAGTAAGTGCCCATTCCGAGATGCACAGACATGCAACCACTGGCATGGACATGCCGGTAACAACGTGAAAACGATGCCGGAAACACTGGCATCGCGGACCAGGCCTTAAGTGGTTTCTGGTGTGTAGAAACATGCCACAGGTGCCCAAAATCAGCACAAACTGGACCCCAATGGACTGGGCAACAGCAGAAAAGGACCACTCCCACACCCCTTCCAGAATCACAATGCTGCCATTAGCTGTAACAGTACTGGATCTGGAGGACATGCCTTCAGAGCTACTGAGGCAGAGGGTGCCGCAGATCAACCTCATCCCTGCTCAGATTCACACCCTGTACCGGCTAGATAGGAACACCATCACCACCATAGTGGACCGGATATATGATGACCTGGTGAGCATCATTAATATTCGGACAGGCCTACCCCCTTGCTGAAGGTAATGTCTGTGCTAAACTTTCGAATGGATTGTGTCCTCTCACGAATTCCTCATCTTTGATATTCGTATCTCCTAGCTTTGCTGCTTCGGATAAAAAAAAGTCACTAGAGGGCGCTGTGCTCGAGGTCGTGGCATCGACGTCCCTTGAGGGGTGCCGTCGCGCGTCAACGTCATCCATAACATAAATAGCTCGAGCTGTGGCCGTTGGCTTCAGTTCAGTTTTTTCCGAAAGCTTTGCTTCGAGTGTGAGCGGCGCGCTTCAGTTTTCTAAGGAAAATGTCTTCTTCTAACCCTTATACCCTGAAGAATGGCTTCAAAATATGCCAGAAATACTGGGCAAAAATGTCGATTACCGACCCCCACCATGTCTGCCTGTGGTGTCTGGGTTCCGAACATCGAACCAATGACTGTGGGTCCTGTCAGGCAATGACAAAGAAAGCTCTCAGGGAAAGGAGCGCTGAGGTAAACTGGTGGTGGGCAGGGCAACTTCAAAGTCATCCTCGAAAAAGGAGAAGTCTGGTGAGTCCAGGGATTCATCCTGATGCAAAAAGTCCAAAAATTCTCAATCGAGGAGTCAGCCGAGACAGTCGTCTTCTTCGTCAAAGAAGGCAAAAAAAGAGATGACATAGGTCTCCATCTTCTGTTTCCTCAGATTCCTCTACAGAACCCAATAACACAGAGAGTGTGGCCAGGCTTCTTCAAGGGCAGATTTATTGAAAACATTTTGGTAACGCCCAAACCAAGGGTATCACAGTGTTTGTACAAGGTTGGCAAGTAACAAATCAACAGGGTTCCTCCTCCTTCTTAGAACAAGGCACTGACTCTGGGTTAACATGAAGTCCAGGGCTCATGTCCGGAGTGCCCAGCACCTTTTCTCCCAGAGTAAAAAGACGTTCTCTGATCTATTAAAAAAAACATGCTTAGGGTTCAACAACCTCTGTCCAGGTCAATTCTCAGAAACACCCTAGGGAAGTTTATGTCACCCCTGCACCTCTTTCTTGGTTCCTTGGTTCCTGGTCTCTGTTTGGATCATCTGTTTCTTATACTGGTCTCTTGGAAGAATGCACCTTAAGCCTAGACACATGACTCCCCAGAGTTCCCATCAGGGTGTACACCTCTTGCTCTGGTATGTACGTTGGGTGTGGTATCATACCCCGAGTCGTGGCATGGGAGACCTGGCACTGGCTCCCAATCCCCCCTGCATATCCTCCTTAATGAGTCAGGATGTTTTCGTACCTAAGGGATATTTCCTGATTTCTCCACTATTCTCTCCACAAGCTAGTACACCATTCTGCTCCTCTGATCGCTTTTAGCATGCTTATGAAATGCCTGCACCTCTTCTCTCTCTCCTTCAGGCTCTTTGTGGTTTTCTTGCCCTTCTCATCTCTAACCTTCTGTGCTTCTTCCTTCATTCTCTCCTGTTACACTTTCTCCAGCCACCCCATTCTTCTATAATCCTACTCTTTGCCATTGCTCACCTCCTGAATTGTCTTTTTGACCCACCTAGTCCTTGGCTTTAAACACCACATCTCTTTATCACCTCCTTCTGAATTACTACACTCTCCTGACTTTACCCCTGCCTCTCTTTAGCAACCCCCTCTACTCTCTTCTCCTCTTCGCCAGCTGCATCTCCTCTACTGCCTCTGACCTCCAACATGCTCCTGCTTTGCTCCACGGCTCTCTCCAAACAACCTATTTTACCTAACAGTACTCTTGTCTTCATTAGGGACCAGGCCAAGCCTCTGGGACCATCCCTGCTCAACTATGTTCAAGTATACCCCTTTGGATGTTCTACCCTGGGGCTGCTCAATGTTTGTTTGCTCCTGACTTCCCTGCAGGCCAGGAGGCCCTGACCCCTATTATGCAGAGCTGTACGCCAAGCCATTTTAGAGGCTAGCTACTATCTTGTTTTTGTATATCACGCATACAAGGGAATTATCTGGTGAAGGAGGGTTGCGCTCCCTGCTTTTCTCCTCTCATCACACGCTCATAGGCAGAGCCAGGAAAATCGTAGGATTTTGGTGTGCGGTAGCTTACACTTCCCAATATGGTCTCGGCCATGGATTTCAACTTTCTCTGTGACCCCCCCCCTCACAAAGCAATCTCCCAGTTCTAATGTGAGTGGGGACTTCCCTATTCTGAACATGAGGCTCCCCATAAATGAAGAGGGTTAAGGATTTTCTCTATGTGACAAGCCCCTGCCATGTGACCAGGGTGTGGTGGGGTGGGCCAGGGGAACCTCCCTGCATTGCCTCCAAGACAAACCCCGCCCTTCAAATGAAGTATTAGGCAGGGGACTTAATCAAAGCAGATACAGTGAAACTACCTCTTTGTTCATGTGCTCATGGTCAATATGCTTTAAAATGCACGTCCCTATTTCTATCCTTATTTCTGGTTTACAGTGCACATGGCTATGGCTTTCCCGCACTTCTACGGGCCCTCTTTTTGGGAGGGTTTTTCACACATTATACAAGTGCAGCCTCATATTTCATTCGGTGATCTGGAATTGAATCTGGATGTTAGATTAGTAACTGCTCCTGGGAATTACTCATTGGTCCCTGGTTCTTGCTTTTCTTTACTGCTTGGAATCCCTACTTCTGTCTGCAGTTGTTGGGAGTTCTCCTGGAGTCTCCACCCATGCTTCTATTGCTAAGTACTTTGTCTTACCAACTAGGCCCTCTGCTCCTGTGGCTATGCTGTCCTTGGGCTTTCACCACATGGGGAATCAAGAGGCAGTCTTTATATCGGTATCTGCTCCCAGGCATCTGACAGGGGATGACACTCCCTTCAGTCCTTTACTGCCCCACTTGTACACCAGACACACTGTACATTGGCAATTCTTGCACTCTCATTAGCGCCCACCAGCTTTGAAATTAACGCCTTCATGTCAAGACATCATTGGTAAATCCTGACCCTGACATTTGCTGAGGGAGGTGGTGGCTATCCTGGCTTTACAGCAAAATGTCAGCAGAAGAAAGCTCTGATGTAAAGATTGCATGGCAAGGAAAAATGACAGGCCAGCTGAGAGAATGCTCACAGATGGCATCAGAACTGTTTCTGGGTCAAGATCAGCAGAATTAATATTCTCAGGATCCTAGAACCTGAATGGCAACACACAAGTTGATAGACTCTTTCAACCTTTACTACCTTCCAGAGTGCTCTCTGTTTCCCCTTTAGCTGGTCTTCTTGCTTTTGTTCACTCCGGATCACTCAAATTTCTTCTGGACCTTTTCATTGCCTTGCAGGAGTCGTGTTGGACTTCTGCCATTGCATTCAAATGCAACTTTGCATGCAGCTCGGCAGTTTAAGTTTGCTGTACAGAATTATGGCAGGGCAAACAGTTAAAAAACAATAATTTGTCTAGTTACTGATGTAACAGCTGCTCCTCTTGTTCAGACATCCAGTGTTGTTCTTTTCTCCTTGCAGAGAACATGTCGAGAATCTGGACTAAGACGGATGCTGGGGAGTTTGCTGAATCCCTGGCAGTTTTTGGATGCAATAAGGCCCTTAGGTCTTTCCTGGTCTGCAGTTATGAGTGGCAAATGCTGGAAGCCATTGTGCTACCTCTAGAATGTACCAGAGGTATGCAGAATACTCCAGTGGATAAAACCCTTTCCTTGTTTATGTCTTTATTCTTTCATCAGGATAACCACAATTTTCAACTGTTTTAGCACATCAATTGTCCCTTAGCAAGCATGCCCCAATCCCAGTCCCATCACCCCCTTTTCACCACATAGTTCAACTTTGCATTATACATTGACTAGCCATTGCCCACATATACATTTTGAATATACCATTTCTACTCCCTCACCCCTAATGTCCTACGACTCGTGGGGGTCTTTGATGTCTCTCACTGCCTGCACCTTCAACCTGTATCATCTGCATCACTGTCAAACTCCTCTTTTGCTACATAGACTGATGTTCCTTGCTGCCCGCAAATGATCTGAACTCTTCCCAGATGTCCAATGGCATCTGTTCTAGTGTTCAATAGTTCTGGAACATTCTTCGCTATCATTATGCATCATAAGAACGTGCACCCCCGCCTCATATGATGAGGGCTTGTTCCTCATCCATCGCAAAAAAATAGGCAGTTTAGCCAGTGCAATAGCCAGAACATAAAATCTCGCTCTAACTGGCATCACGTTTGGGGTGTTATACCCACTACCATGCCCTATGAGGTCAGCTGAATCCTCATTTACAGTTTCTTTCAATGGCCCACACAACACGTCTCAAATAGTATTTCACATTTCTATATTTAGTGAAGAAAAGTGGCAACTGAGGCACTGCATAAGGTGCACCTAGATCTATAGCTATTGTCATCTATATGCACTGTGGAATTACATAAAATGCATTAATATTCTAGTGCATCACTCTGCATATGAGGCTCATAGATCTCATTTACTTTATCTGACAAGTTTGAGAAACCTAGGGGTATTCTCCCATTTGGACTGGGAGAATCCTCTATCCAGGGCACGGCCATCGCCTTTGGGTCCAGACCCTGGGGGTGGACCAGTGTTGGAGGATAACCCGGGTACGGGAGTCCGGGGTCATTCTCATAGGAATACCCTAGGCGAGACATGGTATTCCAATTTTTCGAATGCACCCCTACCCGATATCCGAGCAGTCTTTATGGGATGTTATCAAACCCCCACCCCCCAGCACTTTCCCTTGTGGAAAAGATGGAGAGAACAGGGGAAATCCAAATTACCTCTAAAACGTTACCTCTCCACACTACTTCAACTTCCATAATTCCATTCCTCCCATCGATATCCAATGGGATGAGGAAGAGGCAGATGGGAGTCGTGAGGATTACCCATAAGAATCAATGGGCAATGGATTCCTATGGGCAGTCTCTATGTTGTCCCGATAACGGGGTCAGGCCGGGAGGGACAACTATTCACACCTGACTCCAATTAACTCTAGCTGGGAATATAAAAGCAGCAGCCAGGAACAGCATTGTGAGTGAGTCGGCTGCTGCAAGGTACCGGAGAGCAGGAGAAAGCCTGGGAGACACAGAGAAGGAGGGGAAAAACGCTCAAACACTGGCCCTGCTACCAGAGAGGAGATTGCAGTGTAGAGGAAGAAATCATCCCTCCAGAAGGCAAGACAGGGGCAGCTGGGGTTGCCTGGAGGTACCAACAGTTAAACTCCTGCCCTGGGCTTGGCAGGTGAACCCAGGTCTCAGAGGGGCAGAGGCGGAGACCCGGACCTTGTACAAACATCCCCTTTTAGCTCCTGCAGCTCCCAATTACAAAGTGCCATTTCGGGGAGCAAAGGAAGTGGGAACAAAATCAGCCAAGTGCATTCTGGGACAAGAAGTCCCACAACCTTTTTTTGTTAATATTGTGACTTTGCAAGCAGGGTCCGCCCTGGAAGAGGGAGGCCTTTGTAAATCTGGAAAGGGGTCCGAGCACGAGCAAGGGAGAACCTTGAGGAGCTTCAAGGAGGTTCCGAGTCAGACAGAGGGAGACTCAGAGGTGAAACTATAAGACACAAATCAAACCTTCAAGACCAGTTGCAGAGTGTTCCGGCACCACATGGGTGCTTGTGTGAAAGACTCTGGCTGAACCTTCCCCCCCTTTGTTTTGCATTGAAACTACAGATACAAGAAGGCCGTTGGAGGGCCAGCAAAATAGGTCGAAGTGGTCATACAAAGGGTCAAGTAAAATTCTGGTACAATCAACAGACTTTGATCTACAAGCAGTGTGAAAGAAAGGGAAGTGAATCCCACAGTGAGAGGAAACCAGGGAAGCGAATCCCAAGAGGGGAAAAGTCTAAAGTCCCAAGAAACAGTGTTGTGAAGTAAAACCCGACAGAGGGATGTCCACTAGGAACTGTTTGAAAATACATTGATTAAACAAGGGAAGTGAATCCAGCCAAAGAGAGGAAAGAAGGGTCAGCGCCCACAAGAGGAGGACCCACGGGGGAACCCATCACCCAGCAAACATTGGAAACAAACTTTCATTTTGTGAGAGGACCGTTTGTTTTTGTTTGCTGAACACGCTAGGTCACTCAAAGGCAAGTGGCTTTCAAGTGAAACTAGACTTGGCCATTGTCTGTCCTCAATACTGCCATTGGAACTGTCGTCTCGTGCTGGAGAAGCCCGAGACCATACTGTGCTCCAAGATACCACCTTACTCTGTGTGCAAAACGTGGGGAAGGAAAACCCAGGCTACTGCATCCTGACATGTTATTTGAGAACACTTCTTCCTTTTCTTGAAAACTATCCCACACACTTGTCTTGCATTAGTTGTAAGGATTGGCAATAGGTTTCTTAATATAGGCCCTTTTATTTTGACACAACGCCACTAGGACTGCCTCATTTTCATTTGATGGTCGCCACCTTTTTAGGTTCAGAATAGGCGTTTTTTCAACCTGCATACAGCATTCATTGTTCAATAACCTTAAACTGTGATCACTTAACTGTTGCGACCATGAGTTCCTCACACAAGCCTTCCACCAATCGTCCTCTGGTATCTCCGGTCCTATTTCCTCAACCCACCTCCTACAAAATGTATCAACTGATTCACTGTTACTGAGTGTCACACAAGCATACATGCTGGTGACTAGCTTCCTGGCTGAGCTGACAACCTGTCATTTAATCAAATCTAATTCTTTGCTGCCCTTGGAGTACATATCCACTACTTCCTGGACAGCCCTCTCCCAGTTCTGGACAATAGATGGGGAGCGTTAAAATACAGAGCATCCCATTCATATACAGATCCCCTATTTTCACTATTCCTCTCTCCCTCCGTTCTTGATATTACCTGCTTATAACATCATGCTTATCTTGTATTTATTCCCATAATGGGATATGCCCACTATATAACATCCAAACCCCTATTATACAAACTGCTACATCGCACACCCTTTTACAAACTCCCCTTGGGTACTCCTGATTAGTTTACTCATCACGGCTGCCGAATCATGTCCCGCCTATCCATAAACACTTGTGGTAAAATGTTAGCTGAGTCACCACCAAATAACTGCAAATTGCAGCCGGGATGCGATAAAAAAAACTTTGCATTACAGGTAACTGCATCCCACCATCTACATAGGGAAAGCAAAGTATAGTCGGCACTAAACTGGGGCCACATCCAGCCCATATCAGCCTTACTATTGACTGGCAGCAAAGAAAAAAAAACTCTCACTGAGGAAGAGTGGGGGTGAATAATGCGTGGCTAAGGCACAATCATAATTGTTTAGGAAGTAGAATTATTTTCACCAATGCAATGCGTCCTCCACCATTAGCAATCAGCATCCATATCCGCCTACTCACCTTCATGTTCGCCCCAGAACCTGCTCTATGTTGCACTTAAAAGTATCTCTTGGTGACCAGTACATTTCTACAACCAAATACTTCCATTTTGCCTGCGCTACTATGAGAGGCGCATGAAGACGCTGAACCTGGGAATCCACTGTCCAACTTCGCGGGAACCATCCAGAAGACTAATCCACCCTTCTCTCAATCTACAATCTGGTTGAATCTTGGATGGTTGAGAACCGAATGTTTATAAACGGGGGGAAAACAGACTTCCTCATGTTCGGATCCCCACAAGCCAGACGCAAGCTTAGCACACTTTACAAGGACTTCACCATAAACAAATCCCTGATACCCGTCCAGACTAGGGTAAAAACCCTCTGAGTGACACTTGAAGCCTCTCTAAATACAGACGAACATGTCAAAATGATCAGCAGAAACTGTAACCATTACCTTAGTCTCATTAGGAACATTTAACAAAGTTACTCACCGTAGTGACCACCTTACTACTAGCCAGACAGGGGTGTATATACTCCTGGCTTGCTGCAGTTGTGTCACTGGATACAGGCCATGGCTCCATCCCAAACCGTCCTGCTTCCATACAAGGGATGCTCCAAAGTCTTCCTTTCTTCATTGTCAGCCGTTTCTGTCAGAACATGCTACTCTACCATTTTTCTACCTTACATAAAAACACACTGCAGCCCTGCAGACCTTTACAACCTTGAGGCTTAGCCACAGGAAAAACTAAACATTTTGTAGACACAATTTTAATTCATTCTGTCTATAGTTCACTCATTCAACTCATTTTATCTGATCCCTGTAATCTCCTTTAAACCTTATTTTCATAATTCTGCAGTTTGTCGCACAGAACATGTACAATCACTATTCTTAGCCTGCACGGGCTCTTGACGGACAGTCGACAGCTGGTGAGTGAATTTGTGCTGCTAGTGTTAGCACAAACACCGGAGCAATGCCGGTAGTCCAGTATTTAGCACGTGCCACATTCTTTCTGGGACGGAGCTCGACTCCTCTATAGCACTTAAGATTTTACATTTGCCTGGGATCTGTCATTACAAATGTATTCTATATTTGCATGAACAAGCCTTCCCAGTGCCTGTAGCACCTAAAAGAAGTCTTGCCTAATTCTAAAGCACTTGGGGGTGTGGGAAGACCCTAGTTCCTTCCCAATGGGGTCTGGCATGGATTCACATGCTCATGAATATTCCACGTCGTCAGGCCGGGAATCCTCGGTATAGAAAAAATCAGTATCAGTTTCGTTTCTGATCTGTCTTTCTCAGTAGTAACCAATAACTGGTCTCTGGGTCATACTGCCCCCAGCCAATGACTGCCCTCTCCCTAAGCCCCGCCCCCGGCAGCCATCCTCAGATTTTTACCGCACGTTCAAGTGTTGGGAGTCCTCGTGCTGTAGCTCTCGAGCTTTTGCTGCGTTTTTTTTTCAGGACATTTTCTCATTTTTCCAGTTAAATAGAGCCTCAAGTTCCACCGTTTCTACTTCCGATCAACGGGGATCCGTTTCAGAGTTTCTACGCCCCTCAAGGGTGAAGATTTCATCGAGTTACGCTTTTGGAGGATTCCAGAAGTTCCGAGGCCTACCCTGGACATGGCCCAGGAGAAAGGGAGCTCGACCCCCGTGAAGCTGTTCAGGATCTGCCCTGGATGCCAGCTTCAGAACGTTTTCAAGGAGGACGAGCATTCGTTATGCCTCTACTGTCTCCATGAGGACAAGACGCACAAGGAAAAGGACTGCGCGTTTTGTGGGAACATGTCGGAGCGGACCATGAAGGATCGCCACCTCCGTCTCGCCAACTGGTTGGAAGGTAAGAGCCCGCCAGGCGGGAAGAAGAAAAAGAAGTCCGAGCGGTCTTCTAAGTCATGTGAGAGTGCTCCGGCGACGGGGGCCCAACAAAAGGCTAAGCACCGTGAGTCCGCGGGCACCGGAAGCGCCCAAGGGTCGGGCTCCTTGGCTGCCAGGCAGGGCGCATCCTCCCCGGCGCCATCGACCACGAGCCAATGATCTGGCTCGGGTAAGAGGAAGTCCGAGAACCCAGCGAAGCTTCTGGAGAGGCCCCGGTCGATCTCGAAGATTCCGGCAGAGGGGGAGCGAGGCTCGGACCCTCCCCCCAAGGTGAAGGCCCCAGGCGTACAGAAGGTGACGTTGGCCTTAATTCACCCTGGTAAGACCTCGATTGAGGATGTCGCCGCGGCCATGGCTCAGCCTGTGGAGGCTACACCAGTGGAGGCGCCCTCAGGTACCAGAGTCTCCCTGCCACCGCGGAGGGAGTCATCTTTCAGGCCCATCGAGAAGACCCCCACGAAGTCCTCGTTGGAAAGGGTGGGGGAGAGGTTGGTGGCCGTCGTGGATACGGACACGACCTCTGAAGAGAAGCTCATCCAAGTCGTGGAGGAGGCCCAGCCCATCGGGAGGGATCCCGACGAGGGCGACGACGAGGGCGACGGTGACGCAGACGAGGCTCCTCAAGAGCCCTCGCTCCCGTCGTTTCCGGTGCCGCAGGACACCTCGGCAGCCATTTTGTCAGCCATCCAGTCCTTATGCTCGTAGATAAGGACTAGGTTGCCCCTTCCCCCGACGGAGGTACCTGAGCCAGACCCGACGGGGGTTCCGGAGCCAGGACCTTCGGAGAGCCCACCACTTAAGAGGAGGAGGACGCATCCTAGGCTTCCTCTCCCGCCTCGGCGGCCTCTCTGCCTTCCCCCTGGTCCACTACCCACGGGGATGATACAGGCATGGACAAGACTACGACGGGTACGGATGACGACGGAGGCGACGACGGGACGTGTCCCCCGTCGCCCCCTGCCCAGGCGTCCTCGCCCAACGAGATCGGATCCTTCCATGCTATGATTTCCAGGGCATCCGAGCTCTTCCAGCTCTGCCCCAAAGAAAAGAAGAAGGAAGGGTTCCTTTACCAACGGCGCGAGGCTAAAAGGAAGACGGTCCTCGCCGTACCGCTTCTTGATGACATCTGGGATGAGGGGCTTGCCCTCCTCAAGAACCCTGCCACGGCTCCTGCGAAGAGGGACCGGTACGAGAAGAAGTACTGGGTCCCCGACGCTGCCCTCTTGTACCTTAGGGCGCAACCTACCCCGGATTCGGTCGTTTCGGCGGCGGCCAAGAAGAAAGCGGGGGGGCATCGGCCTCGACTTCAACCTCCCCGCCGGACGGCGAGGGTAGGAAGCTGGATGCGATGGGACGACGGGTCATCTCATCTGCAGCGACGACCATCAAGGCGGCCAACGCCCTGGCCATCGTAGACTGCTACGACAGGGAGTTATGGTTCAAGATCGCCCCTCTGTTGGACTTCCTTCCGGACGCCAAGAGGACTGAGGCCCTGGAAATCTTACAGGAAGGTGAGATTGCCTCGGACCACGCCATTACGGTGGCTACGGACATCGCCGACACCGGTTTCTGTCAGTTGGGCAACGGCGTTTGCCTGAGACGACGAGGATGGCTCAAGGCGACGGATTTCCGCCAGGACGTACAGACCAAGGTTTTGGACATGCCCTTCGATGGGAACAACCTTTTTGGCAAGGCGGTTGATGAGTCCCTTCAGGCGATCAAGACGGAGACGGAGACGGCCCGTGCACTGGGTGTGCTCCAACAGCGACGGCCGTCCTTTCGGAGCTCCGGAGGCAGACAGGGTGCCTCCAAGGGAGCCGGCAGCAGCTCCTCTACGTACCGTCAAGCGGCAAGATCTTCGTCGCAGGAGGCCTACAGGGGACGCGGCAAGTCAGGTGGATCCCGCCGTCGTCGCCAAGGTGGTCAAGGAGGCAAAGCGGCCTCCAAGCAAGATTGAACCGACTGTCGGGTCGGGCCCCCGCCGAAGCACCCCAGTGGGAGGCCGGCTGACTAAGTTCGTCGGCGTGTGGGAGTCCATCTCCACCGACTGTGGGTGCTGGACGCCCTGGCCCTGGGGCACGCCCTCGAGTTCCACAAGAGGTTCCCCCCGCATTCCTCCCGTGGCCAGGAAGGAAAATCACGTCCCTCAACTGCTGTTGGAAGTAAGGGCGATGCTCAGGAAAGGTGCCATCGAGCTCGTTCCAAAGAGGCTTCGGGGCTCCGGAGTTTACTCAAGATACTTCCTCGTAAAGAAGAAGACAGGATGATGGCGTCCCATCCTGGGCCTGCGATGACTGAACAAATACATCAAGGCACAGAAGTTCCAGATGGTCACCCTCTAGCACGTGCTGCAAGGGAGCTCGCCGTGGAACACACTGCGAAGACCGTCCAGCTGCTCACGGACCTGGGGTTCTCCATCAACTTTCCAAAATCCCACCTGGTCCCGTCGCAAGTCGCCCTGTTTCTGGGAGCACAGCTCGACACAGTGGCGCGGCGGGCCTCACCGTCGGAGGAAAGGATAAGGACCATCCTGGGAAAGGTGCAACGTCTGCTGGCCACGGACGTGGCCAGAGTGAGGTCTATCAAGTCCCTCCTCAGAATGATGTCCTCCTGCATTTATCTGGTGCGCCACTGCAGACTTCGGATGCGGCCCTTGCAAGAATTCCTCGACGCCCACTGGATCCAGACGACGGGCAGCTTCGAGGACAGGATCCCGCTCGACGAAGCGTTCCGTCAGGCGATACGATGGTGGGGTGTCCGCTCTCATCTGACGGCGGGAACAGGTTTCCTAGCCCCGGCCCACCAGGTGACGGTGACAACGGATGCCTCCCTGGAAGGTTGTGGAGCGCACACCGGGGCTCTCCAGGCGAGAGGCCTTTGGCTCCCGGAGGAGAAGACTCTCCACATCAACATCTTGGAGCTCCGTGCAGTGTTCTGGGCCCTCAGGTCCTTCCTTCCGTCCCTCAAGGGCAAGGTGGTGAGGATCTTCACCGACAACACCACCACGATGTTTTACATTCGGAAGCAGGGCGGAACCAGATCCCCTGCCCTATCCAAGGAAGCCCAGGATCTGTGGCATTGGGCCGTCGCCCACGGGATGTTTCTGGTACCCTTTCATCTGGCAGGGATAAAAAACACCATCGCCGACTCACTCAGCAGAGAGCTGCGCTCGTGCCACGAGTGGGAACTGCGCCAGGATCAAGTGGACCGACTCTTCCGACGATGGGGCGAACCCCAGATCGATATCTTCACGACGGCGGCGAACTCCAAGTGCCGGAGGTTCGCCAGCAGGTTTCCCCAACCGAGGAGCATGGGCGATGCTTTCTCGTTCCCTTGGGACGGCTTGTTCCTTTATGCGTTCCCGCCGTTGCCGTTGCTACTCCGGCTCGTCAACCAGCTCAAGAGGTCTCGGTGCAGGATGATCCTCGTCGCACCGGCGTGGCCGAGGCAGATCTGGTTCCCGGACCTTCTGGACTTGTCAGCGTCCACACCAGTCAAGCTGCCGACGGACGCGGATCTTCTCTCCAGAGAAGGAGGCGCCATTCTTCATCACGAACCAGAGTCGCTGAACTTGCATGCCTGGCTCCTGCAGCACTAGAGTTTGGAGGATACGTCATCCCGGCCGACTGCAGAGAGGTTCTTGCGAAGGCCAGGTCTACGGACACAAATGGAAGAGGTTCTCTGTCTGGTGCCGTGCACAGAAGATTAACCCTCTGCGGATTACGGCCCCTCAAGTATTGCCGTACCTATTGTCCTTGGCCAAGGCTGGCCTGTCTCACGCTTCCATCAAGGTACATCTGGCTGCCATCTCACGTTACACCAGAACTACAGGACGGGCGTCCTTGTGGTCTCATCGGCTGGTGAAGGAATTTATAAAAGGACTGTTCCGATCATTCCCGCCGGTGAAGGCCCCTGCCCCGGCGTGGGAGCTCAACGTGGTGCTGACTAGGCTCATGGGGGCCCCATTCGAGCCTATGCATTCAGTGCCGTTGAAGTTTCTGTCGTGGAAGACAGCATTCCTCGTGGCCATCACCTCTGCACGACGAGTGGGAGCGATCCAGGCCCTGTCTTGCAAGCCCCCATACTTGACTTTTCACGACACGAGGGTGGTGCTAAGGACGCACCCCTCCTTCATGCCCAAGGTGCCGTCAGACTTCCACCTCAACGAGCCCTTGGTGTTGCCAGTTTCCTTCCCGTCGCCTTTGTCGCCGGCTGAGAGGACTCTGCACTCGCTGGATGTAGCTAGAGCGCTGAAGTTCTACGTGGACCGCACAAAGAGTTTTCGGAAGACATCACGGCTGTTTGTGAACTTTGGACCTGTGAATCAAGGGAAGGCTCTCTTGAAGACTTCCATTTCCAGATGGCTCTCCGGCTGCATCATGCACTGTCACCGGTTGGCAAACCGACCGTTGCCAGTCCGTCCGAGAGCCCATTCGACCAGAGTGATCGCTGCTACTACGGCGTTCCTGTCTGGTGTGCCCCTGCTCGACATCTGGAGGGCTGCTACGTGGAGGTCGACGCACACCTTCACAAGATTCTATTGCGTCGACCGGGATTCCAGGGAGGAGTCCAGAGTCGGCCAGGCAGTGCTGCGCAACCTGTTCGCCTAAGGTGAGCCTGATGAGGAGGTAAGAGTTGCTTAATGTTGAGTTGTTGTATTACTTGATATTGAGCCTTTTGCCACCTCCTGTGGTTGTGCATGTGTATACTGCTATGCATTCTTATATTCATGAGCATGTGAATCCATGCCAGACCCCATGCTGGAGAAGGAACAAGTTACTTACCTGTAACTGTGGTTCTCCAGCATGGGTCTGGCATGGATTCACATGCGAACCCTCCCGCCTACCCCTCTGCGGCTCTTCACTTGGTCATACTGCCACTTCACGTGCTACCAAATCTGAGGATGGCTGCCGGGGGCGGGTCTTAGGGAGAGGGCAGTCATTGGCTGGGGGCAGTATGACCCAGAGACCAGTGATTGGTTACTAGTGAGAAAGACAGATCAGAAACGAAACTGATACTGATTTTTTTCTATACCGAGGATTCCCGGCCTGACGACGGGGAATATTCATGAGCATGTGAATCCATGCCAGACCCATGCTTGAGAACAACAGTTACAGGTAAGTAACTTGTTCCTTCCCCCTTTCGTTATTTCTACAGTAACAAATTCATCCCCACCCGACATCCAAAGCCCCAGAAATATGAGTCTGAGTTTCACTGTTTATTGTATTGCAAGGTGTTTTAGATCCCTCAATTGATACCATCATCTTTGCACTATTAGGAACTATATTTACACAACATCAGAGACCCAATTGGCACGTGCAGAAGAGGACCAAGAAGAATATGATAACAGGCACCAGTATTTTTACTGCTGCCCCCTGCCATGACGGGACCCAATCAAAGGCAATCGATAGCCAATCCGTGTTCTGAACTCCACCTTCTTTCTTCATTTGAACATCTAGATTGTGCACCGCCTCGATGATGTGGGATAGTGACCCATTCTCAGCATCCTCCAGGGGTACAAAAGTGCAGCAGCTACTTCCCAACTTTTTGCACACTCCTCCTTCTATGGCTGTTAGCAAGTCCAGCATGTAGCGGTTCTGTATCATCATGAGTCTCAGTGCACAGAGCTCTACTTTGATGGCGTTGAACCCATTCTCTGTGTTATTGGCCAGCTGGACTAGCTCCCATCGGACTACTTGGCGTTAGCAGCTGCTTGTACCCGAGGGGCCAAAAAAGATAAAATGAAAGTCTCTGCTGAGCTTAAAAGTCGATACTCATCAGGTATTCCTCTGAGCAGTGTGGAAGAGTCTTTTGAGACATAGTTCAACCTCTTCTCTCTTCTCAGCTATTGAAATCATTCTTTTTCTGGCAGCATATGAAATTCTTGTGTGATCTGCAAGTTTCTTTCTGCTTCTTTAGGTGCTGGAGTGGCTGTTGGCACTTTGACAGGCATTTCTTCTCCCTTCAGATGTTCTTCCGGGATTACTAGTAGCACTGAATGCAGGGTGGGCAGTGTACACTTGCCCCTCCAGGATGGTGGGAGGTGCAAGTAGGCTTGTCGGCTACAAACCCAGTAGTAATCCAGTAGTAATCTAACACTGCTGCCATACCTTTCATCATGTCAGGGATCACAAGAGTGTGGTTGCGCCAACAGGTACCGTTCCTTCATTGCTAAAAACAAAGTTCATAGTCCATGTCTCTATGTATTCACACTGGTTACTCCATTGTTGCAATCCATGTCAGCCTTGTGATGTATTGGGACCATATTTGCGCACACATAGGGCCTCATTACGATTGTGGTGGTACAGTGACAAGGGCGCCGGTAGTGCTGCCGGCACCGTTGTCACTGATTACGAGTTCTGCTCGCGGGTGCTGCTCTGCACACCTAGTCAGACCATGTGTGCAGAGTGGCACCTGCGAGCAGAACTGGATGGTAGCAACGGTACTGTTATAAACGGTACTGCTGCTACCATCCTCCCCATTCCCATTGAGCCCTACAGGGGCCCTCCGGCGCCCGGGCAAGGGGAATTACCGGGCCCGCCGAGGTTGGAATGGCCTGGTGATTCCCCTTTCGTGGGTGCCGGAGCTGGACCCGAGTTTGGGGGTAGCCATTCGGGTATAACCGACATGGCTACCTCCAACCTCGTAATGAGGCCCATAGTCTCTACTTGGGCTATTGTTTCTTTGCTGTACTCGATCAGTCCATCTGCCCGGCACGTCACTGTGGTGCCCTGCTATTTGTCGTTGACATGTGAGTAACCTCCCAAGGAAAAATATGGTACTTGTAGACACTTGCTGTATTTCATATTGCCATTGCATAGCGCTGGGTCTAGATCAATGCTCCTCAACTGCACGCTACATGCCTGGAATGTGTCCTTTATCCTACATTGTGCAAGATGTACCAGGCATTGTGTCTGACGCTTGCAGGATAAGTGCACACACGTAACAGCTTTCATTTATCACTCCTACGCATATCGGAGTACCAGATGTTCAATGATTCTGAGTATTCAATGTCAGAAATTGTGTCAAAGCCCAACCCCTTATATAAATCATACGTCATGGCCGGCCGGCATAAAGTAAGACATTGGGCCTTATTACGACCCAGGCGGTCCGGAAATAACGGTGGCGGTAAACCCGCCGCCACCGTTGTTTCCGGACCGCCTGAGTCCGACCCCTGCAGGCGGGAGGTGATGTTCCTGCCAGGTCTGACCTGGCGGGTTTAACACCTCCCGCATGCAGGCGGACGAGGAAACACTGGCAGCATTACGAGATGCTGCCGGTGTTTCCTTGATCCCCATTTCCATCGAGTCCCATAGGACTCAATGGGAATGGGGATTTACACCATTCCGCCTCCGTGATTCCCGGAAAACCGGGGTTGTAATGCCCCGGTAATTCCGGGAATCATGGAGGCGGAATGGTAATACGAGTTTGGCGTTAACCAGGCGGTTTTACCGCCTCGGTTAACGCCGGACTCGTAATGAGGCCCATTGTTCGATTCTTCATACTATCATTAGCATTATTTGCCTTATTTTCCTTTATATGTAACTGTCCACCCCCCCTTTATATAGACACCCCCTATAACAGACATACCTTCATACACTCCAACAACCACAACCAGTGTCATACAAAACAGTATAATACTAAAAAAACATAATGCATAATTCCTAGAACAAATTACATTCATTTTAACCTTATCCCTACATAACAGAGTAGTTTGAACATGTTGGCCAGGCATCAAGACTGACCGACCGGGGAAAGTATCCTCCCTCCACCCTATGATTTCAGCCGCTCTGAGGCCCTCTCCTCACCTTGTGGTAGAGTTAGGCGTGCTCTCCGTCCTGACTTCTTTGCAGGAGCGTGTTGTCTTTCATGGGCGTGTGCGGTCTAGTTACTTCACTGACGCCGGCCCGTTTGATATTGTTCAGGTAGGTCTTATTGCTGTTCTTTAGTTTTGTTGCTATCCTGCATGCCTTTCTTTGTTTAAAATGTCTCTTTTTTTTCTCCCTTAGGTATGCGGAGATTCAGCGCGGCGAACTGGCTTGGTTGAGCCCCACTGGTAAATGATGGCGCATTAAGAGCGCTATGATGCGGTAAGTAAGCGCTATGCGCATCGCTGCAAAGTCTTGCGTTTGCTAACCTGTGTATTCCTTCCTTGTAGGTTGCGGTGTTCTTCAGCGCGAGTGGAATGTCCGGAGTGGTGCCAGCCGAGAGGCGACCAGCCAGTTAAGCCTTTTGAGCAGTTCGTAATTTACAAATGTCTCTGCTGCTTTCTTTAATGTTGCCTCTATCTTCCTCTTTCAGGTCGTTCTGTCCGGGAGGCGTGCAGATTCGAGGAAGCTGTTCTCAGTAGCTGCGAGTGGCTAAAGATGAAGACTGCAGGTAAGATGCTGCTGCTAATGATGATCCTTTTTGTCTCCTTGCAGGTTCTGCTTCTCCGAGGGAATAGCTGGACACGGTGAGCGTCACGCTGCAAGCTGCAAAGTAACGCAAAGCGTGTTGTCTTGCTCGGGTGTGGTTTAAATAGCCCCAACAAAATAGTCCAGGTGAAGTAGTCCCTAGGCTACCACACCCAAAACACTAGACCGCATAGCTTGGTTCCTGGGACCCAAGCTATGTGGATGCCTCCATTTTGGCTGACAACACAATAAGTAGTTCCCAAGCACATGTTTTTCATGGTGTATGAGCCTGGCGCCATAGGTGCCAGGAGTGGCCCCAAGAGGGTTTTGGAAGAGGATGCCAGGCTCTAGAGGCCCGAGTCCTGACAATGGGTTTGCCAGAGGGGGTTTTGGGCGAGGGTCGTGACACATAAATATAAATTGCTTGTTTCCTATTTCCGCCTCCACCAAGGGCTCCTCTTCAGGGTGTGCGGTTGTCAATAGGATTGGACACGCAAGTGTTCTCTGTGGGCTGTCCTAATCACAATATGTATTTGTCCCGGGGAATGAAAAAGGGCCGCCTTGCCGTTGTAACTCCTTGGAACGAGGCACGTTTCCCCTGCCATCCTGCTGAACTGTGTTCCCTTAGCCTGCTGCAGTTGTTGCCCACATTGCCCATACCCGTCAGCCCCATAAGGGACCTGATTTTGACCCCTTTGCCCAAATTGCTGTTGTCCCATTCCTTGAGGCCCTTGGAATCCCTGTCCTGGAGGTGATGGCCCATAATTAAATCCCATCCCAGGCCTGTTCCTGCATTCCCTTGCGAAATGCCCCCATCTCCCGCAATACCAGCACTGTGATGTTCCCAATCCTCCTCCCCGGGGCCCTATCCCCCCCAAAGCCTCCTGCTCTTGCTCCTCGAAATCCCCCACTTCCCCTTGGTGCTTCTTCATACTGCCACTCTGGGTTGGGGAACTGCCCCACCCCATTGTCCCTGTCCTCCTTCGCCCCATAATGCCGCAATTGTGGCATTCATAATTTGAGTGTCTCCTGTTCTGTCCCCTTGAGCCGGTGCTGTCACCGGTGCTTGGATGACAACCTTATTTAGTTTCTTTTCCACTAGTTTTGCCTCGTCCGTTTGCTGCTTCTGGACGGTCTCCCTGTCCCGCTCCTTGATTCTCTTACAATGGTGGACTATTATACTTTGTATCGCCGCCCACCCTTTGGCTTCAACATACACAATGTTATCTAGTGCATTCTGTGCCTCTTTTGGTAATCCCCCCCCTTTACGATAAAGTAGAAAAATGGTATTGAGTGGTCCCATTGCCCTCCTGTCTCAACTTTCCACATTTCCTGTAACTTAAAAATAAACCTAACAGAGTCCTCATCATCACCCATCGTGCACTGCATTTAAGAATGTAAATCGGGGGTATCTGGTTACATCTTTCGTATGGCATCCCTTACCCTTACTTCATTAAAGGCTGCTCCATCATGTTCATTATCTGCAAGACTTACCCCAGGGTACCCAGCCCTTGTCCGTATGTCCCCAGACTGGTCCCCAACAATGGCATCCAGTAAACTCTTAAGGTCTCCTAGTGCCAAGGCTACCCCTGCTGTTTGGTTTTCAAATTCATAGATCCATTTACTGGCTCCAGTTGTAAGCTGGGGGAGAGAATTAATCAAATTGTTTTTGTCCATTTGATACCACAGTACATTCTGCGTTATCTTTACTCCTTTATGGCTAAGAGGCATCTGCATGTCTATTTTGTTTTCTACCCCTTCTTTAGTATTCTTCTGATATTGTACTACCACCATTAAATCTTGTCTCTTTCTTGGTCTATCTCTTCTCACTGCCTCTTGTGGCAGGGTTGGGTTTCTCGCTGCTTCCTCTCCTTGATCTCTTTCTTGCCCTGCCTCTTCATTATTTCTGCCATCTTGATCTTCCCATTCATTTCCCCTTGCTTGTTCTACATTTTGTCCCAGGACTGTCCATATCATCTCCCCATCATCTTTTTCGACAATAACATTTCTTATTGCCCCAGGATTGAGTCTAACCAAAATAAATCTCCCGATTTCCACTCCCCTATTTTCTGCACTGGTACCCTTATTTCTGTTGGCACTTCTTCAGGTTCTTGTAATCTGACTAACCTTTTCCGCAATGCTCTTAACTCGTTATTTATATCTGCTTGTGAACCCCATGAGTACACTGCTGCTACGGGCATGTCAGCACTTGTGGATGGGTTATATGGAGGTGGAGGTGAAAAAGCTCTCGAGTCCCCCCCCCTTTTGCTAATCCTGATAATCCTGTTGTTGGCACTCTGTCTACCACTGGAGACTTATAGACTGGATTTGTATACCCCACTGTAAGTTTAGGCGTTATAGGGTATTTCCCCTTACAATGGATCTCTTTTTCAACTTCCTGATCTTCCATCTCCTCAATAATCGCCACAGATCAGGAATTTCTTTTCTTTTTTGGAATTATTTCCCCTTATATTTTGGTGCTAAAAAGATGGACATTTTTTCTACCATGTTTCTGTTATGGGAGATCTGCTCTGGCCAGGAGCAGGACATGCCCCCTTCCTTTGTTTCCAAAACCGATTGTTTATGATATTTATCTATCCTGTCACAATACAGTGGCAGGACCCTATGCATGTGTTTTATTGGGGTTTCTTCCCCCATAATGTTGCACGTGTCCATTACTGCTATGTTGCGCACGCTGCTGTTTGTTAACCAAAAATACAGATCAACCCACTTTTTCTCCCAGCCCACTTTTACACACACACACACACACACACACACACACACACACCCCACCCCACCCCCCCGCGACTCATCCACCTTCCTTCCTTCCTTTTTTACCACAAAAGACAGCAAGAGGAAATATACAAAAATAATTGACTAAAATCCAGGCCCATTCCTTATACGGAGCCACTACTTATTTTACTTATATCCTTATAGTACCACCTTCCCAGCTTTTTTAATATGCTGAGAATCTCATTTCTTTTAATGTCATAAAAGAATAACGCGTGGTACTACCTTCTCAACCTATTATGGCTGAGGATCCCTTACTTCCCAGTCTTTGTACGCAGAGGCTACCTTACCTCTCAGTTTTTTATACACTGAGGTTCCCTTTTTCCATTATAAAAAGTAGAAAAACAAAAATACTTGGCAATTTCAATACATAACCCACCTCCTATCCAATCTACACTGTAACAGATCACCTGAAATCCTATCCAATCTATGCCATAACACATCACCAAAGGTCCTATTCAATCGATTCCATAACACATCACCAAAAGGTCCTATTCAATATATTCCATAGCACATCACCTAAAGGACCTATTCAATCTATGTCATTGACCTCATACTTCATCCACACCAACATACTGTCATACAGACATGTCCCCTTGTTATCTCTTACAAGAGTATACTCACATGTGCGTGTTCACTCGAGTTTTCCTCAGTTACAAAGTCCCAATATTGGCCTGTCTTTCTTTCTAGAGCCACGCCCCGCTTTAGTGAGCAGAGAAGATTTCTCCTACTGAAACAGTTTCAGGAAACCCGTGTATTTTGATTTAGGGGACTGGTCGCTATAGATGGGCGTGACTCGTTGCTGGTGACTAAGCCTGGTTCTTCGCAAAGTACGGGGAAAAGACTGAGATCACGTCGGGAATGTCACCACTGTAAGGCTGTCCCTATTTCTAAGGCTGTCCCTAATTCTAAGGGTGTCCCTAATTAAGCTCACAAGGATAACAAGTTTAATCTTACAGAAATGATGATGTAGCAAAGAACTCTGCTCCCTGAACAGTCTTCTTCTGTCCCTCATCTGTTCCTTTCTCCTGCGACAGTGATGCCAGGCAGGGGTTTATATACTCCTGGCTTGCTGCAGTCGTGTCACTGGATTTGGGCAATGGCTCCATCCCAAACCGTCCTCCTTCCATAAAAGGGATGCTCCAAAGTCTTCTTTTCTTCATTGTCAGCCGTTTCTGTCAGAACATGCTACTCTACATTTTGCTACCTTACATAGAAATACACTACAGCCCTGCAGACTAGGTCTAGCCCGAGGAAAAACGAAACATTTTGTATACACAATTTTCATTCATTCTGTCCATATTTCACTCATTCTACCCATGTTAATAACTCCTTTAAACCTTATTTTCATAATTTTGCAGTTTGTCACATAGAGCATGTAAAATCACTATTCTTAGCCTGCATGGGATCTTAATGGACAGTTGACAGCTGGTGAGTGAATTTGTGCTGCTAGTGCTAGCATGAACACTGCGGCAATGCCTGTAGTCCATTTTTAGCTTGACTCCTCTATAGCACTTAAGATTTTACATTTGCCTAGGATGTCTCATTACAAATGTATTCAGCTAATAGTTAATTGTGCCTTATATTTAAACAATAGCTGCCTTCTTCAGTGTCTGCCCATGTGTGTGCATGTGATGATATTTGCATGAAAAAACCTTCCCCGTGCCTATAGATCCTAAAAGAAGTCTTGCATGATTCTAAAGCACTTGGGGTTGCGGGAAGACCCTAGTTCCTTCCCAACAACACTCTGCCAAGACCTCTGTAGAGGCTTCAGATAGCTTCTAAGCCATCTGATCTTGATATGCTTTATAGATTTTAACCCCACGGTTTCTCAGAATGTAATCCTGCTATAGCCACCTCAAACTCCTCAGGCGTTATGTCTACCTCCAGCCCTAATGCCTCCTTAGCCAACCTAACTAGATCAAATCTGGAAAGAAGCATGTTCACCTTATCATCTTCTACTGACAAACAGTGTAAAGTAGCTGATAAAACTCCAGGAACACCTCATTCACAGTCACCAGATCCCTCGCCGTGTTCCCTGGCTGTTCCTGATCCTACCCACTGGTTTATGTTCCACTTCTCTTTTCACTATTGATGCTGATCATCTCCCTGGTCTCTCCCCGTGCACAAACTGCTTAGCCATATCATAATGATAGTGATGTGTTATTTATAAAGCGCTTTACAGAGCACATAGTTACATACAATATCACCCAACTGAAATTGATACTCATTTATCGACCTCTGAAGGAGGAAAGACTGAGTTGGCCTTGCCGGGATTCGAACCTGCGACCTGCAGTTCACAGTAGCGAGCGCTCAACCCGCTGAGCTATCTTACCGGCTGCCCGCCCTTCCCAGGCCCTGATTGTGGTTGTTTGGGGTCACATGACCCAAACAGCAACACCAAGACCATATGGGCAAGCAGGCGAGGGAAACCACTTGCTTCCCACCAGCGCTCCTGAGAGGAGACCCCTGATACCCTCCCAGCTAAGTGAAGGCCGTTCTTGCCAACAACTAGGGGCGTCTGGCTGCGTCTGGCTGGGTGGTTGCCCTATCGGCCAGAGCTCCAAAATGTAAATAAAATAATTGAAAAAGCCAAAATCCTTGAGAAGCTAGCCTGCCTCAAAGGAACTGAGTGCTGCAAAGCCTGCACAGATTCTGTGTAAATGGGGCGATGCATTAATCTTGATTTCAGCAATGTTCTACTTGTGTTTGGGTGGCCCCCACACATGGGCCTCGACAGTGAGTGAGAGGGAGAGGCGTCTAGGATGCAGGAGCATTCTCATACTGCCCAGTATGTATTTAAATAACTGATTCTGTGACCCTGGATGGTGATGTTGGCACCACTGCTCTCCATACACCATTGGTATGTTACAATCCACAGCAGCTTATCACGACGCATACTTGTCAAGGAAATAAGGGTCGATAGTTTTTCCTCAGTTTGATTCTGTATGAATGCTTTGCCCATGTTCTGGTACATTTCTTGATCATCAGTGTGTTCTGTGCCGAATTCGAGAATGTCGCCCCTTCTCTTTTAAGGAAAGACCTTTCCAGGGGGCCAGGGCGGTGCATCCTCAGTACAGTAATCCCCCTGGGGGCAGTACATAGCCAGAGGATCACCTGGGAAGGGAAGCCCCTTATGGGACAAGTGACGATCATCTTCAGGAGACGCAGTATAACCCTGCTGAATGTCCTTCAATCCCTTTTCAGGAGTTAAATTCCCCTCCCATCTGCTCTGATAGGACCGGTATGTTTTAATGTGAAACCAATCCAAGTAGTTAATTCACGCAAAGTAAAAACCTAACCAATATTGACATTGACTTATTACATTTGAAACCATGTACTGAGACGTGGAAGAGGACTGCGATGATGATCACTCAGTTAAACCGAAGTGAGCAGGGTAGTCCTCCAACAAATAGGATTGGCTCAGAACAACTCCCTTTCCCAACACAGGAGTTTAAATGTAGCACAGTTGAGAGCCAGAGGAGAATCCCTCTGAGTAGTGGTGGCCGGGGAAGTAATGCTGTCAGCTGAAAAGCAGCGCATGGAGACATGAGACCGGAACAGAGACAAGATGCCGTTTGCCAGGGAAGGGGAGAGAACAAACGTAGCCTGGCGGCTGGCTACTTTGAGGCTCACTTACTGAATAGACACGAGAGCATTTTACTGTGCCCCCAGCAACGCAGAGGCAGAGCGGACTGCGAGAATGATGCGGAACGCCAGAGACAAACAACTGAACCGAGAACAAGCCCAAGGGCTACCAGAGCCTCGTGCTGCAATATCGCCACCCAGAAGATACAAACCCGAAAACAAAGGTATGCAGGCTGGTAGGGATTGACAGAGGGTTTGGGGAAGCCGGGTGGCGCACAGAAAGGAATGAGTAAGGGTCAGAAAGTATTACGGACTAATACATTAAAAAGAACAGAGAGAAACAACGGGGTAGATACCAGAGTTATTAATAAATGCATGACAAGTGAATACATAACCAGTGAAAACATAGCTTGCCAGGAGAGTGAAACATGCTATTACACAACGATTTTGAGTCTGGGACCCGCACCCATATAAAGCAGAGAGCATAAGTGAGTCAGAGACAACGCGTGAAAGCAAGATTGGAAACAAGGAACACTAGGTTTAGCAGGAGATTAAACCAAAGATTATATTGCGAGTCTGAGACCCACACCCAAAGGACAGAGAGATCAAGGATAAAAGCGTCTGGGACCCTACTTGGAAATAACAGGGGCTGGAGCCCTATGCATGAAACAAAGACAATATATGAAATACCTGGGTCTTGGCAAGAGAGTATATACCAAGACCCCTCAAATATTGCAAATCTGAGATTCACACCCAAAAAGAAGGTTGAAACCAAAGGGGTTATAACGCTGGAACTGAGAAACCTGTTATAGTGCATCTGGAGAATACTTTGTGTTTTGCATACGAAGAGACTGGAAAGACATTTCACCTTTTTAAGTCTAGGGGAAAGGAGCAACCCCCTAACGTTGGAACATTATTTTGAGTTGCTTTAAGTCTTTTGGAAGCTTGACTGGCTGAGAACAGTCATGTTGCCTTGATGAACTCTATTTTCTTTAGTTTTGCACCATTTTGTTAGTTGTTAGTGTGAGGGACAGAGATAGGGTTTGGGGAACTTGACATCACTGGGACAGACTTTATAGTTCTGGACATCCTGACTGTTTTCACAAATTCTTTTGAGGCAGGGAACCCCTCTTATTTTTAGGGATAGAGCGGCCTTTTTCCCGACCTTTCTTGATCAATAAAAGTCTATACCCCAAAATATGCCAACCTTGTGTCTGAGCCTTACTAGTGGTAGCCCACAGTTCATACTTAATGGCACCTTGAATAGCAACCCATAGATACTACTTATATAGCAGTTTTACAAATAGCTGTTGGACCGTTTGTGGTACTTACTTTTGGACAAAAATGAAAAACACACATAAAAAGATGTAATATTCAGGTATTCATTATTAAAAGACTACAAATTAAGGGGGTCATTCACAGTTGGGTGGATTTTCTAAAACTGCTGAAGAAATGTACAGCTCTACCTGTGGTATTTCAGAAAATCCACCCTACTCAAAGTTTACCACCAGCAGTGGTGGTATTTCTGGAATTCCTTTAGTGCTATTTCAATAATACCACCACTGATGGCGATAATGTAAAAAGGGTTTTTAAACTTTTTTTCCAGCCATTTTCAGCATCAATGTGAAGGAAGAAATTGGTTATTATAGCGGGGTGAAATGAAGGTCTGATACTGCAGGTAAGGGAAGTGTACTTCTTTACTAAGTTCCAGTGACAAGGTAAATAGATCAGGTAAGTCCAAGGGTAAGTAGCAAGGTACACATGAGACATCCACAGCCTCCACTCTTACAGGCTGCTTCACCCTAACTCACATTCATGGAACTTACAGGGGCACTCACATCACAACATTCCACATGCATACATTCCACAGGCATTCTCTCAAGCAAGCATTCGTGCCGGACCAAGGCAGGAACACAAGACACAACCGTTATCTACAGTAGTAGCCCACAGTAGTAGCTCACATTACTAATGTTGATTTTCTATATGCACAAAAGGGTAAATTCTGTTTCTTTTATGCATTATATGGGTACAGTGGTAAGAGGAGGCAATCAGAGATGGCCACCTTGTTAGCTCCTCAAAATGGCCATTTGTAAAAACATGTTTCACTCTATTGAAGGGAAGCACCTGTGCTCCCAATCTGTACAGTAAAACAAATATAAAAAAAGATAAAAAAACATGTGGGTCCAGTTTGGATTTTTTACCGCCACCTACAAGGTGGAGGTAAAAATAGGTTGGTTTTCTGTAAAAAGTCTGCCACCACCACCGGTATTCCTCTGGAATACCGAAAATGTTATTTGATCAAACCCTGAATGGAGTGGACAGTAAAATCAACAGTATTTGCCGAACACCAACGATTTTACTGTTAGCAGCCAACTCTGTTTTACCCCCTAAATCTGTGATTGTTGTCCATTGTTTTGTCCAGAACCCTCTTCTCTTATGTGACAAACAAAAGACACACATGCAAATGAACACCAGATACATATTTATATATACAAAATCACATGAACACCAGATTCATATTTATATATACAAAATCACATGAACACAGACACATTCTTCCACCTATAATGTACACTGTCACAAATACACAAAAAAATGATTACCCCAGTCACATTAACTGAAACAAACACACAACCCACCTTATTTGAAAACACACATCAATATAATAGGCTACTCTTGTTCCCTCTCTATCACCAGGTCCAAGGTGTATTCCCCTTGATGTTCTCTATGCTTCCGTGAGCTGAAATATGCAGCTGACTTTCCAAAAAAGTCAAACTTGGCAGCACAAAAAAAAGACATCCCCTTATCGTCTTTCGCTCTGCATTGTCCAAGTGCAGACTCCATAGCCACAATTACCAGCAAGATCCAGACCACATCAGCACCAAGACTGCCTGGGCAAGCATGCGAGGGAAGCCACTTTCTTCCCACCACTGCTCGTTGGAGGAGACACCTGCCACCCACCCAGGTAAGTTCTTGCCAACAACCCTAGCCCCTACATCCACTGTTCCACCATGACACCAGACCCTCCATCTTTTGTTTTGTGGCAAATTCGCTCACACCCACCCACTTCCACACTAACCACAATTCCACCACGATCCCAGACCATTGATCCTTTAAAAAAAAAAAAAAAGCCCTCGACCCTCCCACAACTCGCCCTCCACAGACCCCAATTGGTGTTGCTGGTAGTCACATGACCCAAACAGCACTCTTACTGGACTCCCTCCTACCTAACCCCCCTGCCCACAGGGAAGCCCTCCCCAGGCACCCAGGCGAAGGGCAGGAGAAAAGGGCAATTTTCCTATTTGCATGTTCACCTGGCGCCCAGGCCCGGCACTGCAGCCCCCCGCAGACCCAAAGGACCACAGGAAACGCAGAAAACGAGGTAAGGCATGAAACAATTCACACACAAAATGTTTGAATCCATCATGTCACCACGTTTAACTCTACTGTTTTGAATCCTGCTACACTGAAGTCTGACCACTTGGAACGTATGCAGCTTACATTTTGCCACTTTAATTTTTCCTACTGGGATGTTTGTATCATTTTGAGTTCTGCCACTTATGAATTTTACCATTTGAACTTTCCTACTGTGAAGTTTCACCACGTTTGAATTTTGCTACCGTGGTGTTTGTATCATTTTGAATTCTGCTGCTTATGAATTTTGCCGTTTTGATTTTTGTTACTGTGAGGTTCCACCACTTTGAATGTTTTTCTACTGTTGGGTGTGGCCAGTTTGAATTTTGTTAATTTGAGGTTTGCTCCATTTAGATTTCTGCTGCCTTTGGATTTTGAGACTCTGAATGCTGCCACTGTTTAGTTTAGTTTATTTTCTTGTATAGCGCACCAAACCCAAAGGTATCTAGGCGCTTTTGCTTACATATTCAACAATTGTTACATAATGGTGCTGTTATTGCGGGAACACACAATAATCTCATACATTGACAGCAAGATACATAAAAATGCAGAGTAGGCAAAAGAATTGCGTTACAGGTCAAATAATATGACTTGGAAAGTAATGTACAATTATATACAGAGTTCTATACAAGTATGGAAGTAGTTCTAGGGTGAGATCAATGAGGGAAACTCCTAGTGTTACATATCTAGGCGCAAATCCTTTGTAAGTAGTGTAAACATAGATACATTGTGTGCAGATAGGTGTGGAATCAGTAGTGGTGGTATGTCCCTAATTCAACTGGGAGAAAAGCCAAGATTTTACCTTGTTTCTGAAGGAGGGGAAGGAAGGTTCAACTCTTAAAACAAGAGACAGAGTTCCAGGTCTTGGCTGCCAGTACTGTGAAGCTAGACCCGCCAACCTTCGGCAATTTGAATTTTGGGATATTAAGACAGTGAAGGTAGAGTGTTACAATAGTCCAATTTAGAGAGTATAAGCGCTCTTGCCAGCATGATACAGCTGATAGTGGGCAGGAAGGGTCTGCATGCTTTTATTAATTTGGAAGTATAGGCAGTTGCTGAAGCTGTAGTGTTGACTTGTTTGGAAAGGCAGAGGGTGGAGTCTAAGTAGACTCTGCATGTATGGCATCCTTTGACACTTTGATATTATTCCCATCAATGTTGAATGAGGTGTATTGGGGATCTAGCTTGTTGAGGCGGTGCCTAGAGCCGATAAGCAAAAGCTCGGTCTTGTCGTCATTGAGCCAAAGACCAAGCTCGGCCATCCATGCTTGAATTCCGAGGTGGATTTCGAATAGGAGTGTGGAGTCTTTGTCGTATGAACCTGAGAGAGTGAGGAGAATTTGCGTATCGTCCGCATAGCTTGTGTAAGGGACGCCCGTGACATCTAGGTAGTCAAACAGAAGCTTTGTAAAGATGTTGTGTAGGGTTGGGAAGATGCAGGAGCCCTGTGGGACTCCGCATGTGATTGGCAAGGGTTCTGCTGAGGCTGATGGAGAAAAGACCTTCATTGTTCTGTCTGAGAGGAAGGATTGGACCCACGTAGCGGCTTGAGGGGAAAAAGAGGCTGCTGTAGTCAAATGTGTGGTTAGGATGTTATGATCAGCTAAATCGAAAGCTGACGATAGGTCGAGTAGGAGAAGTAAGGCAGGATTACCAATTTCTTTAGCTTCTTTAGCTTCATCCATCTGGATTTTTAAGTCCAAGAGGGCTGTCTCTGTACCATGTCTTGGTCTAAATCCGGATTGCCGGAGGCCAAGAAGGTTGTTAGTTTCGAGGTGGTTCCGTATTTGGATATAGGCTGCTTTATCCAGTATCTTAAAAAGAAAAGGGACGGTTGTTATTGGTCTATAATTGGTTGGAATGCTAGGGTCGAGATGTTTTTTTTTTTTTTTGAGTGGCATAACCCAGGCATCTTTATGATTTTTTGGGACAGAGCATGAGTCGAAAAAGGAATTAATGAAGGATGTGATAAAGGGAGCAAGTTCCTTTAAACCGTCTTTTATAATTGTAGCTGTGCAGATGTCTCCCTGGCATCTGGAAGGTTTAAGGCTAGCTATTATAGCTTCTACCTCTTTGGTCGTGACTGGGGAGAAGTTGAATGGCCTACAAGAGTTAGAGGGAATTGAGTGGAATTCGCTAGATTTGACAGTTGGTGTGAGGCTGAGATTTTTGGCGTCAATTTTCTTTTGTAATAGTGCAATTTTATCTAGAAGTGCCTTTTGGATGTTGGCACACCATAGAGCGTCTTTATTGCACGAGTCTGGTGGAGAAATGGGTGACTCAAGCCCTTTGAGGTTGGAGAAGAGCTTTTTGGAGCTGGATTTGGCGTTTTGAATTCTTTTATTGAAAGTGTCACTTTTAGTTCTCAAGATAGCGGCTTTGTAGATGTTGGAAGCATTGTTGACATTTTCCATGTTCTGGACTGAAGGTTTTTCTTTCCAGCTAGCTTCTGAACATCTTTTGGATTTGCGTAGGGCTTTTAGGTCTAGTGAAAACCATTTGTTTAAATGTGCTGGAGGCTTGGCTTTTCTCAATTTGATCGGACCTATTTGGTCAAGGGCTTGGTGTAAATTCTGGTTGGAGTTGTCCACCAGGTTGGCAGGGTCCTTGTCTAGGTCCTTGTGGGGGGGGTTGGTAATAGGATGGAGTAGAGGGAGTATGTTCTCCAAAGTGAACAGACTGTTGTTTCTGGTTAAGGCCAGGGGTACTTGTTGACCACTGAGTAGTGGGCGCCTGATGTCATGGATATTTAAAGATATGACATGCACACAGGGAGTTTGAGAGGATTTTTGTGTTACAGTTTAGATCAGCTATCCAATCAAGGGTTCTGCCTTTGCTGTGTGTTGGTTCTGCGATTCGCTGTGAGAAGCCTAGTTCTGTGAGCGGGTTTCCTAAGGTTATGGCATTGGCATCTTGGGTGTCATGTAAGCCTAGTTTCAGATCACCCAGAAACATGATTTGTGAGCTAGGTTTGATGTTCTAGGTGAGCCGATGGGCAATGTCTTTCTAAAAGGAGGACAGGGGGCCAGGTGGTCTGTATATAAGGAGGATAAGTAATGTATGAGCAGTTGATAGGGGGAGTTTTACAGAGAGGAGTTCTACTGATGAGATCGGCTTGCTGCCGGATTATCTGAGGCCAAGTTGATATTTGGCAATGAATGCAACCCCACCTCCTCTGCTGGTTGTTTTGTCAGCTCCAATGATTGTGTAGTTTTCAGGTAGCGCTAGCCAGCGTAAGGGAGGGTGCTGCTGCTGGGTGAAGCCACGTTTCTGTGACAGCTAAAATAAATCCAGTTTATTTGAAGAGATGAGGTCTTCTATGTCTAGCGCATGAGCGATCAAGGGCCTAGTGTTGATGAGAGCTCCTTTGATGTGAGGGGTCTCCATTGCCAGAGGAAGCATTGGGGGGATAGGCTTAGAATCCTGTGAAGGGACTATATGATTAGTGATAAGGGAATCTGGGTTGACTGAATCGGTTTAGTAGATGGAGTCTTGTAATGAGGGGTGTCCTTGGATTTGGTGCGAGAGCCAAGTCTAGCATTTCTGACAGCTGTAGAGCATGGTATATTCGGCGTGGGCCTTGTAGCATAGCGCAATATCCACTGACTGGGAGTGAGAGGCTAGTCGCTGTTCACTGAGTTTGCAGTATTAGGTCTAGGCAATTAGCTAAGAACAAATGGGGGGAGGAATTTGGTTGGTGTAATAGTTTTGAAAAGTAGTAGTATGGTGGCCAT